>NC_137638.1:25991744-26496744 GCF_963383615.2 Lipophrys pholis
GCAACTTGACCTACATTCGGAGCGGTGAAAAGGGGGGGACCACCTATGTGAATGTTTTCATTAGCATGCCGAAGCTAATAGCTCGGGTATTAGGATTAATTGCTGTTTTGCAGCGTCAGGAGAGTTTACATCATTGTCCTCTTCCACATGTGCCTCAGAGGGGACCAGAGGAGGGCTTTTGTTGAAGAACCGTGAGTTAGGCCCCGATCTTCAGTCGGTGTGTGCATGTAAAAACTGGTGCCAAGTGTACAGTGCACACAAACACAAACACAAACACAAACACAAACACAAACACAAACACAAACACAAACACAAACACAAACACAGCTGACTCACTGACGGAGTATTGTGTCTGACAGACGCATCAATAATGAAGCACATTAGCCTTCATGAATATGGAAGATCGGGCAACTGTACCCGACAATTTCATCTCGTTTGAATTGAAGATGCAAATAATCGGTTCAACTTTTATCAGAGGTTCTGTTGGTGTTATGGTGGGATGCGTTTTCTCAGCTGGGCCCCCCCACAACTTTTATTTCCAGAATGTAGTATGAGACATTTTATCTATTTTTTTTCCAAAATCTGATTTATTTGTTTTAACAGTCTGATATGTTTTTATAATTTCCCCCACTAACATGCTCAACTCCATGGTGAAGCAATGTCGCATGCAGAGACCTGATGTTGAACATGTGTTGCCATTCAAGTTATTATTCTGAGCGGATCACCTGCAAAGCGCACATAAACCAAAATCACAGTACCTTCTTTAGACATTATTATAGTAAATCAGGTCGTTGAAGTTTTATCCAACAGCAAATGTTTCTGATATTTGGTCTCTTCCTGGAGGAAAGTTCGTTTTTTTCCAGGACTATTTGGAGATCCTGGGAAATATAATGGATCTATGTGATGACAGCGAGAAGAATCTGTCCGTCTTCAAATGTGAATCTCCAGCCTGTGAGCTTAGCTCAGTATGAAGATTGAAATTAAGATGGAGAGGCGGGTAAACCTCAAAAGCTGACTATTTATCAAATTACCCTTTCTTGTAATTTACATTTAGTTTACCAAAAGTTAAAATGTCAGGACCTCGTTCCGTCTCTGCACTGTAAACCTGTGTAACCACAAATAGTCTGTTACTCAATTCAAACAGCGTTTTAGAGACATTCATCCCCGATATTTGTTTTCTAAGAGGTTTGTATTTCACCTTGTATATTTTAAGTCAAACACCTTCACTTTTTCACTCCTTTGTTACTTCAGTTTGCATCATTTCACGCTCTCCCAACACTGAGACAGAATTCAATCAGAATGATGGAAAAATGCCATGAAGAAGACAATCCCTTTGTAAATTTATCAGCGCATTTCACTCACGAATGACCTAAATCTATACGTTTGATCAAGTTTCGCATGGACACAAGCTCCATACTCAGCTCTGCTTCTCATCTCATGACTTAACGTTCCCTTCAAACGTGGCCACATAAGAATGCTAAATAAACAGGCTTTGCAATTGTGTGACATGTGATGCCAAGAAGGATTATCACGAGAAAGAAATAGTTTACCAAACGCACATAAGGCTTGACGACTTGGGGAAGTTGAGTTTAGATTGTGATATCTGCTCTGGGGAGACGGTGCAGCCACATGGCTGAAAGTGAATCAGACAACTGAGGCAGTGGAAGAAACTCGCTTTCCCAACTTGTGGCCTTATATGAGAGAAGTTGTCCAATCTTTAGAAATCTGTGCAATTTCTTTTATGCTAAACATCTGTTAAATTAAGATTTGTTTAAACACTTTGATCGTGTTGACTTGTATGTTCTTGTCTGACAGCAACAAAGCAACTTAAATATATTGAATTCTTTAACATCCCTGTGCTCGTTACAGGTTTTTACTATCTATTTGTATATAAGTCTATTCAGTCATTGTACCTATTACACATTTTGTGCCTTATATAATAATGAAATAAATGCGTGTAAAACTCCACTTACTCCCTTTTATCGGAATCATTTTTCCAAAATGAGAAATGAAACGTAGGCAGGGAAATCGTCTCCTCTGCCCATAAACCAAACACTTGGTGGGACGCAGACCAGAAGCAGCGGAGTCTGGGACAGAAACAACCACTAACCCGGTTGCACATTATTTGTCACGTAGCCTGAGGTGAAGGTTTTAGTGCCGATGCTTTGCTGGGGGATGAGTAGAAAGTATGAAATCCAAAAGCTCACGCCTCCTCTCGTTCCTGCCTTCCCATCAGACCTTCTTTTTTTTATGTTTTTCTCAACTTTTCCTTTATGCAATGTTCAGCCATTGTATTATGCTTTAATAATTTATATTTCATCACTTTTGTTTCATTTTCTCTGCTCTGTTCAACACGCAACACGCAACACCACACATGCGAGCTGAAATAAAATAACTTAAGAGGAAAGTGTTATTGTTTATACTAACAGCTGTCACCACTTGAAGCCCACAACAATTCCCAGACCAGTTGAGAAGATAATTTCTTAACACTTTAAACTCTAGAGATTTTATGAGATAAACAATGAATCATTCTAGCTGAGAGGAAGACGTGCAAAAATAAGTAAAAAAGAAACAGCGATGCAATAACCTGCGGTATAAATGTGCTGTCTGACAACACAAACAAGTATGGAGCGTCTGAAAAGAAGGAGGTTTTTTCACATCTTTACCCAGGACTCCCAGTGTATTCTGTTCCCTGAAATTTACTTGAGGGTAAACAGGATGTGCTGTACTTTAAACAGTTAACATAGAGTGAAGACAAGACCAGGCTGATGCCAGATGCCTTCTCTATTAGTTTGGCCCTTAGCCATTGAGTCACTGAATAATAACTTACGTTCGTCGAAGGGATACAGAGCTATTCTTAGACAACCACTGTAATCACCAGTTTTGATTTCCCTTTTATATTTATTTGCTTGTGTAGCGGGGAACTAGACTGGTTAGGACCTCCTGAGCTATTAAAGTCAAGGAAAGGTGGTGCTCATGCTCCGGGCTAAATCTGCCGGTATGCTGCGTTCAGCCCTTTAAGCAGCTCCGCTGGCACGTCTCCAAGTTATCCTGGCCAGTGAGTCACCTCTCTAAGAGCTCCAACCATAACAGCCTGCAGTTCCCCAATATTCCTGATTAAACCTGAACGCTCACTCAGCTCGGATAGCCAAAAAGGCTTTTATTCCTCTATGCAAAGACGTGAAACTGATCCTTTTTTTTTTTTTTTCATTCAGTTTATTGCTTCCATAATGCCTATATTTAAATGATGCTCTTACTCTGTCACATCCCTGCTGTTTAGTCTTGTGCTGTTACCTTGTTTTATTGTGTTTGATTTGCTTTCCTGGTTTTCCAGGGTGTTTTTCACAGTGTGATTCCCACACTGCCCCCATTGTTCCCTGTTCACTGAGTTTTTGTGTTGTTTTCCCAAGTTGTAGCCCTGATGTCTTGTCATGTTTCTCTCTGCGTTGCTTTCCATGGTCTTAATAATTTTCCCATCAGTCTCTGTACGTGTCTCGTGCTCGTTCCTTCCATGCTTCTTCCTTTCTGAGTAATCCCACCCCCTCTTTGTTTGGAGATGTGGAGAAGAGGAACTTGTTTTGCCTTGAGAAAGTTACCATTTGGGAAATTCCCACTTTCCAGTTGGGATTATTCAAATAAAGGACATTGGAAGCGATTCAGTTTATAAGCAAACATATGGATTCTTGTCATGCCTGATTCTATTTATGGGCTTCTTTCCTACTAAAATAGAATTACTGTTGTTATTTTTATGTGAGGGATACACACATTTTCTATATTTAGATGTTTGAAAAGACCAGATGAAATTATTTACCAACACAAACACTCACTAATTGTTACATTAAAATTCCACTGCACTTCTTTTTACTAAATGTTTGATGCAAACTGCAAATTTAATATTGAACAACAGTTTCAGTAAAATTACAAAACTAAATCACAGCAACAGTAAAATGAATAAAAGTGCATCATGTGATACAATTTTTTGCCGAAGTGGGGGTGTAAAGCGTCGCCCTAAAGAGCACCACAAATATGAATCGGGCAGGTTACGTTGTATTTAAAGATTTGTTTGCTTCTGACAACATAATTCTACACCTTTACTCAAACAGACTTCCTTAAAGTCTGAATAAAAGTTCTACGACACGTTTCCTCTCAGTTTTCTCATCTGCTGTAATGATCAGCGACCACTAAACATATTAGAATGGGGTCAACAGTTATCATGGTCACCTGTAGATCCGAAACACCGGCTCTGTTAGACCTTCTCCACACATCTTACTGTTTACAAGCGATGTCACATGGCACAGCAACTTCTAAAATACAGCAAACAACAAATCTATTAATAAATCTGTTGTTAACATTTTTAAAGATTAAAATTTTTTGCTTGAATCATGATTAACCTCATTCCAGACTGATGGAATCTGGCTGTTTTACCTTTAAGGTTTATTTCAGTGTGCATCGTACAAAATAATTGATTATTATTGACGACGTCACTTTGGCTCATTTGACCTTTTTTTTTTAACTTTGACACCGTTCAGATGTATATATATATATTGGAAGTTACTAACCCACCTCTCATTTACACAATCTTAATGTCCAGCCTTGTGTTTTTGTCTGTGTTACCTGTCCAGATACCTGTTTGCCCTCATTGCAGTTCCTATTTTCTAATAATTACTTCTTTTCTTTTTTTTTCCATTTGGATCTTAGTTTTTGTTTCCTTTTTCAGAGACTATTATCTGGATTGTTATCATCTACTTAAGTTCGATTCTGTTCAGCCCACGTTTGCGTTTGGATCCTCCTTCGCTGACAGGGACGTGTTTTAATTGCAAATAGAGTGCCGTGTTGACTCTGGAGATGTAGTGTGAAACCACAAAACAGCATTTAGCCCAGTTTAATGACTATCAGCTGCACAGAGACTTCATCACACTTGCGAGGAGAAATGACATTAAGTTAATTGACTTTATTTTGACATTTTGTATTTCAGTCATTAGCGGATGCTCTTATCCAGGGAGACTGTGAATGAGTGAGAAAAGCTGTCGGTATCTTTGACAGCAACAGTGGAGGAAAAAACATAATTATCATCCTGGTAATTGAAAGACATTAGGACATGGAAGGAAGTCCAAAGGTGACCTATGAGCCAGAGTAAAGATGTTCTTCCAATAAGTGGACCAGCTTCTAGTGAATGTTACGTTTGTCATTGTGTTGGTCAGTCGCACACTGACCTTCTCATTGTCATCATTCCACCATGTTGTGGCTTCAGGGGTTTGTTCAACACTTTGATTCAGAATGAAACATTTCACCCGACCTCTGGGTTCTCCAACAGCCTTTGGCCAAAGGGTGAATTTCACTTCGGGAATGCCTCTATTGTTAATCAGTGCAAATTGTGATGTTTCTCACTTCTTATTTTACGTCTACACTCTGGCTGGTGAAATCATTGCTTGATCTTTTTTGCGTAACTCTGTAAAGTTTAATGCTTTAAAAAAAAAAAAAACGTTAATTTGATGAAATAACTGCTTTCAGCGACTAATGCCGCTGCTATTGCTCATTTAAACTAGTGATAGAAAAGAAAAAGAATAGTGAATTTAACTACCATTGAAATAATTCATCATTAATGCTCCACCTAAGTGCAAACAACTCCGTGACTAACAATGCACACAAGCTTCTCCTTTGAGATTCCACCCAATTGGACAACAAGGACAGGGGGAGGAGCTTATGTGCGTGAACAGTAAAAAAAAAAAAAAAAATTATCTGATGTGTTTTTGTCATGTGGGACTCCGATTCATTCTAGTTTTATCTATTACTTAAAATATTCTTGTTAAAGTAAAATCAGTTTTTGGTAAAAAAAAAAAATGTATTGTGTGAACTTTGATCAAGAAGAAGTACAAAATTCCATTCGTATCCAAAACTGCAAATTATCGCACACAGACGATAATTCTGAATAAGGAAAATACAAAGACTGCTACTTTCCGTCCTTGACCATGCAGCAGGAGTGCCAGAATCGTCGTCCCGTCACAGCACTGAATAACAGTTCAGTCCTTTCAAGTCCAGTGATTATTGTCGGTCTCATATCTTTATTATATATTTTTGCATGATCACAAATCATCTTCCTTGCGAGCCACGGGAGAAGATTCACAAGGTTCTAGTTTATCTTGGTAGAAATGTTACAGTACTGCAGGTTCTTCCTGTGGTGAAGCTCGATGCTCTTGGCTCTTAGAAATTGATCATTATTTCAGAATAATTCAAACTTATATATCTCATCATGATCATTGCTCCCTGTTTGAAGTCTTTGAAGGAAAGGAGCCTAAAGAGTTGGCTTCCTTCAGCCAAATATCGCATCGTGAGCTGTGACAGATGACAACTGTGACTTTAAAACGGTTTACGAAAGGTTGGGCTGCTGTCCACTTAAGTAAAAGGAGTCAGAATAAGCACATTTTCTGTGCATCGAATTGGTGATTTGTGTGTTAATTACACGTCCATAAATTATGCAATTAATCTCGATTAATTACAGACACAGTTGTAAATTAATCTTTTTTGCAATTTGCAATTTGCGCCGCGAGTCCAAACCTGCAGTCATAATGACATCCACCTCAGCAAACATTTATTTCTACACACGGAGTATAGTAATCATGCAAAATTAAAATCCTAAACAATAAAAGCATTAGCATGTTATTATAGCGTTGTTATTGTGAGCAGACTGTCGTGCGGTCGTTTACCTTTACTGCCTGACACTGACGCCAACTTTAAACGTGCACGGGGGGGAAACCAGACCTTTCATTCATTTGATTGAAGACAAACAGGCGATCCATTGGGAACTATTGCAAAGGATTCTGGCAACAAAACAAGTGTATATCTAACTCAGTTTTTGCTGTGATTGCAATGAAAGTTCTCCAAGGAACACACAAAAAGGCTGTTATGTGCAATCCAGTAGACATGACTTTATAGGCTAAACACGGGATGTTCATTGTTTACAAAATGAGCTTGGAAGGAAAAAAAGATAATTGCACCATGATCATTAACAACAGCCATCTAACAAGCCCTCAGCATTACAGTGTGTCTTGAATTGAACTTTGTTGGTTGCTTTTTTTTTATTGTGCATTCAGGTGCTGGGATGAATGTGTGTGCAATATTTTAGCTGTCCAATAGTCGCACATGAGAAGCTGCCAACTTGCAGAGTGAAAGATAACCAGTAAAGGTCATTCAAACAATTCATAGTGTAAGTGTGAAATTAGTGTCCTCACCACTTTGACGTGTCATTTCTCTATTTCACTCAGAGCTGATGAGTGTTGGAAAGTTACAAAAGGTTCTGATCCCCTTTAACTCTGCAATGTCCACACAACACCCACTATAATGACCCGTTACAAGAAATTGTATTGTATTTGCTTAGTGTCGCTCCAGAGGGTAGATACTGTGTGTGGCAAGACTGTCGGCCTCAAATTTCTGTTTCATTCCTGTTTTTGCAACATTTAGGAGAGAGGAGCTGCAGATTTGACCCCCTGCTGTCAACACCGCAGAGGGTCTTACTCAAAATTAAAGACCCCATGAAGGGGGACCACCGAGCCGGAATTACAGTTTATTTCATGGTTAGCGGCTCCGTGTGAATAGAAAATGTGAGTGTAACTTGGTGAACTGCAGGCTGGGAGTGCACTTTATGTAAGCTGCAGAAGGTGACAGTTCAAGCAAAGTGTTGGAAAAGGCAGCAAGTGACTAAAGTGTTCAAGGAGGAGGTGATAAAAAACTTAAAAAAAAAAAAAAAAAAAAAAAGAGGATATGATACAGCCTGGTTGTTTTTCAGTAAAAAAATTAAAGAAAAAGAGGATATGATACAGCTTGGTTGTTTTTCAGTAAAAAAAAAAAATTAAATAAAATTACACGGCCAAAAATGCTAGGGGGATTCTGCATTTCTTTACATTTATTTCTGAGAATGTCCTTATGATTGGTTACATATGCAATCCATCTATGCATTTTCTGTAGTGCTTTAGAGAAGCTCCAGTGCCCAGGCTCAGGGCTTAAAGCCGACTGTGGATGAAGGCAGGATACATCCTGGACAGGTCGCTCGTCTTTGAAGGGCACAACGGGAAACTTAGAGTTATCAGTTTGCCTCAAATGCAGTTTTTTTGTACCAGAGAAAACCCTTTCAAAAACATGGAGAACATGAAAACTCCACACAGAAGTTTCCCCAGCCCAGTTTACTTTAGTTTAGTTTAGTTTAGTATAGTTTAGTTTAGTATAGTATTACTCGACTGTGTGGTCCATTACTAAGTAGAAATTTACATCAAGTATCAGGTTATTATATTGATGTTTATATTGATGCACCTAAAAAGGTGGAGTTCATAAAAAGGGCCTCCACCTAATTCCAATTCAAACATCCTCAAATAAAGGCTCAAATTCTGCCTTAAAGCACATCTTGCGCAGACACGTCTTGAACGCATGAACTCAAATCCTTTGTGGAGCTATGCAGAGTTGGAAATGCTGAAAATTGTGTCAATGTCCAAATATTTATGGGCCCGACTGTAATTTTGTGCTGGACACACCAAATAGGCTTTCAGTCTGTGCACTTCTTGCTGAGAGGTGTCAAAATGTTACAGCACCACATCCAAGCTGCGGTATTACCTCACAGGTTGCATCACGCTTTACCTCCTCTGCAGGCAGAGAAATGATCTGGACTCCAACCACATGTGAAACATCAGCCCGGTCATTGCAAACTTCTTTCTGGTTAATGGGTGTCATACACGTAAAGGTGCACAGACCCCCCCCCCCCCCCCCGAGTCTTGGAAAGTCCATTTCAAAACACCACATTGCAAAGACAGACAAAAGCCTTGACGCGCCCACCCAAGACTGAACATAATGAGAAAAAATGAGAAGCTACTTGTGTCTGGTTTCTTGAAACTGCTTTAAATCAATCTGCAGAGACGGCAAGCGAGATACACGTGAAGTAAACTGACACAACAAACAAGCTGTCACTCTCAAAGCTTAGCGTTACAGTCTTTAAAAACATTTTTAGAAAAACTTTGCATTGGTTTTTTGAGTGACACAAATCCCTCACAAACCCCCCAAAACATTTAAGAGGTCGTAAGGACTCTTCTTGTGATTCTGTCTGGACTATTCATAGTGTTCACACTATATAATAATAGCACTGTACCTTTCAAGAGGTGGATTGTTTTTTTTTGTATTTACAGATGTGTAGGGATCCCTGGAGCTTAGTGGTGATGAGCAAAAAAAAAAAAAGAAGCCTTTTATTGTCTCAGTAACTGCAGCTCAGTGTATTTTATAGCACCTTTGGATTTCATGGGATTAACTGGCAATGTTAAACGGAGGAGGCAGGACAGTCTGGGGGAAGCAAAGGTTGTGAGAGCTCTGCCAAACAGCGCTGTCCTGAGAGAGCGAGGGGTTATTAGTTCAACCAACTAAACCAGCCCAATTTACATTAACGTGCACGCTCAGAGGATTGACTTATTCAATTGGCGGTAATTGGTGGAACAAGCCCACGGTGTAGCCTTTCCCCTTGTCGGTGCGCGCAGAGGACTCCTGGATACCCCCCACCCACTAGCCCCCCCAGCCCGCCACCCCGACCCACCTCATTTTGCATTCGGAGCATTGATGTTCATGAATGTTTTATTAAGTGCTCCGAAGCCGTGTGCAAAGTTCAGATGCTGAATTAGACAATAGCGTGTTTTCAACTAATCTCCCTATTAAAGTGGAGAACAAACGGAGTCGTATGCTTCTTAAAAGGAAAACATAACCTTTAGAGAGCCGGGATTTTAAATTCATGGGTCTGAACGGGAGATAGTGCTGTGAATCTTGACCTAACCAGATAAAGAAAAAAAAAAATAAAACTAAAACCAATTCCTGCATCAAATCTGCTTTGTGCAAATCCTTTTGTGATCCAATAAAATAATCCAAGACAACATATTTCACAATAGATGTTCAGGCTGCAACTCATATTACAGCGATCTGAGAATTTCCTCACAGGCTTTGCCGAATGTCTTGTCTTTATCCTACACGCAATGGGAGATTAACATGTAATGGCTGATAACTGGAATTCATTTCTTAGAGGATCGAATGAATGAAAAACGCAATTTTTAGATGTTTACATGAAGGCCATTAGTAAAGCTTTGGCGCGTTCAACAGCTGCATGTGTTCTGTGTTGTGATGTGTGCATCATGTTACTGTGAACGTTTTCAAGGCTCACGAATGCATGCATGTTTTGTTTGAGAGCATTAATAGACATTAGGATATTAATATCAATATTACATCGGCTTGGGATGCAGCTTCATCCTGTTTAATTGACATAATTCAGACCACAGTAGAACGTAAAACCAAGAGGAGTCTTTGAATCAGCAAAGTGCTTGTAATGTAATAAGCACTCTCTTCTAAATGGAGCCTTGACTCCATTTAAAAGAGGGCAGAAAATATGTGTGCACTCTTGCTTAAGGCTTTCATCTTGCATATAAATCACTCCAGCTGAAAGTGGGTGTTTGAGCGCCACAGATTTCAGGTCTTGGGGCGCACGCTGTATCACCGGCCAAGGCTGCATTAATGACGGAGCCGTGCCATGACAGCATGAAGTATATTAAGCCAATTCCAAAATATTCAGAGAGCAGATCAAATGTTCAAATTGTGGGTTTTTTGTTGTTGTTTTTTTGGGGGGGGTGGGGGGGTGGGGGGATGGGGGCGGGGGTGTCTATTTTAGAAAAAAACCTTCTTCTCTGCTTCTGTCTTCCCTTCCATTTTTCTGCCTTCTGTTTGTGTCCAGATACCGCGGCAGCTGAGCGCTCTGGCACTGTACAGGTGTGAGCAGTCGGTTCTGGATTACTGCCATGCCCACCTGTCGCTGCACCTCAACGTGGGCATGGAGCCCTCCACTCAGGCCCTGGGAGGTCCGGGGCGAGCCTTGTACCACCCGGGCCTAATGGCTGCCCTCCCCTCTGAGCCTGTGCTGCCTTGCCCCCAGACCCACTCCCACCACCCGTGAGGCGAGCCCCCGCCCGCGAGGCTCCGTCTCCAAACTGCTGCACAGATCCGGTGGACTGCTGGAAGGAAATGGAAAAAAAAAAAAAAAAAAAAAAGGCTGTGTGGGAGGGAACTGGGACTGGTGAAGAAGCAAAGGAGACAATTAATCTACTGCAGAGCATCCTGGAAACCAGGGTAATGAAAATGAAAATTTTTCTCAGTGGAAATAACGGGGTGCAGCGGTATTGATTAGTGAGCTTCTGACCTGCCTGACCCTCGATGTCCTCAATTAGCAAAGGAGGCTGAACAGCAGCATGACTCTCCACGTTCTGCTTTGCCTCTTGAGGAGTATTAAGGATAATAATTTAATGATTTGTTAATCTTATTAAACATATTTCCTTGACTTTCCATAATCCGGGCACCTCTCTGCTGTGCAGGTAAAGTAATCAAATGAAAAATGCTCTAAACAGAGCCGGGAAACAGCATGATAAGCAATTTAGGAGCAGAACAAATGAAAGATCAGCCAAGCTAAAAGGTTTTTCTGCTGCTTTTTCTGATCACGCTGTCAGTCAGAGGTCGCTCTCTCGCTCAAGTCCCCGTAGCATTTTTCATTTCAAGAAATGAGCCACTCACATGAAATTACCCAGGACAAGAGAAACAAGTCGGAAAATGTAAAGACAGTAGTTGTCTTATAAAATGTACAGCCTACACATTTCGCCGGCAGTTAGTATAATTTACATGGTGACTTTTGAGTTCCTTAATGGTTTTGCGTTGCTGATCACATTCTAATTAATTTAATTGAGCTGAGAAATAAACAGATGAAGAATAACCACCGAGCGCAGGCGGCGGTGCACCGGGACGTTCAAATATTTGCTTTTCATCATTCATTTAAATCACTTTTGTGATTAATGGTTTTTGTTTCCATGACGTGTTATTCAACCAATTATCTGATTGTGCACTCATATATCTACATGTGTGTACTTTTTACGAGCTGTAACATTATAATATATGGTGAATAAACTGTTGTAAACGACCGGTAGCAGTGTCATTCATGGAGATCGGTGGTAGGCGCCTTGCTGCATGCAGACATCTGCGTAGGTGGCTGAGAACAGCGCTGAAGGCAGGACTGTGTGATAATGATATGTGTCTGGGGTTTGTTTGGTTTCTGTTTTGCTTTGGAAATCATGACCCTGATGCCGATCTCCATTGGCGTTTTCCCTCCCCTCCTGTAACTGTATGTGACTGTTATCTGGTGTGATACACGAAACTCTGAACTCACTGGCTTTCCTCTCGCTTCCAAAGGAAGGAATTGCTCGTGTTGAAAACAACAACGAATCAAGGTGGTGAATTTCAATACGCACTGGCCTCATTCCCCTGAAGATAATGAAAAGAGTAAAAACTAAATGCGATATAATGGGGGAAGTTATCGTCTGGGAATTGTTTGCTGAACCAGTCTAAGAAACAGTTATTGTTTTCAGCTGCTATGAATATCAAGTTTTTACAACAATGAATAAAAGTCCCCGTCCTGTCAGGCATGAGAAATCTGCACATGTTGAAACAACGCCAATTTAAAGAGGGTCATGTCTTTTTTTATTGGGTCATTTCAAAGCCTTGCACAGAAGGAAAGTTTGAAAACAGATAAAACAATGTTGTAAAATGTAAACATCATCATGTTGAGCTGTCTGGTTTATTATACTGAGGTTCAATGTGATGGAATTGTTGGTCTATTGTTAAAGTTCAACCCCAAATGACATTGGGTTTGTGAGGCCAATAAGCATGTCAGTTTAACTATCTGGGATTACAGTTTACTACATACAAAAACTCTCCTTCACATTCATTACCAATGTTTCCACTTCATGGAGGCCGGTCCTGTATAATAGAACAGACGTCAGCATGTAGGTCCTTGAATTCACACCAAAAAAAAAACAAGGTCTTTTTACTGGAGTCCTTTCCTTCACTCCATCAACCAATCCCTGCAAAGCACAGCTGGCAGCCTTTCAGCCGCAGTTAAGATAGTAATGATGGTGAAGCTTTTCTATGTCCAATTGGGAGATCAGACTGATTCAGCAGGTTTACTCTCAGTAGTAATCTTTATGCCAGACTCAATATCTCGGTGAATTACAAAGTATAATACTGCCACGAAAAAAAGATTTGATGCTGAGATAAACAGATCTGCTGGCCTGAAGTTGTCGCCAGTGGACGGTGAGACGGTGACCTACTGAACTCAAGGTTTTGAGGAACTTTGTTAAACTTACACCCCGGCAACCGCTGTCAAATTCCAAGGTCAGTAATGGTAAATGGACTTTACTTATACTGTACAATTTATCACTTGAGTGGGCTCCCCACACACACACACACACACACACACACACACACACACACAAGGACACCATGAGCAGGGCAGGATGGAAATCAGATTGGATTGGAAAAGGTGTTTAGCAAAAAACGATTATCTTTGGTTTTGAAACAGAAAAACTAAATACACACAAAAAATGTATCCATTTGGAAAGTCAAAGATATTGTTTGAAAAAATATACCAAAGATGATTGATAACACCCGCAGCAGCTCCACTGTTTCTATGTCTTCTACTTTATTTACAAGGTGGTTTCTAAATGTACTGGAGTTTAATTTGTAGTTTTTAGTCAAGAAAATTGTGGTGATCGATTCTGAAGTCCTGAAATTAAGATTTTGTAATCCTTTATTTGCAACCAACCCAACCAAAGAACGGATTGAACATGATTTGTTTGTTCTTGTTCCAGGTAGATGGATAGTAACTCATTAAATTTACCAGGTGCAGCTGTCGTTTCGTTAAAGTAAATCCTCACTAGAAAAACAGCGCTGCTTTTGTGTATCACAGTTTTTTTTTTTGTTTTTTTTTTGTTTTCTTTTTTTTCCCCTTGTCCTGTTCGGCAGCTTGGGCCAACAATATGATGTGATTGAGAGCCTTCGGAGTCAGAACAGATTTTGGTCTTGCAACAGGGAGAGACCTGGAGTCTCCTCCTGTTGCCTTCTCCGTCAGAAGATGGCATGGCTGCCGTACACGACCGGGGGGGGACGCACAAAGAGAGAGAGAAGAGAAAAGAGAGAAAAAGGTTGAGGGAGGAGGGAGGAGGGAGGAGGGGGGAGGGGGTAGGGGGATAACATACAATATCCTTGTTGTGCTACATATATTATTTGCAGTTATCACACTGATCCAAATATTTTCCAACTGTTTTTGGATTAAACCAGCCTGAGCTGCTCTATCTAGACAGTAAAATGATTTCTTAGATTAACCAGCCTGAGCAGCTCTATCTGGACAGTAACGTGAAGCAGGAACATGAATTAACAAAGAGGTGACAACAAAAGAGGAACATGATTTTTAAAGTTTGAGCAAATGATGATAGAGAACAAGCAACTTCAGAAGCACCTTTCGTGAGGAGTGGAAGTGTGTATGTGTGTGTGTGTGTGTGTGTGTGTGTGTGTGTGTGTGTGTGTGTGTGTGTGTGTGTGTGTGTGTGGTTTGTCCACTGGGTGGGACCGGAACTGCTGTGGGGGGACCCGTGGCGAGACCCCGGGGTCCGAGGCCATCGGGCCCGGACACCGCCACCCCGGCAGACGGAAGCCCCCCAGGCCCGGGGAGACCCCAGCGAACCACCCCAGAGAGCCACGTCCCCGCCCAAAAAGCACCCGACGGAGAATGCAGAGAGGAATCCCCCCCAGGCAAGAGGGGCCCACAAGAGAAGGATAAAGGGCACAGGGCCCCAGGCCCCGACCCAAGCCGCCAAGCCGAGAAAAGGCCGGAGCAGGGCCCCCGGGCCGAGCGGGTCAAGAGCCCCCCCAACCCCGGTGGCGAGTCCCGCCGCACCCCCGGGAACAGGCCCACCCACCACCCCCCCCCCCAACCCGGCAAGGCAGAGACGGCCCCAGCCGCCGCGCCCCGGACCAGCCCCGCCCCCAGACCCAGGAAAGCGAAGGCCGGCGCAGGCCCCGGTCGGAGGACAGTCAACTCTACACCCCCAGGAGCCTCATATCCCACCCGCCCCATGATCCTCCCCCCGGTTTTAATTGAAATACCCAACCCCTGACCCACCCCCCACAGACACCCACCCCTGACGCAGACGCAGACGGGCACACACACACACACACACACACACACACACACACTCGGGACGGTGGGGGAGTGATGACTCTCGCCCCCCCAGGCCGCCGGCCGGGCCCCCACCCGGCCACCGCGGTGTCCCAACCTCCACTAATCCAACAGCAAATGGAGAAGGAGCACCGTGCCCCAGCCCCCCCACGAGCGCCATGCCCGAGGGAGCGCGCCCCCCGCATCCCAGCCGCACTCACCCCGGGCTGGGGCGGGACCCCAGCGGGAGGTGCTGGGGGGAGCCACGTCTCCCGCCCTTCCCCTGCCCTATATGTGTGTTGGATGTATGTAAGGGTGTGTCTTTGTGTTTTGAAAAGGTGGATGCGATGTGTGTTTCTATGGTGCGGTTTAAAATTGGGGGGTAGCGGGGCCCGGGCGTTCTACCGAAAACCCGAAAGCGGCTTACCCCCTCAAGACCCTGCGTGACTAAGTGTGGTTAAAATTGTGGGTGGTGCAAAGTCGGGGGAGGACCCAGACCGCATTTACGTAGCCCGGACCCCCCACCTAGGCACCGCCACACTGTTCCCTATTGTGGAGTAATATAAGGTGAGGTAAGGCAGGGAGGGTTCTGAGGGAGGGGGTCCCCCCGTCGCTAGGACCTTGGCCCAGCTGGACCCCCCGCGCTGCCCCACCCCACCCCCGAGCGGCCGGCCTAGGACCCGGGGAGCCACACCCCCCCCAACAAGGCGCCGTAAGGGGACCCGGGCAGGGAGCCCCCACCCCACCCAACGGCCAGACAGCAGAGTCTGAGACCCGCAGGGCCCAGTGCGAGCCCAGCCGGAGGCCAGTGGTCAGGGCACCCCCCCTCATTCGCCCACACAGCCCCACCCCCCAACACACACACACACACACACACACACACACACACACACACACACACACACACCCATCAGGCCCTGGAGGTCACTCTCAGTCAACCGTCCATCCAGAACCCGGAGCCCCCCCGTCCCCCGCTCCCCCCAATCCAGGAATGCGGCAGACCCGGAGCGCGGCAGCAGGGGCCAACCCGCCCCACCGGGGGAGGGGGCCAGAGGGAGGACCCACCCCCAGCGCCGCAGCGGGCACCCCCGCCGGAAAGGGGGAGGCCCCGCACCCCCAGGGCCCGGACGACCCGCCCCCAACCCCCCCCAGCCGACAGCCAAGCCGGGGCCCGACGCCCAGCCCCCCCACCCCACCCCAGCGGGCCTAACCCTGGCCCAGGGCAGAGCCCCCCCCACACCCCCGCCCAGGACTCCCCAGGCCAGGCTGCAGCCCCCCAGCATAGACGCTAGGACCCCCCCGAGCCCACAGAGCCACCAACCACCAAAGCCACGACGCCCCAACCACCGACGGTCCCCAGAGCCCCGGGGTGGAGCCACCACCCCCCCACAGGGCTACATGGTGTATTTAATTATTGGAGACCATGTGGACTCAAATTGTGTCAAATGATTTTTCCTACAAGCAGACATTCTCTCCAATGTGATGTGGTCTAGAAGTAAGTTTTTAAATAACTTTATATTGTATCTATGTGTATCACAGTTTTAAATCAAACAGTCAGAGTTAATATTGGTTTTTGTGTGAGTCTGTTCAATGTACACGACGGGGTAATGCGTTAACCTGAACTGTGAGTTTCATGTGAAGAACAACATTAAATAAAGATGTTGCAGAGGGACGGGACAATGCAAGGGTTAATATTCAAAGAAGAAATATACAAACAAGACATGAGAGAGCTTGTCATGACAGGCAAACTATATCTTTGTGATGTTGGATTTTTCTATTTTTGTGTAGGTTTTTCTTCATTTCTTTCTTAAGGAGACATTTCTACAAAGATTTACCGTTCTGTTCAAGGAGGATCATTATCAATGTCCACCTGCAGTCTTGGGCTCACTGCAATCTGAACATCATAATGACAGACTCATTGTGGAGCACAGCTGCACACCTGCATGTCAGGGTTTCAATGATCCCTCAACGGCAGACATTTTGGGAATGCTCTGCCTGCTGATCCACTGCAGGAGGGGGACGAAACGGAGATATGACAACATGTTCTGACATATGACAGATTCACAGTGCGGCAGGATTTACAGCTCCGCAGCTGCACAGTTTAACGACACTGATAGATTACACACCGCACACTCGCTTCAAGTGTTCAGGGGAGCGTTCAGAGAATCAGGACAGGAAGGAGATTCAACAGAATTCAGGCTTGTTCGCATTGGATTTGCACTAAGTGATGAGTCATGATACTTCAAGTCATAACCGCTTGTGGAGCAGCTCTGTCTCCACAACTTTGCCCACAAAGTGGGATGATAATTATCACCCACATCACGTCTTAAATCAACTGTGTGACTCAGAGAACCACAAGAGGAGAACATGATCTTTGTGTCTAAAAGTTTTGAGTAAACCAGGAAAGCTTGATGGACGATTTCACAGGTCAGGGAGATTTTGGGGGAGGAGGAGAAACTTTTGTAATCCAAAGATGCTGTCATCTGAAGCCTTGAAATGATTCAACCTGTAATAAAGTATTGACTGGAATAGGTTGGCAAAACAAAAACATTAAACTATTCATAATTTTCTGCACGCTGAGGCCAGACGGCCACAAGAGGAAATCACTCTTTTATATATATATATATATATATATATATATATATATAAAGGATGTCCCTGCGCTGTGCCACAACAACAAGCTGTACACTCCTGTCGGAGGCTGACTGACTGTTATTTATATCCAATTCTATTACAGGCTTAATTTTCAAAAATGAAAAGTGTCAAGGTAATGGCAACAGATGTTTTTTTGGTTTGTTATTCACTTGACATTTTATCTATTTGGACAACATATTGGTCCTTCCGACAATCTGCTGGCACTTTCTTGGAAAGCAGACGCGAGCTATTTTCCCCCTCCCCGCGGAGCTGTCAGACTAAGCTAGACAATGTAACCACTTTATAGTATGTGGGCTTCAAATCCTCTCATCCCTCATCCTGTTCCATTGATTTCAGCCACTGATCTTATTTCAGTGGGATTCGGGACGTCACTGAGAGAGCTCTCTACATTTACAAGACTCATAAAAGCACAATAAAGTAAAGGGTAGAGGAAGTGTAAAAAGTTACAACGGCTTCTTCATTCAATCTACTTTTTATGCTTCTTTCCAAACGCCTACAAATAACTCTGTACACTTGTTTACTCAAATTATCTCAAATCCAATAAAACTGTGCCAGATGTTTTTGCCCTTGGCATTGTCTAACCTATATTCCTCTCGCGGATGCCGAGCTACTGGCATCGCAGAAAGCGAGTGGGAATATTTACCTTTTAAAAGACTAACAGATGTACGGTTCATCTCAAACTGGCGGGGTTGAAAGGTATAGAGTACATGCTTTTATGTTTGGCTGCACTCCAGGCAGCCGTGTACTTATCTGGAAACATGCGGCTTTGTTTCACCCACTGGTTTTTGGTGTATTTGAAGTATTTCGATTTAAGGTCAAACTAAAGTTTCTGCCTGTCTCCGGCCCACTTGCAGGTTGCCCTGTCATTTTAGAGTTGTGTGGCGAGTGCTGGAGGGCAGGGCAGCTGCGAAGGCCCATGATTTCCCCAGAGAGTTACAGTGCTGCTATGCCCACACTTTGAGATTACCTTTACCTTCCACCACGTCCAATATGACACTGGTGCGGCTGGTTTATGTTCAAACTGCCCCTCAAATCACAAGGCAATCTACTACTTTCCTGAGCCATTGCAGTGTCAAAGGTGGGGTCCATTTTTAATTCTCCAAGTAAATATCAACTTCTTTTAACCAAGGCTCACACCTAACTATACAATCCTCCTTAAACACAACATCATCCTACAAAGTGAGGAACAGAAACTTCTCCTTTTTATAAGACTGCAAGTTTTAGTCTATAAATTAAAGCATGTTTACAGTATCAGAATCAGCTCAACTTCAATTCTGGATCTTATACTTTAGCATGTATCTCATTTAAAGATCCCATGAAAAGTGTACTACATTTCCATTTCCAGTTTGTACATCTGTGTGGAATCATAAGACTTACACTGAGATGTTTGGAACATTTTCTTATAAATTCTCTCATGTTCTCCTTCTTAAGACCTCTGTACCCGAGGGTGTTTACCCGTTCTGCATCCACTAGAAATGCATTTGCAGCTTTGCAGTTGTCCGCACCAAAAGCAGCGACGGATTCACACATAAATTCAATGTTAAGAGGGTGTGTGATGCACATTCAGAGCAATTGGCTATTGAAAATCTCAATCCAATCCGTCTACTTTGAAACTTTATTTTGCTGAAAATTCCTAAACATATTGATATCAAATAGCACTTCAACATCGCATTACATGGTTTTCAACTCCATCAGACCAGCAGGTGTTTGTTAGCTGTTAAACACTGAAGTAACAGTAACTGCTGAGCATCCTCTAAAGAATCAAGTAACAGGCAGAAAATAAGAGGAGGACTCAAACCAAGACACAATATAAAATTGGCCATGATGAAGCGTGAAAGTGGCCTGACTCTCAGGCAAGGCTGCAGGGGTGAAGAGACAGGGGTTGGAATGGAAATGCAACATAAACGAGACCTGAAGAGCCGATATGTGACCTGTGAGAGTGTGATAGCAGCTGAAGTTCTAACCTGTAAATGCAAGATTTTACAAAGACAGTGCTATAAAACAAAGTTTTATTAATATTGTGTAGCAGAGCACATTATTTGTTCTGTTGTTTTAAGACTGACACAAACCTCTAAAACCTCTATAACTTATTCGCTTGATAAAGGAAAAGCCAAATCATATTTTATGTGTACATCTAAAATTATCATACACATTTTTTTTTTTTTTAGTTTACCTACAATTCAGTTTTAAAACAGAAAAACATAAGGACTTTTTTAGTTTCTGTTCATGACGCCTTGCACCTCATGAAATTCAAAAACCTAGTAACTGAAATTATTGCAACCAACCAAAAAAAGGGAATATTAACACAGAAAATTCAATCTTCTTGGATGTACAGTATGTTCAAATACGCCCTTGATATTTGCTCGGGCCTAATTTTACATGCTGCGTGGTGTGGAGGTGATGAGCCTGTGTCACTGCGGAGGTGTTACTGCAGCCCAGATGGCTCCGATAGTGGCCTTCAGCTAATCTGTATTGGTGCTCTAGTGTCTCTCACCTCCCTCTTGACAACGGAGCATAGATCCTCTACAGAGTTCAGGTCAGGGGAGTTAGCGAGTCAATCAAGCTCAGTAATACCGTCGTCAGCAGCGTACTTCTTAGGAGTTTTGGCACCGCGAGCAGGTGGAAAGTCTTCTTGGAAAAAGGAACTCAGCATCTCCATAAAGCTTGTCGGCAGACAGGAGGAGGAAATGCTCTGAAATCTCCCGTTACATGCTCTATTGACTTTAGTCTTGATAAAAAACACAGTGAGCCAACAGCAGCAGATGACGTGACACCCCAAATCACTTCACTCTGGACCTGAGGTAGTTTGGATTTGGAGCCTCTTCCCTCTTCACCCCACCCACACTCTGGGACACTAATTTCCAACTGAAATGCAACACTGACTTTCATCTTTAAAAAAGAGGATTTGGGACCCCTGAGCAATGGTGCAGAGCTTCTTCTACTAAGCACAGGTAAGACTCAGTTAGCGTTTTCTTACTGTGGACGTGACACATGAAGTCCGTTTTCAGTCCTGTGTGGAGGCTCTTGATGCTCCAAATCCAGCCTGAGTGCTTTTCTTTGTGCAGCTCCACCAAATCCCTGAATTAGCTTTCCCTGACAATCTTCTGGAGGCTGTGGTCTTCCCTTCTGCTTGTGAACATCTTCCAGTGCAGTTTTCCAGGGACAAACGTTGGCGGAGTTTATTGAAATATAGAAATATAGGTTGGGCTTGAGGATGTTTTGGCTACATGTTGGCGTGAGTGTGTGTGACTTCGCCCTGCATAGTCCCAGATGATTTCACACATGACCCTGAATTGGGTGATTTGACGATGGACTAGAAGTCTTGGGAGTGAACTCTCCCGGCGCTCTGTAAACCCATTAAACAATGACATCCGGTGCCTCAGAGACCTTATGGAGGTTGCCAATGAATGTGCCCAGTCAGCAGTCTTCCTGTGATTGCAGAAGTGCATACCGAACCTGTGAAACTGTGAAACCCTGAAGAACTGAAGCGTGGTGGCTGTGTGTTTGCTGTGTGGGTTGCTGCCGCGGTGCTCAAAAGCTGATCTGTCTGTTTGATCTGTGTGTTTGACAGGGAGTCTGGATGTTTGATTGATCGTGGTTGTTCTGTTCCTGTTGTTATATGACTGGCACATCAAAAACAATTGTCCTTTGGAGATTAATTAAATAGTCAAAAAATATATTTGAAGATTGAGATTTTCATATTTTGAGATTTTGTTCAGTATTTTTTTTTATTTATTCACTAACTGTAAATATTATTGAAACTAGTAGATGCCTGAAACATTTTAATAAGGATGTTTTTTTGAGGCATCGATCAAACATAGAGAAACATCATCATCATCATCATCATCATTATTAATTTTTTTTATTTTTTTCCTGAGGATTAAGGCTGTCTGCCTTGGACTTATCACTTGTGAGCCATTGTGTGTTGGGCAAGCAGAAAAATGTTTGTTTGTGGAACTTAAAACATTTGGCATCACAAGGATGTTTGATTCTTGCTGCTGAGCAAAAGCCAGAAGCTGTTTTTATTTAAAAAAAAAAAAAGGGGGGGGGGGGGATAAGAGCTTCCAGATTTGTGTGATTATGTGGGGAAAGACAGGCTACAAACTCTAAAATATGAAGAAAACAACTGATCGAAGAACAACACTTTCAATAAATGTGTATTCAACCTCTAATTTGCATGACAAACGTAAACATTAAAACCCCGATACAGAGACAGAGTTGTTGTTGTCTGCATACCACAAATTCACCTTTATTAATCATGGTGCAAGCGACAGTTATTGATTCAAAATAATTCTTTAGCTTTCATCTAAATTGCAGAAGGAGGAAGGAGAGCCTCTCCGCTCACACCCAGAAACCTTTAAACCGCCCCTCTTTGTCATCCATCGTCTCTCCCTAACCCAACACATCCACCCAGCCAAATCTTTTTTATTACCGTTCTTTACTTATTCTGACCTTGTTCTGGGGGAAATAAAGGGAAGACAAATGCTTCTTTTCTTCTTTTTTTTTCACTTGAAATAGAAATAAGCAATCCACATGGGGATGTCGGCATTACTGGATGAAGGTTTTAATATCTAAATCCAATAAACAACATAGGCTTTTCCTTGATTCCACAGATTTCCTGTACAGAAGAGGGTTTCAGCAAAGCCCAATCCAGAGAAGACTTGTCAGCGCTCTAAACTCAGGGTTAATGCTGGATGAAGCTCGAGCAGAAGCACATTTGGTGGTGATTGAAATACCAGGCTCTCTTTATAAAAAAAAAAAGAAAAATCAGTAAACAAAGAAATCAAGTTCAGAGACCTCAAGCTGGAGCCACAGCTGTCTCAGCCACTGACAGCCAGGATTATACAGTCAACTGCTGCTATTCAAATAGGCTGGAAATCAATCTCCCTCAATGCCACGTTCAACGATGAGGATACGCATCAATTATGGTAAAGAGAGCCATAGTTAAGCCGGTATTGAGCTGCGTTTTATGTTCAGGTCTGAATACTACTCAATTTACAAGACAGATGTTCACAATTGTAGTTGAACAATTGAGGCAAATAATGCAGCAATTCTCGTTTCCTATTTAACTGCCTCAGAGATGAAGGATGAAGGATCTCTACTGAAAACCTCTCCGAGCCGTGACGTCAATGCCATCTCACAGAATAAGTAAAAATAGGTCCTGAGCTGTTGAGTGACATTTTAAAGTGGTAAATTCAACACATTCGCATATGGAAAATGACAGAAAAGATCTATTTACACAATGAGAGAACAAAACAACATATGGGTATTTTCAAAGCTCCTTATTGGACAAATATGTCCTCATGTTTAATGAGCATCAACAACAGAAACACCAGCCCTCGACCATCGTGGCAATATTTGATGATTTGATGCAGTGAGCGTTGATTTAACTCTTTATTATCATTCATACACGCAACACTGCTGTGTGCATTTGGAAGATGCCCCCATCGGCATTAATGTCATTTAAAAAGTGTTGTTTTTAAAATGCAGTCCACAATATAAACAGGAAACAAGCGCTTAATGATACAACCAGTTGGAATTAGGTTTAGGCATCAAAACTAATTTGTTGACTTTAAAAAAGCCCTCTGGTTGGTCGATTGGTTATGCTCCATAATTATGTACCTTCAAATATTATGTAAAGGTTTAAAAAGACTATTGGTTTTTTTTTGCCCACAGAAAATTAGTAAGCACTAACCTCTTGAGCGAGAAAATCCATGCAGATGTTGTGGAGAATAATAAACAGATATACATGGAATCTTTAATTAGTATAAATATGTATGTGTGTACACGTATGCATGGGTAAATGTGTATACTAAATAATAGGGGGGAAAATTAATTGTCGACGCCACCCGTGCATCTTCTGTATACCATTTTATCCAACTTCAGGTTGTTGGGCCTTAAAGCTAACAATGAGTGAAGGTACTTAATGGAAATAAATGACCTTTTCGACGACACACTTCCACAGATCCATGGGGAAAAATAATCAAACCATAGGAAGCCAGATGAGGAGGGGAAGCAATTACTTACAAATTAATTATTGTGTGTATTGTATATAATTGACATGGGTGGCTTTTTTTTAATCATACTATAGAATATTAATGGACACTTTACTTAAATATTATGGTGGACCTTTTTATTCTTTGAATTTTTCACCAGACTTTCTTTGCTCTGGTCATAATTTTCATCCACTATTGGTAGAAATACTTGTAAATGCCTTTGACGTGTGTTTCAGTGATGGACAGTCTGCTTATTCATATTTCTAAACTTTTCATCTTTTTTTTAAACTGATTTCCCAAGGGTTTTCAAGTCAGTGAAAATGTGCCTCCATCTTTTCTTTTTCTAATGAAGTAACACATCCGGTCTTTCTTCAAATAGGGAAAAAAATGTCACACTGGTCCTGATTGTACCTCTTGGTGACGCAGCCTTGGATATTGAACGCTGTCACTGCATGGTTACAAGTACTCCCACTTTACTATGATCAAACATACTTTATTTGTATTACAAAAGCCTCGATGTGCATTACCATTGCTGCACTAACAAAGGGAGTAATTTGTCATTATACTACCTGCTGTCTTCAATTGCTGAAAGCTCGTTTGTTGCTGCTCTCTCCAGCCACTTCTTTATTTCCTCCAGTCTTGATGCAGCTGGGTGACGTTTCCTGTTTGTCACTAAAGTGACTATGTATGGTAGTTTTTGCATTTTTTTTTGTTGAATTGTTAAAAGTTGATTACCAAACATTTTTCTGAAAAATCTAAATTTAAAAACACATTTTGTGGGTACGACACTATAACATCCCGTGTATATGATGAGACAACAAGGCTATGAAAGAGGTTTGCACTTTTGAAAAGATTTTAATGTATAGAAATAATATTTATTGCTGTTTATTCATATCGACTTTTCAAATTGCCCCCTATAAATTGTTATGATGTGACAGGTTGTGTGGGAAAAAAAAGTATAAATCTATTCGTTTATTTTTCAAATCCACAAGTTGCTCATATAAGGACGGTTTCATCTTGAGGAGACATTCACCTCTCATAACAGGAAACAGACCTGTGCAAAGTATTTCTTGTCCTAATTGGTCAGCTAGTGCATTGCATATCTGATCTAATACCAGGATTGTTTGGTAATGTTTCACATTAGCAGCGAACCTTTCTTGCATAATAATTACACTGGTCACCGTGCTCTGCTCAGAGCACAGATTGGTATTTGTACAGAGGAAAAAGGTTGCTAGGCAATCCACTGAGATCTAAGAAAAGGTCTGTATGAGATGTGGTGAAGACAGAGAGCTGGCAGTTGCTGGGTAAATTGCGGGTAGACAATCAAAGTCATATCACACTGAGCAGGGGAATAGCAGGAGAGGGTCGAGCTGCTGAATGAAACTGTTTACCTCCTGTCCTCACACACACCAGCGAGTGTCTGATATCATCAAGCAACATGAACAATTAAGTTGAGTTAGTCAGTGATTGAATTTCTTTGTTTTTATTATTTCCTTTATTAAAGAAAGAAGTTCAACATTCATCACATCTCATTCAGGATATTACAAAGCCTGCTTCCACGACTGACGGAGCCGTGGAAAAACAGTTTGGGAAGCGTCTCCGGGCAAACCGTGTGGATTCAGAGTGGGACGAGTGGAGTAGGCGGCATGATTGATAATCCGGGTGAAACAATGCAAAAGTCTTACACTGGACCAAGTTCACCTATCGACACGACGCGACGGGACAGATTGAATTTAGTCGTCTTTCAACTTAATACACAGGTGTGGACGCGTGCCCCGCAGAATGTGGGGGGATTTATGGCCGGGAAGGCTGTAGCTGTCATGTCCCTGCGGCAGCACCACCGCCACTGTTCAGCATCTCTGCCAAGGCGCAGTTTACTCTGCCAGCACCAGCCTTGCATCCCAATGAGCTGCATGCAGGAAATGGCTAATGTTACAGCCTCTCATCATGTATCCTGGGATATGAGCTCAATTAACTCAACATAAGCGCTGTCAATGGGGATCAAAACAGATACAGGACTCATATTCAGCGGTGTCCATAATTACAGTTTGCCTGACATTCCAGGAAATGCAGAAAGGCCATACAGGATCGGCGTGATTGATAGCTTTGATCGCAAATTTCTTCTGTTTACACACCTCTCTTTTTTTGCTGGTAATCCATCTTTTATTGTCTATATGCACCAGCTGGGGCATTCAGGGTGATCTCAGGAGCCAGGGAGTAAAACTGGAGGACGCTTTATCAATTTTAACTTGCTACTTTGATTTACTGTGCACTGGCAGAAGGCGATTCATGACTTGTGGAAATCCAGCATTTTCTCCCGGCGTCACCACATGACTGGTAACCCGTCAAAGTAAATCCATGTTTAATCAGCGAGACTGTAAATTTAATTATGAATTAATACTAACCTGATCTCCGCTTAGTAAAGAGAGAGAGAAAAAAAAAGTGTGGCTGCTTGAATTTGTATGGATGATTTGAGGTCAGATGAGCTTCAGCTCCAAAAGCTCTTTTGTAACTGGCAGAATTTCACTCAGGAGTTATCTCTTTGGGCTCCACACAAACACCTGGCAGGAGGAAAATCCATTAAAGAGTCTCTGTGATCAGCATCATTTTAAGCTGGTCTGTGTCACGCTTTAGTCCCTTTGAAAGCGGGTCCATTTCTAACTTCTTTGTGTATTCATAACAGGTCGACGACACCTTTGGTAATGGCAGAATAGATTACCATATGGTGGATGTTTGTTCGATATTTGCTTAATTTTGTGGGCGTATCCTTTCAGTGTTTCATGTTAACATTATCTGGTCAGTTCCCTGGCACACTTCAGGATAAAAGCATTTGGAATAAAGCAATTAGAAATGTACAGTGCAGATAAAATGCATTACATTGCAGTGCATGGTATAATGAAGCTTATAACAATTGTTCTTTCATAAATGCACCATTAGTCTGAAATGAATATGGGCGTGTAGTTGGAATACAGACTAAACTATTTATAATATTTATATATCTGATTGAAATATAAATATTATAAATATAACTATTTATAATATTTATATTTCAATGAGACTCTTTCTCCCCGTTCACTTGTTCTGACCAAATTTACCCATTAAATTATTCTCCTGCTTATCTCTTGTTTCTCTATTATGTTGACAAGAGTTGTGCAATTGATTTAAAAATCACTTGGATATTTTAAAAAAAAAGGAGGGAAAAAAAGCATTTTGAACTTGCAAATGCAGGAGAAAATGATGGTCTTAATTGCTGTTAAGTCTGGTTTTTGTTTGTTCGTATTTCCACAGCGCACCATCGCAGGAATACAAATCTGGCTGTGTGCTGTGGAGCAGAAATTAGCTTCCCTTAAAGAGACTGTTTAATACTCGTTGTCTCATCTGTCTTTCTTGAGTGTGGAGAAGCTGAAGCATGTTGCTTGCTTGTAAAGCCCGGGGGCATCGTGTGCACTGCAATGAACTGATTTATTAAATTGTTTTCCTCACAGCAGTCACAAATATCCCCCCGTATTACAGGGGAGCTGGAGACTGTTGACTGGTGCATCGGTGCCGCGAAATGATAAATCGCATCAAGGGCAGCCAAGTAAGATCCTTCACACACACACACTCCTTCGACACGGGAACCCAGACTCTTACAGCCATACATAAGGGGTTTAAAGAGTCTCTTGTCACCTGAGAGGAAATGAAATGATAAAAGGACAAAAGTTTTGTGTGTGCGAGTAATTCTTCTCATTTAACGTCTTTGGTGTCAGATGTGCTTATTGTAAAATGTAAATCTCTTCCATACGTGTGAGTTCTTCTGCTGCACAATGACGCCCTGCAGGTGTCTGTGAGAGCTGCGTTTTCACACATGAGCATTGATGGTGATTATGACAAGCATGATGACAACAGATGGATTTACCAGTGTACCTACAGTACACTGATCACATCGCTGCTGAATCACGACCTCTCGACTTGTGCTTTTGTCAGATCCCTTTCTCCTTATTGACATAAAATATGAGACTCAATTTCAACTTCTTAAGTTTGGATGTTCTCTCTGTGCTCATGTAGGTTTTCCTCAGGTGCTACAGTATCCCCGTACAGTCCTGAAACTTACATTTAAGGTGGATTGGTGATTGTAAAGTTGCTTTTAGATGTGAATGTGAGTGTGTCTGTCTTTCTGTTTGTCCTACGATGGACTCGGATGGATGGATGGATGGATGGATGGATGGATGGATGGATGGATGGAATCCAAATGTTTGATCAAATTCTATTTTCTCTTTCACTGTAAATTTAATACAGAAGAGAGTCAAGTGTGCACTATCCATGTCAGCTGTTATAAATGTGCATGAGGGATAGAGATGGACCTGGAGCACATCGAGGCGTGTCACCCACTGCCCACGAAGAACGGGAGACCACCAGCTGTCATCATGAGGTTCACAAATTGAAAAAAGAAAATGGCACTGGTGCGACAAGGACGCAAACTGAAAGGCACAGATGTTTACATTAATGAACATCTGACAAGAAGAAACGTTGACATCGCAAGGAAAGCAAGACAACTTAATAAACAAGGCAAAATTCAACAGCTGCAAGATCTTCATCAAACTGAAGGGACGTTCGTAGGAAGCTAAAGTTCTGGGGGTTGAAGAAGATGGAAGATCTGAATAATTACTGACCCCAAATGGTTTTGAGGTAACATGTGCCTCTCATCATCACAATGCCAAATACAACAAGAACACAGACTACACTAAGTAACGATATGGATATATTAGGGAGAATTCTTCAACATGAACAAATGGAACTGGAAACTTGTGAATACCATGAGCACAACGCAACAGAAGGACACTGACATAGACCCCGATAATAATTTCCTCTCTTCTATTGTTAAATACTGCAATTATTATACCAATGAACAGTATGAAAACAGTGTGAAATCAGAAGGCAAACTGTCAATAATACACTTTCACAGTAGAAGTGGGTATACAAATTTTGAGTCTATGAAAGAGTATTTGTGGAATTTTACTCATCCGTATAGCATCATTGCTATTACAGAAACTTGGTCAAATGCAGGCAAAGGTATGCATTTTTGTCTGGATGGCTGTGAATAAAGATATAGGAATACAATCAATAAAGCAATCGGTGGGGTTGCTTTATACATTCACAAATCAGTCAATTATAAAGTCATACCAAATATGACCGTAGCACTTGATGGAGTGATGGAATGTTTAACAGTGGAAATTCAAAATGGAAAAAACGTAGCACGTCATCATAAGTTGTGTATATCGGACACCAGGTTCTAATATAGAAATGTTTAATGAATGGATGGACATATTGTTTTCCACGGTGAACCAAAAAACCTTATTCATCTGTGGTGATTTTAACATTCACTTGTTAAATCTGACTAAACTACAAACAGTTTGTCTCCATATCAAACGATTACGAAACCAAGCAGAATAACGTCTCACGGTGCCACAATCATTGACAACATCTTTAGTAATATTATGGGAAATTAAATCACCAGTGGCCGATTGATAGGTAACAATACTGACCACTTACCTGTTTTTACTCTGTATGACAGGAATCTCAAGAAAATGAAAGATAGTATGACATTTTTTCTAAACGAACATTAACTGAAGACAGTATCAGTGCTCTGAACAACAGCTTAGCACTTCAGGATTGGACTTCATTTTATAGAGAACCAAAAGTGGACAGTGCTTACAGTAAATTTATAGATATATTTACTTTTCTGCCTAATAAACACTGTCCGGTGTGTTATTTCTTGATTGCATCAAGAAATAACACATAAAAAGCCCTTGGCTGACGAAAGGAATAATTAATGCCTGTAAAAAGAAAAATAATCTCTAGAAAATGAAAATTAAAGAAAAAAATAAAAGAAGTGGCACAAAGATATAAGAAGTACAGAAATAAATTTACAGATATTATAAGAACCAGCAAACAGTTATAGTAGAAGAAAAAAATTATTTGACAATTTAAAAAATATAAATGGAACTTGGGATGCACTGAGTAGCCTAATTAAACAAGGATCTCTAAAGTCAACCGACCCTGAATACTTTCTTGATGAAAAAGGTGAAAATTGGAGAATGGACAATATAGCAAATGATTTATATACATTTTTTGTAAATGTTGGCCCTGGATTGGCTGCTGAAATTCCAGACTGTAGAGCTGATGAATGTAATACAACTATCAAAGAAAATATCTTGTCCCTTTTCCTCTCACCCACCAATGAGCAGGAAGTGATAAACATTGTGCTCAAGTGCAAAAGTCAAAAAATTTTGCAAAGAGTTTGTAACGTACATATATTATAACTACACCGCTCAAAAAAATAATGGAAACACCTAAACAACACAAAAGTATATCACAGTGGTGTGAAATCAACCTGTCCAGTTAGGAAGCAACACTAATTGTGAATCAGTTTCACCTGTTGTGCAGATGAAACAGACCACATGTGGAACTGAGAGGCAATTAGCAGGACAACTCCGATTAAGGACTGGTTCTGCAGGTGGTGACCACAAACCATGACGCTGTTCTCCTGGTTTCTGGCTGATGTTCTGCTCACTTTTGAATGTTGTTAGTGTTCTCAGTCCTGGAGGCAGCATGAGGCGAGTCTACAACCAACACAAGTTGCTCAGGTTGTAGAGCTCATCCAAGATGGCACATCAATGCAAGCTGTGGCAAGAAGGTTTGCTGTGTCTCCCAGCACAGTGTCCAGAGCATGGAGGAGATACCAGGAGACAGGCCAAGACACCAGGAGACGTGGAGGGGGACGTAGGAGGGTAACAAGCCAGCAGCAGGACCGCTACCTCCTCCTCTGTACAAGAAGGAACAGGAGGAGCTCTGCAAGAGCCCTGCAGGATGACCTCCAGCAGGTCACTAATGTGATGTTTCTGCTCAAACTGTCAGAAACAGACTTCACCAGGGTGCTATGAAGGCCCACATCCACAAGGGGGGCCTGTTCTTACAGCCCAGCACCCTGCAGGGCCATTGGCCTTTGCCAGAGAACACCAATATCGGCAGATTAGCCATTGGCGCCTTGTGATCTTCACAGAGGAGAGCAGCTTCACACTGAGCACATGTGACAGACGTGACAGAGTCTGGAGACGCCGTGGAGAACGTTCTGCTGCAGCCACATCCTCCAGCATGAACGGTTTAGCTGTGGGTCAGTAATGGTGTGGGGAGACCAGAGGTACCGGTACCAGGGTGAGATCCTCAGACCCAATGTGAGACCAGATGCTGGTGCAGTGGTTCCTGGGTTCCTTCTGATGCAGGACAATGCTAGGCCTCCTGGGGCTGAAGTGTGTCAACAGTTCTTCCATGATGAAGGTATTGATGCTCTGGACTGGCCTGCCCGTTCCCCAGACCTCAATCCAACTGAGCACATCTGAACATCATGTCTGGTTCCAGCCACCAACCACACGTTGACCACAGACTGTCCAGGAGTTGACTGATGCTTTGATAAAGTCTGGGAGAACTTCCCTCAGGGGAACATCCCTCAGGAGAACTTCCCTCAGGAGAACATCCCTCAGGAGAACTTCCCTCAGGAGAACATCCCTCAGGGGAACATCCCTCAGGAGAACATCCCTCAGGAGAACTTCCCTCAGGAGAACATCCCTCAGGAGAACATCCCTCAGGAGAACTTCCCTCAGGAGAACATCCGCCGCCTCATCAGAAGCATGCCCAGGCATTGTAGGGAGGTCCCTCAGCCACGAGGAGGCCACACACACACTACTGAACCTCATTTTGACTCGTCTGGAGGAATTTTCACTGAAGTTGGATCAGCCTGCAATGTGATTCTTCACTTTTATTTTGAGTTTGATTCCAAATCCAGACCTGCATGGGATAATCATTTTGATTTACATTGATCATTTTTATGTGATTTTGTTCTCTTTGCACTCTACTATATGTTGAATAAAGACTTTCAACTGTTCCATTTATTTCTTTGAGCAGTGTATATTATATATATATATATATATATATATATATATATATCACTACTTTTGCTTTGTTTGAATACATTTTCACAGTCATGTCAGTAACATTTCACTTCTAATAAAGCATCTTTACGTCTGTTGGTTAAACGAGACTGACTATGAAAAGAAAAACACGTATGTGAGGAAAAACATATCTAGTGGCTTTTAGGGTTTCTCCAGGTTGTAGATTAAATTAACATACAGCTAAATGAATTGGTCTTCTACATTTAACTGAGCATCACGGTCACTAAATTAACACTCGGCTTTATATAACTGTGGGCAACAAAGTCGTGACAGAGCCATATGTTGTTTTTCTATCGTAAAAAGGAACTTATCACATCTGTTTATAATGAACTTCGAATGTGAAATGAAGACGCCATGAGGACTGTTTTGCACAAAAGCTGCATTAATGCAGCACATATAGCACACAATCATCTCAGCATATTGTTTTTCCAGTTAACAGAAAAAAGCAACATGTTCATTGCAAACATGAAAGTCAATGTCAAACACGCTGCCTTGAGAAAACCACCACCAAGTTTCATGACAAATGAAAAGCCAAATGTTTTCTCAAGATTTAATAGTTATTCTTTGTTTTGTAGGATGTAAACAAAGCTGTTTCAACAGCACACATAATTAGTTTTACATTTCTTTCCAGATGTGTGTCGGCGTACCCTCATTGCCTTTTCCTCATCAGCAGTTTTGGGGGACAAGTTTCCATCAGCTCACTGAAAGAAATCAACACTATTTCTCCTTTTTTAATTTTTTTTAAATGCACCCTGACTGTTTTGAGTAAATTCAATTTTCTCAATTTTCTTAAAACACACTCCTCAGATCATGGTTAGACTTTGTATGGGATTTGTATGCAGGATTTGGCTAACAGCTTGTTACTGGGATGTAGTTTCTGGCATCATCGTCGCACTTTCAAATTCACAAAATTCACAGCAACGTTGAATTAGGTGAATTTTATACAGTCAACGAGTCAGGTGCAACATGAATCTGTAATTGCCTGATTTTGTAATGCTTCACTTAAAACATTAGAACATGACTCAGCCATCCCATTCATAATTTGGGATCAAGGCACTATGATCACGGCTGGCATTTGGTGACCAGCAGGATTCAACCTGGACATGTTGATTTATTTAGAGGGGACAGTGCATATTAATGTACATGCAGTCTCATGAGTTTTCACAAGGTGGCTATAAATAAGCCGTATTCAGCACAAGGCTAATTTCCATCCCTTGTCCAACACATAAAGAAAAGTTGCACGTCTATTGCACAGCTACTGTAGACAAAAATGTGCTGTTTAACCGTCACACAGCCGCCCACCACTCGTCGAGGCTGCACAGTCCTCAGACAGCAGTTCCTCTTCCTGTGGTCGTGTTCAACTAAATTACAGTTTGGGGAGTTTAGAGAGATTTCCTCTCACAAAACCAACATGGCTTGTCTGTGTTTTTATTACTTTTATCGAGAAAATTTAAACAACGTAGAATGAAGGAACCTAGTAATGATAGCGGAACCTGGAGGGGAGCAAACGTCCACTTTTTCTGAGGCATTCGGGATTTATAAAGTCAAGAAAATAACCAGTTTTCATTGTTTTCAAAGTGAAATGACAGATGCTTGTTAGGTGTGACAAGCAACCAACCGGCCAACTAGGCTTCTAATCTGTCCACAAAATCCCAAAGCAAAAGTGCTGCTTTTCAGGCGAACTGAAGAAAAAATATTCTCTATTTACTCAGTTGGGACAAATATGAGGTGAAGTGCACTGTGTGTGTAAAACTGGCACATATGAATCTGTATCTAATAAAGGTGTCGGAAACCTCAGAGCTCACATGGACATAAAAAAAAAAAAAAACAATCATAAAAGTAAAAAGTCTTTGCAAGGGGACTTTTCTTCTTAATAGTCGAGTTCTTTGTTGATCCTGTGAAAGTAGAGGATAATGAAAACACAGCAGAGGGTGTGTTTGCATGTCATACTGTAAGACATGGCGACAGGTATCTGGACGTCATGCTACATGCTCGTCTCTGGTGGTTTTTTTTTTTGTGAGATCCTAATGTTGTCTCTTGTTTCAGGCACCTTGGCTTCCCTTTCTCATGTTTTATTGCTGTTCTCCACCCTGACGTCTTTCACCTCTGCCTGAGTGGGTGATTGTCTTCACCTGGTGACTGCAGTATATAATAGGCTTTTGTTGAGTGTTCTGGTTGTCGGTCTGTGTCTCTGCTCTCCTGTGCTTTGATGCTTTGCTGCTTCGCTGTCTTTCTGTGGACATCACTTCCTTTGAACTGGTGGACTTTTGTCTTTTTTTATTTTTGAGTTCCCTTTTTGGGCATCTTGAGTCCACAACTCCCAACCCAAACCTGACACCGGATTGCTCTCGTACCTGCCTCTCTATCATTATTTCATTCCAGAGATTTTTTTAAATTAATTTAATTCTTGTAACATTGTTTGTCAAAGATAATAAAACATTGGAAGTAACCTTTGCAAAACACATATTTGCTTAGAAAGATATTATTCTGTTATGTAACAGAATTTTCTATTCTTACAAGACGCATACGTTGCCTATATTATGAATATAAGGTATCTCTGAGTAAACTGAGTGTCATTGAAGTACCTTGAGCCATTTATAATTTTTTGGCAATCACTCTATAATCAGCCCACTGCAGCAAAGTAAAACCACATGAAAGTTAACCTGCATGGATCAATAGCTCATATTTATGCTGTATCTGATTTTGTTTTTGCAAAATTCTGTTTTCTAAGCACATTCCAGGTTTAGATTGGATTCCTTTTCTCTGTTAAAGACAGAGAAATTTGTCACCAGAAACAACCCTACTATGCATGGTGTCTCCATCCCCGCTAGAAAAACACCACGTTAAAAAAAAACACGTCATTTTTGGTGCATGAAATTGTGCCAACATGAAGATCTTGTGCACATTGTTCACATGAGCAGCAACAGTGGCAGAACAGACAGGAGGTCTGTGGTTGTGCAGTTCATAAACGCCACAGGAACCCGCATCAAAGATGTGGCTGAATCTCAGGGATTACCACTGTGTGTCTCTACCAAACCCAATAACTGTGAAAAGCTTTGATGTTTGCTCAGGTGGCTATTAAAACCATGTGTCTCGCTCACGCTGGTTGTTTTTCCTTGCTCGTACGTAGCCAAGAAGTTGCCTGTTTACTTTTGCACTGAACTTCTGAAAGTTTTTTTGGTGAATATGAAATGAAATAGCTTTTAAAGTACATTCTCTATTGAAATATCAAGTGAAAGGGGTTCCTTTTTAAAAAGACGAATTTAATAATGCAAGACCTCGAACGGAAAAAAAGAAGCCACACATCCTCTTAAGACACAACATTACATCAGTCGATTGCAGGAACGGCATCCTGCTCTAAAATGTAATACATTTTAACAGCTGTTGAGAGCATGTCTGCACAGGTCACACAAAAAACCCCAGCATTCTCTCCTGTTAGAGGGAAATCAAAATTGTCAGCCCTTCTTGAGTGCAGTTACATTGTGTAATCTATTAAAAAATGTTTCTCCACAGGAAGCGCAGTACCTCTCACACCTGTCAGCTCCACAGATCACCCACACAATCTCTGCATTTGTCTGTCTGCCCTGAGAAACAGCTCATCAGCTGCCGGGCTCCCTGGACAACTACTAGACCTCAAACATGCAGAGATTCACCGCCTCCACTGCCACCCGGACCTATGCACATCCATCATAATTATGCACAGCAGGAATTCAAATAGCTCTTCTTACTTCAGAGCAGAGGCACATAGCACCGAATTTTCCTCCACATGATACGGCACAAACAAAACAGGGACATTAAAAGAAAAAAGAAAAATCTGTTTTGGTTGTTTCTGCTTAGTGAGTATGACATTGGAAATGCTTCAGTTAATTTAACACAAAGCTGGGGCAAAATGCTGTTTGCGGCCTCCTGTGGTTCCTTCATCCACCTCATGAGCATCAAATGAAAAAGTTGCTCCACGTAAAATTCAGAATACCCACAGGCTATATTGAGTTACTGTGCAAACCCATCTCCGCCATGTTTCTATCATAACCTGTGTGGGAAAAGTCACCTTTTTGGTGACATTTTTCACTCATCTAAAGGACGGCATGACGCTGCGCCTTCCCGCAAATGTTGTATCCACTCTCACAATTGCATCCGAGACGGAGTTGACCTATGGGCCGCACAAATAAATCTCAACTGGTGCCACATGGGATTGTGTGGCCTCACACTGGGTGCATGTTATAAGGGTTAAAGTTTAAGACAAAGGAAAGACGGATCAAGAAAAATAAAAACAGTGGTACCCGAGGAAAATGTGGACAAGCATTGCTATGCAGAAAATAGGCTGTGCTCTGTGCGCTATAGCCAGCGAGTCTGTTTTTGTAGAACAATGTAATTTCTTTTAGAATCCATTTACTGAATTATATCCCCTTGAAATATCATTTGGATTGAAAATGAACAGATGATTTGATTTACAGGCTTCACAGACCACAATCTCCAGTTGTTTAAGGACCCCTAAGGTTTCTCGGGTTAGTTGTGTGCGTGAGTGCACGTGTACATGTGCTTTTAGTTTCTGCCGGTTGTACATGGCCTTGAATATACGGCACTGTTTAGTGGACGGGATAACAGGATCAGTCTGGTGTGGACTAAATGCAGCTCAGTGAAATTAAATCAGCCTGGACTGTCCTGTTTATGTGCGGAGTTTGAATACTGTGACTACAGTTCTGTCTTCAAGTCTTAGAGTGACATACTTGGTCACAGGAAATCACACAAAAACACCCAGTACCGAAAAAAAAAATCGTATTTTTTTTTCTTCTTGAAAATGGAATTATACTCAATCTAATTTACTGGTAATCCATTTTTATATTTCTCTCGGGGACAGCACAACTGTTGCACGAGATGCAAAATACCATAATCGTAAACATATTTGTTTCCATCAAGATTAGGTCAATTACACAATTTCATGCTGCGGCAATCCAATATATTATGAATGAGAACAGACCTGACTCCAGGGACACTTGAGGATTGAATAAGGAAGTAAAGATGAGAATCGTAAAGGCAAATCGCAAATCATAAAGTTTTTACTCCCCGAAAGTGGAAGGTTGGATGAAACTCGGGGGAGATTAAGTGAGATTAAAAATGCTTAATACCTGGCAGCTCATCATTGGGCAGCTTTCCATGAAGCTGTGACATGAAAGGTGACTTTGACACAAAGAGCGGAGCGGTGGATGACACTCTGTCATGTGGGAGCCGGCCTTTTTCCAGCCCTCCTTATTTCTGGTGCAACAGTAATAAGCTGCTAAACGTTATTGTCACTGGTTGTTCTTTGTATGTAAACACAGACCCTAAAATCTGTGTTGGGGTAGCGTTTGATTGCTGTAAACGTCTACATTCGCAGCCAGTCGTATATGGTTTCATTTGGAGGGTACTATATAGCCGGTTCATCATTCTCTGCTTTGAAGTTTCCAATGTAAACACATCCAGAGTTTCCACGCTTGAAATTCTGTTTGTTAAAGCAGCAATCATCCTTTATTTTGACTTTTTTATTTATATAAATGTCTCCTGAAGCCTATATTACTAGCAATGCTTTAAAGGCACCACTGATCTCAGCGGGTTGCACAGTAGCTTCTCACAGGCTGTAAATGTTGCCTCTATATCTTAAGGTTTCATTGACTCAGCCAGCCCATGTTCAATTTCCCCCACAGTAATGTTCCCTTGAATTAAATGGGTCTGTGGAATTGCGAATATAGGAAACCATTTTGGCGAGATAAAATTATTTTGGTACAGTGAGAGCAAAGTGTATATCCTCTTCTAAGTGATTTCAGGGGTGCAAAAAATCAATAGCTTTCTAGTTGCATTTCTGCCAGGTTGATGGAGGTGGGTGAGTACAGGTGCAAAGATAGATCAAGTTGGAAATCAATCAAATCCGAAACATTCCATTTGAAAGGCGAGAAATGTAGGGCACTGAAGTGAGCAGGAGTCAATTTTGGGGTTCTGAAGGCTCAGTCATGTTGGAAAAGCACACGCCGCCTTGTCTGGCAGGGTGGAGAGGTTACTTTAAGAGTCTTACAGGTTAAATTGCTTATCAGTCATGTTACAAAGTCCATTTCCTAAAGAAAACAACCTGTTTTTTAATTTAAGCCTCTTAAACATGTGACTTCAGTCAGAGCTGACGAGGACATAAACTCCTCGGCATCTAAACTGTCTTGTCTCAAATAGAACCGTTTTTTTTTTTTTTTTTTTACTTTTGTGAGCATGAAGTGACAAGACAGATGGCTTCTCTCTTCGTTTTTTTTTTCTCCCTCACTTTGTTTTGATGCAGTTCAGACAAGAAGAATGCCTTAGACTGTGCTGATTTCTTTTATCACTCGACGTGACCTTTTGGTGGGTTGAGAAAAACACCAACACTTACCTGTGAAATGTCACAGTACTATCCTGAAAGTCTCTGTAATTGTATTTTGGGAAAGTTAAAAATAATGAAGGGGGGGATGAGGGTGTTGCATGTTAAATTTCAGGTGGCGAGGAGTTTTTATGTGAATGCTGACCAAAAGCAGTGTGGTTATTTCCTTAAAGACAAAAACCCTAACAGGGTTTGTATTTTATCCACAAATTAAAAATCCCTGGTATTTCTCATTAAAACAAAGAGACACCATAAATATATGGTTTACACTGATTAAAAATATTATACTGATTATTATAAGCTGCTTGGAAATAAAAAATAATAATAATAATACATCTGCAGAATCTACAAATGCTAGTATAACATTTAAAGAACATATCACAAGCAAGTCAATAAATACTAGGACATTTGGATCAATGTGTCCTTACAAGGTTTGTATTTAACATATCTGATAATGTTTTTTGACAAAGGCCTCGGGTCAGATGCGAGGCGCCGCCACTCGGCTCCGGAGGTCACAGAAACCATGCAGGTATGTACATGACAAGTACAAATGGCTGTTTGTGAGAGCAGCCATAATTGCGTCGATAGGAGCCATTACCTGTCCTTCCCAGGTGAGATTATCAAGTCAATGGTCTTGAACTAATGACCAGAACATTGAGCCCAGACCTCGGCGAGTTGCTCGGTGCCCAAGTGACAGAGAGGAAATATCCGTCTGAGATGGAGCACCAGTGAGGCTTTTCTGCAGCTTCTGGTTGGAAACGTCTGGGCAAATTAATGGCATAAAAGCATTAATCCCAGGCTGGAGGAAGAACGGTTCACTGTTCCACTTTGAATCATTTGATTAAATACTGCTGGCAGAAGCATCTCTCTTAAAAATTATCTGATGTGCTGAGTGATAGAGACTGAAATGTCTCTGCTCCATGAGAGTTTATGCATATTTAAGAAATATAATGACAGTTTGACAGAAAGAAAAGGAGTTATCTCTGTGCAGACCGCCTCAGCTCTACAAAAACATTGTGAGGTGATGATGATTTACAGAACCTTTGCTGTTTGACTGGGACAGCCGCTGCATGCTACCTGTCCAATATATTAAAAGACAAAGTCAAGACAGGTGCTTATAAACGTAATGGAGTCTTTGGTCCAAAGAAAATCATGATAGTACTGGGGAAATAAACTGCTAAACAGTTCTCTGAGGTGGCCCTGAAGTGCAAACCACAACAACAAATCACTAAACACAACAACAAATTGAAAAGCACAACGACACTAAGGCCACGTTTACACATTCACGGGTATTAGAAAAAACTGTGATATTTCTCTGCATTTTGGTCACGGATTTACTCATAAACACAGCTACGACTCACCACAAACAATGATTCCTGAAAACTCCGGCCACAGTGGAGATCTGGATAAACTCTGTGATTCTGTTTGCATCTAAAGGAGGGTAAATGGATACAGTATTTACATCACAATTCATGATGTGCTTTTTCCAGGATTTTGATTGGCTATGATGGCTTTATGCATCTCGCTACACTGCCCCCTACAGGTTTGGCATTCTCATTTCAGCTCTGAACCAGGTGTATATGCGAGTCCGTGTGAATAGGGATTTGTTGGGGAAATGTAGAGTGGGAAATATCCATTTTTGTGAAAACCTGGGTATGTGTAAACGTGGCCCAATTCTACCAGAAAAGGTAGGTACCCGACAGCAGCAAGAGATATTGCTGATTGCAGTGCGGCTTGTGAACCGGAAGTTATTCGACCTGTAGTGCGATTTTCAAAGTGCATTTTACCGGTGATCCAAACGTAGCCGTCACTATCCAAGAATATTTTGATTCAGGACATACATAAGAGTTGATACTGGATATGCTCAGGTCTAATCATGAAATTTCAATTAGTCTGCGTACACTGAAGATGCATTTACAGTTTTTCTCAATTGCTTGCAACTCACCATTTTCTCAAATCTTCCACAAACATCTAACGTCTGGGTCCCAATCAGTTTTCACCCTCAGACAATACACACAAGCTGTCAAAACACAGACTACATGAGTGTCTGTTACACACAGGAGGGATTAATTCAACACACTGCTACCAAAATGTCAAGAATAGGGTTCATTCACAGTATTTCCATTTTGAGCACATATACAGGTTCATCAGCATGAGCTTGTCTCAGGTCAGGGTTAGACCATAGTATTTCATCAACTTCACACATTATGTCTTCTCTCGCCAGGCACCATGGGAAATATCCCATTGTGTGACGGATCCAACCCTGTATAGATTCCAGAGAAATGTCCTCTCAGGCATTCACCATCGCCTTCCCGAGATTGTGCTGTGTGTATGGGTTGCCGTCATAGACTCTCCATCGCCATGCTGAGAACAATTCCTCCATTGGATTCAGAAAAGGGGAGAATGCTGGAAGAAAAAGACCCTGAACCTGGGGTGGTCATTGAACCAGGTGCCAACTAGACCAGCCCGATGGAAGCTCACATTATCCCAAGTGACAACATATTGGTCTTGCTCTGGTTGCCCTGGCTCGCCTTCCTGTTGGAATGCTACTTAACCCTGTCGTAATTCTTCAAAAAGTACACGATAAAGTTGCTTCGTGCTTATGTGGTTCTGTTGTATTACCCAGTCAATGGTGGACAGGCTTATGCTGTTTGTTCCTTGAAGTATTCCCTGGTGTTCAATAATGTGAGTTTGAATCTCCCTCAAAGTGATGGCATTATTGGTAATCACCATATTTACCAAGGCAGTCTCCTGCTCAGCAGTGAACAATCGCCGCCTGCCTCCAATAGATGGCTGCCTCTCAGTTCTGCAAAAATGAAATTTGACCATTGCTGACCTATGGTGTACTGTGGTACAGTACAGTAAAAACTACACGGCATACAGTAGATATTCAGTCTATGTGTACTACAATATTACTGTGCATGTACTGTGATACAATACATGTACATGTACAGTGGCAATGAGGCAAATTACCTGTTTTCCCTCCTGAAGGTACGGACAATGGATGCAACTGTGAAATGGCTTAAGTTTGGCTGGACGAGCTGGCCAGCTTCTTTCATTGTCCTCCCATGTACCACATGATGAATGACAGTGGCACAGATTTAATCAGCTATCACTTGTCTTTGCTGTCCTCTTCCTCTCCTTCTTCTTCTTCTTCTTCCTCTTCCTCATCAGACATCCACCAGCACCAAGCAGACCCCCGGGCCCCCACCTCTCACCCAGCACCTCTCACCCTGGCTGGGCCCACCATCTGGCGGGTACACCCCCTGGTTCCTGGAGCTCAACCAAGCTCTCCAGTGTTTACACACTTAAGCACACCTCCTCAGACTAAACCTCCTTTTTTTTCACGCCCCAGGACCTTCGTGCCCGCGGTACTCCAAATGGGCTCCTGTGCCCCTGGTACTCCAGGCCCCTGGTACGTTGCTCCACATTTTCATGCATCATATTTTCAGACAGGCCACACTTAGACTTTTTTTCTTTCTGCTCCACTCCACTCCCTGGTCACTGGTACTCCACAAGGCCCCCAGGCCCCTGGTACGCTGGGCCTCTGGTACTCCGTGCCACACAGTCACATTTTCAGACTGGCCACAATTACACTTTTCCACTCCACGAGGCCCCTAGGCCCCCGGCACTCTGGGGCATATGCAGTTCCTTATCACTGGCATATTGATTTATGCCAGTGATATTTCACAATTTCGAAAGGTACAGTTGTTGAAACTAAGGCAATGTGTGTCAAACTCCACACACAAACATCACATTGTACCGTCTTCAAAGTCATTTTTGAAGCAGATGAAAACACTTATTCTTTGGTATGGCTTGCCAACCTCAGCTTTACAAGCCTCAAGGGTAAATGTTTTTGTGTCCCAGGGATATTTATGACCTCTGTGCCATCCAGATACAGAAGTAGGAAAGGTCCATCTTTTATATCTTTGTTAAAGTCCTTCATTTTCCTAACAGCCGGATTGAGCAGACTTGTGGCAGTGATGTCAAGATCTGTTGTTAAAGAAATAGTTTCCCCACAGTGTGGGTTTAGACCTCCTTCTGAATGGCCATCAAACCAATATTTATCTGTAAAGAAAAAGTGACCATGAGCAATGTTAGAAAAATGAATAAAGAAAGAAATATTCTAATAGGGAACGTGAGCTGGGATTAGAATGTCATGAGACAAGTTAGTTTTACCCTCGAGATATTAAGAAATAAAAAACAACACATTTTTATTTCATCCTCTTTATACAGAAATGGAAGATTTGGACTGACACAGCAAATAAGTGCACAAACAGGTTTCTGCTTGAACATTCTGTTGAAATAATATTAAATAATAAATATCTAAATGTTTGTTAAATAACCTCTTTAAAACAAGAATTATACACAATTATTCATACGAATGTATGCTATACACCTGCAAATATGGCTACGTTTTTTAAATAAAGTGCAAAAAGAGGCATTTTTGTTGTTTAGGGGATCTGAGCTGTTGGAAAAATAAATAAATAATGAATTAATAAATAAATACAAATCAGACCACCCAGTGACAGGATTTGTTTCAATATTTGCATTTGTGTATTACTGTAGATGTGAAGAACAAGTAAATATGACCAGTATCACACACACACACAAACACACACACACACACACACACACACACACACACGCACACACACACACACCCCAATTTGAATAGATGTAATAAGTTACTTAAACGCCTGTCTAAATACAATTCATCCTGCTTCACTCCAGTACAGACTTCACTCAGACTTTATGTCAGTAAATTAAAACTTGAGGCTTAATCTTTTAAAATGTTACCACCATTGTGTGAAAGTTGTTTTTCCTAAAGCATATTTAATACCTGCTTACAGCAGAATTCACCAAGCGTTTGATTGTTCACCCACTAATAGGGAACGTGAGCTGGGATTAGACTGTCGTGAGACAGGTTAGTTTTACCCAACTGATGATGTGTTGTTGCAATAGTAATCCTGTAAATTGATAATTGAATGTCAGCTCTAAGGGTGATAGGAATATATGCCTGTAAGTATTGGTTGCATATGATGATTTGTGTTTAATATTTCAATTGTAACCTTACCTTTTAAAAGATGGACACACTTGTCATGCCGATGCTAAAACGATTAGCATGTCAATGGTATTTCCCATTATATATTAGCATTAAGCTAGCAGACTTTCAGGAAGGAGCACAATAGTTAGTGAAACATGAATCGCACAACACAATGAATTTTTAATGAAATTCCTTGTCAACACTTTTAATAATAAATTTTTCTCAATTCGTTGTTGTAGCCTGAGAAACTGCGGCCACGTATATAGTTAGTTAAGTACACATTTCAATTTACCAGCCCCCTTTAACTTTAACAGTTTGTTTGATCGTATTTAATAAATACTTTTGGGCCTTCATTTAGTTTTAACTGCACAAATGCATCTTAGTGGTACTTCCAAAAGTCAACCAAACCTAATAATTGTACTACTTTATTATCGTTACTGTCGTGGAAGTGCTGAGGTCTGCCAAGGCCTGGAAACAGCCAATGTTAACAAGCTATGGTATCGATGAGCAACATAAACCTTCCATTGTACTTATTAGTTGGTCAGCTGCTGCAGAAGATGGGTGGATCTTTCCAGCAGTTTGGACAAAACATCGCTCTTTCTTTCCTTTTCCGGTCTTTTCTCCTCTCGAAACTGTGAACTCGCCACAAGCAAAATAACTTCTGGTTCAAAAGCCGCACTATGCCGTCGTCCAATCAGCGATACCCCTTGCTGCCCGCGGGTACCTACCTCTTCCGGGAAGTTAATGTCATTGTGCTTTTTAATTTGTTGTTGTGTTTAGTGATTTGTTGTTGTGGTTTGCAATTCAGGGCCACCGTAGTTCTCTCATGCCAATGGTTCAAAATGTCTGTATTTTCTGAACCTTTAAGAATCTAGGAATTGTTTTTTTTGTGGTCTCCTTTTTAATATCAGTATAATTTACAAAAGCTTAAAGCAGGTAAAGTCTTGACTTGCAGTCTTCTTGTTATGGATCACCTGTGGTAACCACTGCCCCACCAAACCTCCAACAACTATTTTAATGCTTTTAAGGCATTAATTCTTCAGTAACCTGCACAACACTGGGGACCTGTGTTTAACTGCCCCACAGAGGTTAAATTCTAGCACTGCAGTCCACCTTTACAGCCTTGTCGAGTTTAGACTTGCGCCCTAAAACTGTTGTTAGTTTAAAGTAATTCTGTGTTCATAATATAAATAAAAAATACAGGAAGTGTGAAGCAAAGGTAAATCAATATTTAATTGACGTCACTTATATAGAGCCATCTCTCTGCTACCACGTTTTCAAGACCACACTGTTACTCACATTAAATTCACGCACACACACACACACACACACACACACACACACACACACACACACACACACACACACACACTCTCGCACACACACACACGCGCGCACACACACACACACACACACACACACCAGTCATTCAAGGTGCTCAGATAATCTTACACATGGGCAGATCAAGATGGCCGATCAAACCTTGAGATTAGAGGATGACTGACTCCCGCCCACAACAGGACAAAAGTAACAACAAACACTTCAATCAATTCATTTTTTAAATCTCAGAGCACGTAAGGTTTTCATCTGACGATTTCAACATGAGTAAGCTTGAGTGACAGTGGACAGAAAAGCTTCATTCATGAACTTTTTTAATGTGTAGACCTTCCCTATAGAGTGCATTTTACTGCTCAAGTGGTCTCAACATGCTTTATATGATCCGTCACCTTCACCCATCCACACACACCAATGGTGACAGCTGCCATGCAAGGTGTTCACACTCTATTTGGAGTTCAGTATTTTGCTCAAGGACAGGTCGAGACGGGGGATCAAACCTGTTATATATTTTGGACACCATCCCACTCTACCAACTGAGTCATAAACCTGCTTAATATCACTGTACTTAGTGTTCACAAATTATGGAATGGATAAGATATTTATACTGAGCATAATGTCACTAAAATAAATGTAAGAGTCAGATAAAGAAAAGGGAAATGTGAACTGGTTACGAAAACACCATTCAAAATGTTCTGTGTGGACAAGCCAGACTTGAAGAGAAAGTAATGATCTGTCACATATTCATCCATTCACACACTTAGACACCATGATGACAGCACCACGCAAGATGTTTACACACCATTAGTGTCAGGTTGGGGTTCAATGTCCTGTGCAAGGACACTGTGAGACATGGTCAGAGTGAGACGGGGAATCGAACCATCAACTTGGGTTTTGTAAGACAACCCACTGCACCAATGAAGCCCCAAACAGCCTATCTGAAGCACATATTCAAATAAATATCTCTTACTTGCAGCTTGCCTGACTGGCAACAGATAGGTTCACAGATAAAGTGTGTCTTTCACGTTAGAGGAAAGAAATTAATAATGCAGCTTTTAATGGTTTGATAAAACTGGTTTATTATTAAAATATGTCTTTCATTACAGTGTTATATGAAAAGTTATCTCATAAAATTCACAGTGAAAGTTTGCTGCCATTTAAACATCAGCTACCAACTAAATCCCCCAGAAAAGGCTGAAAACTTTCTCTTTCAAAACTGTATTTGTAAAGTTCATGTTGTGCATTGTTGTTATTTCTAAGGTTTCAACATTCGCATGATGTCCAGCAGCAACTTCTCACTCTTAAAAGACATCTGCGGCTTTTCACAGGCCCACAGATGACTACTTAGAGTCGAGGCTGCTAATGGACCGTTAGTCAAACACGAGACAGCGTTTCCCTTCAGCGATGCCCTCAACACCCTTTGTAAGAATTTCCTTAAATATCTTATTACGTGTAAGGCGTAACTTTTTAAGACCCATCTCGGCGAAGCCGTCATCCCATCTGGCCGGCTTGATGATGGAGTCCTCTACGTGATTAGACGGATGAGAAGAGTGATACAAAAGAAGCAGCTTTTGTGTTTGCTAAGGCTTTAATAGCGCCACATCTGCTCACCTCAAAAATAAGAGTGAACCATAATCTCACACCTGCTGCTGGCTTTCACTCAACTGCATCGGCCAATAAATCCCACAGACTGGCGCTCGGATCTACACACACATGATCCGCACAGACACACACAGAGACAAACGAACTGTCAGTGTGAATCCAGACATCTGAGGCCAAACATCCTGAACTAATGCTCAAGGAGGGTTTCTCAGATTTTATTGAATTACTCTCCTTCCGAGAAGAACTCTATTTGGTCTTCACTTTTGGGGGGTGGGGGGTGTGGTGTCTACCCGACATCTGCAGTACATCTCCCCGAAGCAGCAGTACACGGAGTGTAGCTGTCCTGTTTTTGAAGGGCTAAAATTAATATGATGTTTCCAACGCAATCCTGTTAGCACTGTTTAATCCGAGTCAGATTGGCAGACTTGAAGACTGGTCTCAGAAGCAGTTTGAGGATTACCCAGTTTGAGCCTTATAGACGCCATACTTGCTGGTTTACTTGGCTGGCACTCAGGATTTCATATTCTGGGAGGGGAAAAAAAAAACCCAACTATATCCGTCTGCACATGAAAGCAAAACAACAGTGGTCAGTGACATCCTCATACTAAAGTCTCTGGTGCTCTCACCACACACACACACACATATTAGGAGCTGATATGATGAAAGCACACAAAATAACAGTGAGAGGAAACACAACACAGCAGAAACACTATGTGTTGTCCAATCACAGTCGACACTCCGGAGGCCCACAGTCTCACATGGCTTCCAAGGACTGTCAATGTTTGATATTTACTAGTATGTTTACATCTGTTCCTCTTTGTCTGTATCAGAAGTTGGTTTTTTTTGTACGGCAGCTTGAGTTTCAACTCTCGCTTTAACCATCTTTGCCAGCTTGTCTTTCTGCCGAGCTTTGTGCTGTCCAGCCCACTGCCCAGAAGGAAAACTATAAGTCTTTCAGACAACACGTCCAAGACTGAGGCTGACATAAAGGAAGGAAAAAAACAAAAAAACAAATCCTTGGTCTTTGAGGGCTGCTGATCGTTGCAACTTTAAGTTAAGTCATTATAGGTAAAACACAGCTGATAAATTATTTTCCCTCCTCATCCACTTACACGACATTCATCAGAAAGTAGAATACATTAAAGCTAATTGAGCATTTTTGCCATTTGGGCAATATTAATTGAAAAGCCATCACTGCCAGCCATGCACCAAATGACCACATTAACTGTCAACATTATGTTTGACATCCTCTGAGATGAAGTAGTGCTTGGGGAGCTCTCAGCGAGCTCTTTAGAAACACCAGACTAGAGAGAGAGAGAGGGAGAGAGAGAGAGAGAGAGAGAGACGGAAATCATACTAAGCTTGTGTGTAGGTGGTCGGGTCTGAAGTCAAAGAACAAATTGCCTCCTCATTGCGTCACTGTTGCTAATCACAGATGGATGGATTTGCCGTGTCATCCAGGATTTCTGTCTGCCGACACAAAACGGCACAAACTTCCCCGGTATGTTGTTTTCTCAAATGGCAGCTAAACAGAAAATAGAAAACGAGACCCCCAGTCGATTTAGCGACGAGCAGTTACAAGCTGTTTTCCTTTGCTTGTACCTCGTTTTGGTTCCGAGTTCATCTATCATGTCATATCACCTGCCTGTGAGGTATTTTCACCCTTGTTGCTCCTCGGGTCTCGCCCTGTTTGAGCTTGTGTCTCAGTACAAGTAGCCTGGGGAATAAAATGCAGATTTTGTGCACTTACTCATGCGCAGCTTTATGCAGCACAATGCTTGTAAGATGACAGGAGTACTTAATTTTAACATTAGGGCATACGTCAGATACTCCCAGATACTCTTTGACTTGTGTATTTCTGCAGGGATTATTCAGAACAATGTATGAACAATGCTCTTAAGGCAAAAATAGCTGAAACATTGAGTTTAAAATTGCTTACTTTTATAAAAACAAATGCTGAAGCAAATGAAGAAGAATGAGCAACTGGAGAAGATATCAGTGACAGGGGGGGGGGGGGGGGGGGGGGGGGGGGGGGAGAGAACGTGGGTAAGGCTTGGAGAATGAAATCCAGTGTTATTCTTGATGAGTTACGTTACATCCAATAACAACCTGAACAAATTCTGCAACAATTAAGAAAATAGGCATCCTGCCAACATAGAGAGAAACATAAATTAGTAGAAGCTATGTAAAAATTGTTAGCATAAGCCTAGTATTTGAAGCTGTTGAGTATATCAGCACCTATTCCTAGGTGTGTGAGTGGGTCTTAAGTTAACGCTGCAGTATGTGGTCCCCTCTGTGGATGTCTCCCCAGTGGGGAAAGGGCAAAAAAATGAATGTGACCTGGAGGATATTCCCGAAGCCATTGAGCATCTCCATGGAACTCTGCATCAGAATATCGCCTCGGAGACCTGAGTTAATGCTGCTGATTAGACTTTCTCTGCTGGGCCTAATTTCCACATTGGCTTCTCCGGTAACAGTTAAGAGGAGCAGGTACCGACACGCACAGGACTGATATTTGAATCAAGGTATACGGCTCCAGGGGTTCAATGCTTCTTGAGCCTTTGTGGTGATTCTTTTTTTTTAAGGTATAAAATAGACCCATTGTGGGAGCAGGTCAGAATTGAAAGACTTCATTACAATAAATTATCAGAAAGTACAAGAGATGTTGGAGGGGAAAAGAATGTCAGTCAGTCCTCTGATCTCTTTTCAAAGCTTCGCTTTCCACACGATGAGCTGGTGTAAGGGTTGGAGCATGTGGTCGTGTTCTAAAGACTAAACTAGTTATATAATAAAAACACAACCTGTTTTTAGACGCAGTCGCTAATTATGTTGAAGGTGCTATCAGAATCTATCAATGAATAAATGAACATTGTGCAGGCTGACGTCGCTTGGCTCACGCTTGAATATTCAACATTCTGATAATAACAATAAATCACATGAACATGTGTAATGTGAAGGAGGTGGCATGGATCAACAAACCTGTCATTTTTTTAGCTCAGTGTTTTGGTTCTCCTGGTCTGAAATTGCACTGTTTTGTTTCATCATTTCATTTCTAGACACAGCAAGCACCTGTTTTTTTTCTCTGACACAAAAGCCTCTTTCCAAATGGTCAAAACCAAACAGCAGACGAATTTAACAACTACTTGGCAAACACACCGTGCAGCATTTAGCTGCTAAAAATGTGCCAGCGTTTGGCTCCTAAATGCCTCAACATCTATTTTGTGTGTGTGTGTGTGTGTGTGTGTGTGTGTGTGTGTGTGTGTGTGTGTGTGTGTGTGTGTGTGTGTGTGTGTGTGTGTGTGTGTGTGTGTGTGTGTGTGTGTGTTTGGAAGACAACAGCCATAAATACCTAATTAATACAAATACATAAATAACTAGCTAATTGATGGGGCTCGTCTCTGACTCATCTAACATTCAATGCATGTCAATAAATACCTGAAATTCAACGGCATGCACCTGAACACCAGATGAAGCTGACGAATTAAAAACATGGAAATGCCACCATGGGCTAATAGACCGGCTCAAGCCTTCAGGAACACAGAGGTCCACAGACAATTTTCCAACAGGCAGATTGTAATCCTATTATATCAGGCACTCTGCTCAGACAAATGAAATCATCTGCTGCTCCTGGATGGAGGCCAAGTTTACATAAATAAATTAAGAAACAGATTCACTTCCACCCCCTTCAGTGATTGCACCTGGATTCCCTGAACGGAGAAATAGCATAATTCAAATGATAAGAGCCTCTAAATAAATTGGACTCAAACTGTATTTGATTTAGACAGGTCTTCAATGTTTTTCCTCTTTAAAGAATATTGTTCATACAGGTTCGTTTTACTTAATATTCAAATGTTATCACACTGAGAACATGTTGACTAATTCGGGCTAAATCACTAAATCATGAGCTGTATTTACTCCCACGAGGCTCCGTTTGAGGTCTGAGTCTTGTGCTGCAACATTACTTTTTTCACAATAGATAAACAGTTTTGAGAGCAATCCCACAGGAGCCACTTGTATCACCAGTCCTTTGACTGAAAAACTGCACGTTGTGATAAAGCATTCAAAACTAATTGGTATTAGCTGCGAGTCGGGATTGGACTAAACAAATGGTAAATTAGTACCTTGTGATTGCCTGCCACTGCCAACTAGCAAAGTTTGAACTGACATTATTGCCACAGCCTCTGGGAAGTTGTGAAGATTTGAGGAGTAAAGCTAAAGCTGTCTGCAGTGATCACAATCTAATTGCGGTTAAAAGGAAAACCAAGGTACTTAAACAAGGACAAAAATGTATTTGTAAAAGGACTTTTAAAAATTTGAATGAGAATGATTTTGTTGCAGAAGTAAGGAGTCTAGATTGGTCAGAGGTGACACAAGAACACAATCCAAGTAAGGCTGTGGTGGTCTTTAACAAGTTGATGACACAGGCGGTGGATAAATGTTGCTCCCATGAGGAAACAAGCAGTGAGAAATGTCTCTACTCCATGGCTGGATCAAGGCCTCAAGCAATACATGAAACGAAGAGATAAAGTCAAAGCAGAGGCAATAAAAACAAACCATTTGGCAAAATGGAAGGAATGTTGTATATTACAAAATTCTGTTACAAATTAGATAAAAATAAAATTCAATTCAATTCAATTCAATTTTATTTGTAAAGCGCTAAATCACATCAACAAACATCTCAAAGCGCTCTTACAATGATAGAGTACAACAGGACCCAACTAAACCCTTCCAAAGCAAGCAGGTGTAACAAGCAACAGTGGCCAGGAAAAACTCCCTCGCATGGAGAGAAGTTCAAGAACTCCCTCTTCAGGAAGAAACCGTGGGGCGGACCCTAGACTCTGGAAGGACGGCCATCCGCCTTGACCGGTTGGGGGGAGAAGTACATGGGATAGGACAGGGAGAGAGAGGAAAGAAGAGGGAGAGAGAGAGTGGCAGACAGGCCAGATAAGTACAAATACTAAGAAAAGTCTATGATGAGCGTTGGTCTGATGATGAGCCAATCTCAGTCTGGAGTTTAAGGGCCGTGCCGTTGCGGTGGGGTCCCGGTGCTGTGGTGGGGTTGGGTAGTAGGACCGTCGTAACTCCACTCTGTGAGTCTTGGGTCTGATCCCCTGGATCCTGCTCTCCTCCTGTCAGGGATAAAAAAGACTGCGGCAGTGTCTGGTGGCTCCAGTAATGTTGTTACACAGAGAGAAAGAAAGAAAGACAAGAAACAGAACCTCCAAATGTAGAGTTCCTCCCTTTAACGGGAGAGAAAAAATCCCCTCAGCAGTCTAGGCCTATAGCAGCTCAACTTAGTGCTCCTATTTTATTCCTATTTTATTCCTAAGGATAAGCTTTATCAAATAGGAATGTTTTTAGTCTACTCTTAAATAAACTAATGGTGTCGGCCTTTCGGACCGAGGCTGGTAGTTGATTCCAGAGTAAAGGAGCCATATGGCTGAAACTCCTGCCTCCTGTTTTACTTTTATGGACTTTAGGGATTACCAACAGTCCTGCATCCTCAGAGCGAAGGGCTCGTGGAGGGTGATAAACTTCTAGAAGTTTCTCGATATAGGACGGAGCCTTCTGATGAAGAGTTTTATATGTGATCAGAAGGATCTTGAATTCTATTCTAGATTTAATTGGAAGCCAGTGTAAGGATGCTAAGACTGGGGAGATGTGCTCTCTTCTTCCAGTTCTGGTTAGTAAACGTGCAGCAGCGTTCTGCACTAGCTGTAAGGTCCTAACAGAGGAGTTTGGACATCCTGACATTAGGGAGTTACAATAATCTAATCTTGAAGTCACAAAGGCATGAATAATTTTTTCTGCATCTTTGAAGGACAAGAAGTTTCTAATTTTTGCAATATTCCTTAGATGGAAGAAGGCTGTCCTGGAGACATGTTTAACATGGGAAATAAAGGACAGATCCTGATCAAAAATAACACCCAGGTTCCTAATATCACTGTTAGAGGTTAAGGTAATATTATCTAACCTAATCAGACTGTCTGAAAAGTTATCCCTGAGCTTTTTAGGACCTAGGATTAGAACCTCAGTCTTGGATGTGTTGAGCATTAAGAAGTTGATAGACATCCAGGACTTAACGTCCCTGAGGCAGGACTCTAGTTTAACAAGTTGGTCGGCCTGATTGGCTTTAATTGATAAATATAGCTGAGTATCATCTGCATAACAATGAAAGTTAATGCTGTGTTTCCTAATTATATTTCCGAGTGGCAACATATAGAGATTAAACAATATCGGTCCGAGGACGGAGCCTTGTGGTACTCCAAACAAAGTTTGTACTATTGAAAAAGATTAATGAAGCTAAATCAGCTTAGTGCAAAAGTATAGAGTACATTAAATGAACCGATGGGAAAGAAAACAAGGTTTGCTGCTACGTTTTTGGAGGGGGATGGAATTTATCTGGCTACACCAAAGGAAATTGCTAATTACCTGGGCCAGTTTTTCACTCAGAAAATTCTGAAATAGAGAAATCACAATGGGAGATTGCAAAAAATATCCCTTTAATTAAAAACAACAAAGAACCACTGTCAGGTCAAAAGAGTAGACCAATAAGCTTGTTACCGGCATTAAGCAAAATAATGGAAAAAGTTAAATATGACAAAATACTGGACTATTTTATGGCTCATGGATTAAATCCAATTTATCAGCATGCTTATCAAAATGGGTCACTCCACAACTACTGCATTTACTCAGAGTACAGATCATTGGTTAGAATAAATTGATAATAAAAAGATAGTAGGCACAATATTTTTAGATTTAAGTGCAGCTTTTGATGTGTTACATCATACGGTTTTATTAAGTAAGTTAAAATGTTATGGATTTGAATTGCCTGCCCTAAAGTGGATAGAAAGAATCTTAGTAATTGGGAGTATAAAGTTTATTTTAATGGAAATTATTCTGATGTTGGACAGATGGATTGTGGAGTGCCCCAGGGAAGTTGTTTGTTGTTTGTTTTCTATTTTTACTAATGATTTTCCCCTTGGCGTTAAAACATGCAGCCATGGCGATATATGCAGATGACACTACATTATTTGCATCTGCACAAACAGAATGCCAACTTAATAATATTTGATGAGGAATAGGCCTCAGTAGCAGAGTGGATTACAGCCAACAAATTAGCTATTAATGCTGAAAAAACTAAATGCATGGTAGTTGGTTCAAAACACCTATTAAAACGTAGACCGATGTTACATCTGACTTTAGGAAATACCATAATTGAACAAGTAGACCAAGCAAAATTGCGAGGAGTAACAGTAGAAACATTGTAGAAAGTACATTCCTCAGTGGTTGACCAAACAACTGGTTCAATCGTGTACTGTCTTACTTAGATTATGCATCAGTTGTTTGGTCAAACACAAGTGAAAATAACTCACACAAGTTACAAGTAGCGCAAAACAAAGCGGCACAAATTGTTTTGGGTTGCCCATATAGAACCAATGTGAGGTCAATGCGTATTAGTTTGGCCTGGTTAACAGTCAGATGTAGATTGAAGTACTTCCTAGTAACATTTATTAAGAATGTTATTGTTACAAAAACACCTAAAATTATACATAATAAATTGTCAATAAATAGTCACATTTATGGTACACGTCAGAGCAGTGAAACAAAGTGTGCACTACCGGGCTGTTAAACTAATCAAATACAGCGAGCCGTTTATTATAGAGCCATGGTTGCCTGGAATGCATTGCCTGGATTTCTGTTGTCAGAGAACAACAAAAGAGGTTTTCAAAAGAAGTTAAAATTGTTTTTGTTTACACAAGAATGAATTCTGATTAACCATCTGTGATCAGCAATTAATAATGATGATTGTAATATCAACAATAATAGATAATGGTATAGAGATAAAACACAAGTAGGGCACGGTCACATGGATATTTAACCTTTAACCGCAGAAATGTAATCAAAAATACCTTCAAAATGTAACTTGATGGAATTCCTTTAAATAATGTCAGAAATACTGTCAACAAGACTGAGATGTGATGCCTTAAATCATAAAACCTCCAACCTGTGGGGATTCCTTGGCTGAGACTTGGGAATGATGATTGAATAGTTCACATGTTTTAGTAAAGTGGACAATAAACAGTTGTGTAGTGGTTAATACCCTCACCTAAAAGTGAGAACATTACCGGTTCAAGTCCAGATTGAGTCGGGAAGCTTTGGTGAGTGGAGTTTGCATGTTTCCCCTCATACATGGGGAGGGACTCTGATTTTCCCCCAAAACTACAACATTTAAAGTCAATTTCTGTAAATTGCCCACAGGTGTGAAAGTGAGTGTGTGTGGTTGTCTATGTCTCTGTGTTTGTAGTGTAATGGACTGGCGTCTTGTCCGGAGCATGCCTTTGCTCACAGCCAGCTGGGACGGGCTCCAGCGCCCCGCAAACACATAAATTGGATAAAGCGGTGGGAAAAGGATGGCTGGATAGATGTCCAGAAAAAAGAAATATAAACATCACACATGTAGCCACTCTGTTGTTTCTGGCAGCCATCTGTGATTTTGAAACACCAAATTGAATATGTTCCTGACAGGTAGACTAAATTAAAAAAATAAATGAGAAGAATGTCCATTTTGATGTAAATAGTTTTAATTTAACATGATTCATCAATAAAATGGTTTTTGACTCCATCTGATGGGCTGAAAATATAGCTTGATAATGTCATGAAATATTGGAACTCTGTGTATGTTGATACTGTGAGAACGTTATGAATAATTGGAACTGTAGTTTGATACCGTGACTTTGTTATTCGCACACCGTCACAAATCATCACAGAGGGGATACATGACAATGTCAGAGAGAGTTATAGAGCTTGAGTAATAAGGTGGGTGGATGGATGGATGGATGGATGGATGGATGGATGGATGGATGGATGGATGGATGGATGGATGGATGGATGGATGGATGGATGGATGGATGGATGGATGGATGGATGGATGGATGGATGGATGGATGGATGGATGGATGGATGGATGGATGGATGGGAGCCATTTGATCACTTGTGATTTGGGTGAGCTGCTTCTAATGCCACACGTGTTTGTGCATCTGGTTAAATGATGTGACGGCAAAAAGGAAACTCCATCCGCATCTGAATTCATTACAATTCATTAGACCCTTCCACACCAGATGATGTCATTCTCGCTACGCTAAGACAACTGTATCACAGCCGTCCCAGTGGTAAATCGAGCTCTTTCCAAAGCCTTGGAAGTCAGTGAATGTCCATCAATGGGAAGGTATCTGGGCAGCTTTGGGACCACAATTAACTTGATTCTGTTAGACTGACCAAGGTTGTTTTTTTGTTGTTTTTTTCCCACAGTATATGTATTTGCTTCTGTCTGTGATAAGTAGGTGTGCAATAGGCATGCAATAATAGCCTCTGTTTCCTAAAATAGTACTTTTCTCTCCCTGAATAATCTAAGAATATAGATGAATGCGTTTTTAATTTAAGAGTCCCTAAAAGGGAAAGAATATTGTCCCCAGCATTTCATTATACTGGCCCCGGAGAAATTATATGATGAATTAAAAACAGGGATTAAAATGATGGCTTCACGGACACTGTGAGAATTCCCATTAGTGCAAATGAAAGATCTTTCATCAAAGCCTGAGATGACAGCACTGTATCATTCACCTCTACCAGCTAAACGTGTCTGTTTCCTGCACATACCTCCGATTAATGCTTATCTGGTGTTCCACAAAGCAACACTTCAGTTTTCTTCTTCTGTTTAATCAGATTATTCCGTCTGCCCCTGGAGAATGATTTCCAGAAATGAAAAAAAGAGTAACACACCTCCGTTTATACTGACTCACTGCACAGAGACAGTACTGCCTGATCTGAAAAGTCCATTACATCATGAACGCAAACACTATTGTAAGTCAGCCGGTTGTTTTCTCTCTGTGTCCGGCAACACGTAACCATATCAAATGAGAAGTAATGATCCCAAGTGTATTACTTTTTAATGGTGTTATTACAGCATACGAGTACAATTAGTTCATCAGCAGAAAGAGCAGATCATTTCCAGGGGCTCAGCTCCAGTTAATGGCCGTCCCAGGGATGCTGGCACAGCAGAAAAAGACGACTGCAACAGTAGATGACATTTAGAACCATAAACAGCTTCGTACAGGGTAGGTTTTGAGTGTGTAGGCCTAAATGAAAGCTGCAGGTGGCAAATACTTAAATGAAGAAGCATTAGAAATAAGTCACATCTGTATTTAGACAGCACATTATGTAAGAGTTCATTGAATCGGCCTCTACAGTCATTACAAAATATGTCATGCAAACTCAATTTAGAATTGCGTTTAAATTTAACAGCATAATTTATAATTACAGCATTTCAGGGGACATTCTCACTTTGAAGGCTGCTGTTGCCGCTGCTGTTTGATTTCCTGTAATGTACTCTCATAAAAAGGTGAGTCGGTGATGATCGGATGATGTATCGCTTCAGCAACGCCCATCCCATGACATCAATTATGCTTTGACACTTTCACGGTTGTCGGGCCACCCGTAATGATATCCGATGGGTCAACTTGAAATTGGACAGGTGAGATGGTATGTCATCTTGACATAAGGACAATGGAAACGGCATGAGTGTCGATAGCTAAGAAAATTGATTTAGGGGCATTTTTCACCAACATTTTCAGCAGAGAGCATCCTCACATACCGCTACTGCTTTTTCCCCAGACATTATTTAACATTTGAAAATGACAATGTCATTTTTCTTTGTGCTGCTTTGCTGGAGACCTCTCTGGTTACATGCTTGGATTTCAGGATAAGTTCCACTTTTTAAAACGTGAAACTATTCTCCCTGTCAATTCAGTTCAAAATGAAGACGGAGCCGTACTCGAGCTCAGCAAAGGCTGAGCCACTTTTAAAACAGCGCCGCACATAGCTGACAGAGATTATCATCAATACGGCAGTCATACCTACGTAACAAATTCCCTCGTGTTTATTTCCCACCCACTGACTTTAAAACTACAAGACAAGCGATTCTAATCAGACTCAAAGTTCCTTTATTATCGTGAAGAATCTTGTAGCCTTTGCTGCCGCCGCCTTGTTCTTGTCACTCCATAAAAAACGATGAATTATGTTTGCAGTGTATTAAATAAATTACCTGGAGTATTGTGAGACAAGCGTCACGCAGATCTGTGTGTGGGAGCTGGATGAAGGTGTCCTTGAAGTATTTCATGCATGAGATATTCACAGAGGATTAAAACAAGGAGATGATTTGAAATAGCGGCTTCACTTCTGATGATTTGCCGTCAGTATTTCTTCTGACTTCCACAGACATCAACTGCAGACGTGTGCTTGTAATTCATCAAAATCTATTGTTTTGCCAGGGATAAATAACTATTTACATCTAACATCTAAGTCACTGATTTATATGAAACGGTTTTGTTTCAGTTTGATAATGCTATCATGGAATGTTTGCTTTGTAGTTTCCCTCATTGGATTTTCATCACTTGCTTATGATAGTGTATGTGCCTTTTTAATGTAACAGTCTTTAACCTGTGGTGTGAGCTTGTGGTGGCATAATACAAAATAAATATCTTTTTAATTGGCACTATATAGCCAGTACATATGTTGGCGTTCATTAGTACATATTAGACTAAAGCACAAGTGTGAAGGATTGGGTGAAATCTCGTCTTGACACTGTTGTAACCAGCTGACATCCACTTTAAAGATCGTTAGAGAACCAACAGCGGTCATGAAACCTAAAGAGAAAAAAAAAATGCTCGTGAAACGTATATATGCTACTTGTGTGACATGAAAGGCTGATTTAAAAGTGACAAAACTTCTATCTTGAACCGTGTTACAACTGGAATTAATCAATTTATTTAGATTTTAAGAGTGTAGAAGTGTCACAATTGTGCACTGAGTGAGTGTTTGTGCTCTTTTTTTTTATAATAAAAAAAATTTATATATAATAAATAATAAAACAAATAGCTTCAACTCTCAATATCTGGCAGCTCTGTTGCTCATGTTCCAAGTATGGTTTTGAGGAAGTCCTTGGAGACACTGTAATGAATATATTGTTTGGCCGTGAAACCCTTTTTCTCTGCATGTTGCTCTTTTCTTGGCGGTATCAGAAATGGTAGAAGAGCTATTGTAATGAGAGTACACGTGTCAAGTCCTGTCAGTGTTGACAGGATACGAGTAAAATGATATACAATTTTTCTGTCAGCAGTTCCCTCTAAATATATCTCACTGGTGCTTCAAAAGCTACATGTTAAAACTTGATAAGTTCAGTAGTCATTTGCCTGAATGTTCTGCAGCAAGGTTTGGAGGAAATAAGTTGTGTTATTATAGTATGGAAGCATGAAGAGATATATTATCTGCTGGGGCACATTTGAAAACGTGTGGGGGGTGGTTGTTTATTTTGTCCATTGGAAAATAATAATGAAATAAAAGAAAACAACTATTGAAAAAAATACAGCTTGAAAAGTGTTCTTATATAAGCTCATCAAGAAAGATGTTTTTTTTTAAATCTTACTGTTCTTTTCTCGCAGGTATGTAGTTGTTCTAAACCTGATCCAGTCACACCCACTGACTTGGTCTTGTGAGACTTTTCCAGGAAACTCTTGAGAACAAAACCGCTCACAAAGACCTTTTTTTTTTTTTTTTTCATTTCTTCAATAAAAATGATCTTGATTAGAAAGCAAAAACATCATATGTACGTCCAACAGCTCTGTAAGTATTATAATAGGCATATGTTGGAATGTTACTTATCTTATTAGTTTGATTAGTTCTATCATAAATGTTTTGCTGTCGTTCATCTAAAAAGGTCTTTATTGTGTACTCAGCCACCTCCTCTACTCCCTCATCGCCGATGACTGTTCCCCCACCCACCCCAGCAACACTATAGTCAAGAGATCTGGTGACACCACTGTGGCTGGACTGATTTCAAACAACAAACAAATCTCAGCCTTTCATACCATGTCGCAACTATTACTTCAACATTAGCAACACACGACAAAGGATGGAAACTAGACTTGAGACGATGTGCAGCACGCAGAATGCGCCGCCATCTGTATACACCGCAGAGAGTGGAGAGCCACATCTCAGCTGAACTCACCTGGACTACAAACATCTCCCATCAGGTGATGGGGTTCCCAGCGCTGAATGGACTGTGTGAGGAAGATGAAGCAGGCTTGGCTTTGCTTGCCGCCTGCTAGTATTTGTCAGTGATGGAGGGTCTCCTGAGCTGCTGCTGCTGCTGCTGCTGCTGCTGCTGCTGTGTGGCTCCACACAGGAGAAGAGGAAGGACCTGCAGAGGGTGGTGAGGGGAGCTGAGCACATCACACACGTGTAGCTCTCACACACCTCGACGTGCAATAAACCCCAAATGATTTGGATTTACACAGATACATTCATACCTAAATAAACAAAAAAACAAAATGAATTCATATCTGAATTTGTTTCTGTTTTTCGATGTGTTCATAGTCGTCAGCTTTAGTTATTTATAGTAGTGTTGTTTTGTTGTGTTATAATGTAGTTTAGACAATAAAAAACATTTCTATTAAAACTTGTTCAATTGCTTGACAACTTGAGTGAAGCCGAGCTGTATGACACTTAATATGTTACAGTAAATGACCATGTGATACTTACCTCCAGGGAAAATAAACACTACTGACAAGCAGAAAAGGAGAGTGTGTTTTCTCTGTATAATTACCATCAGATTACATAGTTGCTTCCAGGTAGAGTCAAGGGATACTAAGAGAATTACAGGAATAGTCAAGCTTTTAATGACGGGAAGACTGAAACCACATCACAAAGTCAAAGTTCAACTATATAAAGTTTTGTAACCAGCACACAAGCAGAGCCATGAATACAGGCTGAAAGTTATTATCCAACAAGCCAGAGTGAAAATATGAATGCAACGAATTTGAAATCAAAACTCTATCAGGAAAGTTTGAGATTTGAGCAATCGTATTTTTCTTGCTTTTCGATTCATGGCTCGCTCACGAATAGCAGAGACTGTTTCAAGATATTCTTATGGCTTAAAGAAGAAAAGACACCCACTCACATGCATACTCACACCCACAGAAACACACAGAGATGCAAAGACAAGCACAAACAGAGCTGGCTCAAGAAACCAAACACATTTGCCTTGAGAAGGAAATCCACAAGCACACACAAACAACTGACATGTTTCTCTCTGTGGAACTCCGACGGGATGAAACGGGGCCGAATGCTCTGCCTCAGACTCTACGCTTCTTTTCAAGTCTGTACCAGTGAATTTCAGCACATTGGACAGTACCTCAGCACCACGGACAAAGAGAGTCAGGGAAGTGCTCAAGGTCCATTCGAGGAGACGAAATCCCTCCAAAGAAGATGAGCAGGTGGTTATTGCATACACAGAGAGGCGGCTCCATCCATGTACGGTCTAACGAGCCATGCGTCATCCGTGCCTTTGAGGTCAATGTGCTTCCGGTTAGTTTTGTGTCTTTTCTCAAATCCGTTAAGCCCTTGAGATTTTCTCATGTACAGGGAGGTTTTCTCTTTTTTCTTTTTTCCCTTTCATTCATTCATTTCTTGGATTTTGTCGAGTCAATTGACTGGAGCAGATGGAAACCTGCCAGGAAATAAAAAAATGTGGTGATTGTTTTAATTTGCCGGCTCCACAGTGACGGCGCTTTAAGTTGAAGTTATAAAATGCGATGTGAACTTTGGAGTTCATGAAATATATTTCCGTTCAGCCTCTTCAATGTGTTATTAATGCACAAGTCAAACACCCTCAAGGAATCGCAGAGGGCATGACCATATCTTAGATGAGAAAAGGGAGAGAGAGCGAAAGTTGCAATAAAACCGAAGTAAATCCCTCTGATACCATTTGGCAGACGGTTGCTTGATATACCTCAGGCTGGATATTAAAAATCTCAGATGGGCTGTCCAACTGACAACTTAATCCATTTAGAGACACCGAGTAAGCAGCAGGAAGCTGAGTCAGGGTCAGTGTACACAGAGGTCTGTCATTTCTCACATGAGGCACAATAAGTTTATATCTGGTAATCTATTCCACACACTTAAGAGTCAGACAGAGAGCGTCGAGAGGCAGGAGAAAACTGCAATCATCTTGTTTTGATATCATAACGACGAAACGGTGTAACATCATGAACGCCTCCCAGGTCAGCCTTTAGACGAGCACTTGAAAAGAAGAAAAATCCACTGTCTGCGCACTAAAAGAAATACTATAGGGACACGGCCAACTTAATGTGAGACTATGCTATGCAGAATCCTTGTATTGTGAAGGGTAGACAAAATGACCTTTTGAAAACAGTGCAGTTCAATATGTTAATTAAGGCCATGTTCCAAGGTAGCGCGAGATTAGCTGGAGGCTCAGCGGCCTCTGCGACTTTCTTCTCAGCATCCGGACAAAACTGTAGGAAGGTGCAAATGAAAAACAGTGGCTGTGATATCTAATAATACAGTTTGTTTTTATTTCTCCTCCAATTCTGGGCTGAACTTTTGATGGCAAACACAACCCAGATTAAAGCTGAAAGTGGCATCTATACAAGATTACATGTAGTTAGCAATGTTTTTTGTGAGTGTGGATTAAGACTTACTTTTTGGAAAGAGAAACACCTTTCAGCCTGCACAACGTCCAGTGATAGAAACGGCCACTGTCGTCTCCGCGGCCAGGCTGTGGACCTTTGTGATGGCTGAGTGAGCTGAGTGCCGTTCAGCATGTTTTCGGGCGCCCAAACACTTGGAGACCCAACACCACTTTTGGTGAAGTGCTGTGCAAGGTGAATGTCAGCAGAAGGGCTCAAATCTGCAACCTACCCTTCCCCGGTCCATTGCCCTGACCAGCTGACCACCATCTTCACACAAACAATGAACACAAAACCGATTTCAAGGTTGAAATCTTTCAAGGTTGAAATCACAGAAAGATGAATATTACTTGTCTTCCTGGCCGCTGGGGCTTTCCTCCAGGTGTAGGATTCCTCCCACCGTCCAGAGACACGCTTGACAGACTAATGAATTACTCTAAATTAGCCGTAGGTGGAAATGTGTATTGAGTTTGTGTGTCTTCCACAGACACACACCTGTATCTACACTAACTTTCACCCCGGGTTCAGGCTGAAGTGATGGCAGAAGATGGATGGATGAAATTTCTCGTATCGTCTATCCAAGACTATTAACAAACCAATGAAATTGTTTTTTAATATTTCAGTCAAATAAATCACAATTACATAGAAAGCATTTGTGGTAAAAAAAAAAAAAAAGGGGGAAAAAAGAAGAAAGCATTTGTGACAAACTGAACCCTTTGAAAATTGCTCACAATGTCAATAACAACTTAGAATACTTTTGACAGTGAACATACCTCTTTACAGACATAAATTGTGAGGTGATGAAAGTAAATTAAAAACTGCTTTCACGACAGCTATAAAATACTTCATTCCTTGTTTCAATTAAATCTTTGCAACTGGAGTCAGTCAGCCACCAGTGACCGCCGTAAAGTGGACCAAACCAACTCGAGGCACATCGGGTGGGGGGGGGGGGGATCACAGCCTTTCAAATCTTAATATTTTGTGTCTGTAAGTGTTGCCACTGCTTTATATAAATGGTATTGTATTAATGATTTCACCAAAAAGTACATTTCTTTCACCTGATTATATGCTCCCAACCTCAACCACAATATCCTCTCTTGTGAAGGTGAGGAGAGGACACCCCCGTCAACAGGTGTCTTGTAGGTCACTGGGCAAACACACACACAGATACAAATGATAACCTATTCAACATAAACCTGCACTATCTGCAACTAACTAGGTCAGTCAGTACCATATAGCATATAGAGGGGGAAAAAGATTAAAATAACAACAAAATCTATCTTTAAGATGTCCCTTAAGCAGTCATGTATATCAGTAGGTCCTGCACGTGTTAAACCAGTGAAGTATGGTGCATTAGGTGGAGGGGTTTTGTAGACAGGTTTCATTAACTGCTTACTGCCTTCACGCAAAGCTAAACTAACTGATAGCGTCGTGCTTCCGACGAAAATAATTCCACGATTTTACTTTGAGAACTGGTACCAAAGGTGGTCCTAATCTCGTCATCAAATGCTCAGCGAGAAGAAAATGTATTTTTTTGAAAAGGAAACAATTCCTGCAAAGAAATCCAAATGACGTGCCAGCTGGTAATCAAAACACTTCTGGACAATTTTATGAATAATCTGTTTGGATTTCTCGTGAATCAAACCCATTTCACTGTGGGGTAACTTAGATCTGTGAGGTTGCTTTGATTGGAATATTAAAAAAAAAAAGAAAGGCACTTTTCTTCACAGCCTATTGTTGTTCGGGGGAAAATCATTGTGTGAAAGAAACGTTAAGAAGCGTGATTATAAGTCTAGGTTAAATAAACTCAGGGTATGAAGATGTGTGCTGCTGTAAATAAGGCCGTGACTTTACGAGATAGATAGATAGATAGATAGATAGATAGATAGATAGATAGATAGATAGATAGATAGATAGATAGATAGATAGATAGATAGATAGATAGATAGATAGATAGATAGATAGATAGATAGATAGATAGATAGATAGATAGATAGATAGATAGATAGATCGATAGATATTCCATTGTCATCACAACCTTGACAATAAATATAGTCACTGAAACCGAAAACAGTTGAGACACAACAGAAGTTTGTTTTTGCATTTCCTGAAAAATGAAAGCCTCCAAACTGTGCAGTCATACAGTTGGTGATGTTAGCTGACAGTGACTCATGTGTTGACGGAGGCATTTAGAGTCCATTTATTTAAGATTTTGCAAAATATCAGCTCTGACAGGTGTTATGGTCTATCCGCTGACTCCCCCCCCCTACACACACACACACACACACACAGAAACACAAAAATAAAAAGCGTGACAGTGGTACAGTGAGGGGGAGAACTGGGGCTCATTCTTTGTCCTGTCCATCTGGTCCCTCTCAGGCCAGTCAGTTCCTGATGGGAGGAATAATTCAAGCCGCCTCAATGAGCTGGAAGCTCAGTAGTGCCATCTTCCGGTTCAAGGTGCTCCACTCGCCCTCATTTCTTCTCAGGGTTATCATGTGCTGTGGAATCCTACGTCTTCTCTCTATCTTTCCCACACAGCCTGTTCACGTTCCCAGTTTTAATACTGAATTCAGTATTAATGCTTCTTTTCCCTCCAAAGTTGAAATAACAGCAAACATTACTGCGTGGATGGATTATTAAACAGACAGTTGTGACACATGGACCAAGACACCCACAATGAACAAATATAACACTGACAGCAACAGCAAAGGTGCAGATGCAGTTTGTATTTTTAACTCATCATATCATTATATATTGCTCGTCTCAAGTGTTTGTTTTTTATGTTTTGGTTTTATTGGCCATGTTTGCATCTTTTTCTGACCGTCTGGATTTCATTTAGTCTATTTTGCATATTTTTGTAGTAATCTTGTGTCCTTTTCAGGTCGTTTCATGTCTCTCTGGGGTGTCCATTTTTATTTGAGGAATAAGACCGGGAGCATCATGCTTCCTCGGACCCCCGGACCTGTATATCCAGCATGCACAAGTAATATTTGTCTCAAATATCAAAGATAAGATTAATCTAATTGCAGACAAAGGGAGACCACTTTCTGCTATGCATACAAATTTACCCTGCTGCCTCAGATATTGATCTCTTATTAGCCAGACAATTAGAAAAATTATAGTATTTCCAAGGTGGATTATGCGAAAACAAACGAGAGTCGAATGTGAGACGGCAGGAATTACAATTCCTGGATTAACAGTATACGAACCAAATAAATAAATCCTATTAAAATGTAATTTATATTTTTTTCAACCTGATAGTGTCCAGTATTACTAGGATTGCACATGTTTGTGCAATGTTTGAAACCTAAAGAGTAACCTTTCGAGTAGATGTGTGTATTTTAAGATGCAGTTATGACATGGGTACACAGGTAGGACGCCTGTTTTTAACATATCACTCAGTAGTGCATCCACTTTGTGTGATGAGCTTCATCCCACCATCAGATGACCATCAGAGTCTCCCGGTGTCAAGAAAATTGCGCAATCATACAACAATTTGTGAGCATGTTAGAAGTTCATATTTGTTTTGTTTTACCAATATAGTCTGTACCATATCCCTCTTCATGATAAGGAATCTATAACTGATATAGATCCCCTTGAATGTTATTTAGGAGGCCATTTAGTTATAAACATATAACTAACACAAGTCATATATCAACAATTAGTGAGGCTGCTTTGTTTAAATATTCAAAATGAACACAGCACTTACTCATTTGTTTTGTGTTGAAAATGTATAGTAGACTTACTGTTCATTGGTCATGATGATTTCTTTTTGATACACACTGCCCTCTAGTGGTCATAATGTGTCTGCCTGTTTTAAAAAGCTGGAAAGTTTGACCACTTGCAGAAGCACTAATAAACAGTAACTGTATGGCACCAAAAGACATTATTGATTTGTTTTTATATTATACTCAGAATATTCATGAGCATATATTTTCAAGTCGAATCAGCTTCGTATCTTTTTGAATGTACATCTCTGTCCAATGAGTCTCTTATTTATGCAAAAGTGTGTGAAAATGAGTGGAAATGCCAAAAGGAAGGACATTATTCACTTATTTTCATACTATAGTTATTCTATATTTATTCTTAAAATAGTTGTGTTTAGAACAAGACCGAAATAGAGTGCTATTCATTCTTCTTAAGGGCACTTCTATAGGTAATTTTCACATTTTAAAAGTTTAACGCATAGAGGAAATAGATGTGTAAACATACAGTATGACCTGCTATAATGAGATGGCTCATTATGATAAATCTATTGATGAAAAAAAAAACTTAGTAGTATTACAGTATGTTCATAGTATGGGACACTTTTGTAAAAACTTGATTCTGTACCCCAGGTCAATGGGAATGCTGTAAATTGGGAAATGAAATATTTTCAACTGCAATCATGCCAGTTCCCATCAACATGAAATCAGCTTCATCTGATCGAAGGAAGCTGATATCAATGAATAAAAAAATAAACAAATATTTTTGCAACCCTCAAACATAAGGATACTCCATAAGGACAAAACCAAATACTCAGTTGTAGTCTGCAGTTCTAATAACTACTGTTCTTGTTTTGTTGTCTAGGGTGATGAAGCAATTTTAATATCTTTTTCTTGAAACATTTGTTTTTGTTTGGTATTTCAGAGGTTCAGAGATTCACAGTACATCAGATCATAACAGTCAGGCTGTACCAGGTTTGATTTATTTTTTCAGATCCTCTCAAAACAAACATTGGGACGTGTAGTGAAAGTTAAAAACACATTTCACAAAATACATTTTTAAAAAGCTGGAAACAAAGATTGAAAAAAAAAAGAAGCATTTATTAATCAAAAACAAAAACAACAGGGAGAACATTCAAATTTCACACAAACGCCCCCAGTCCCAGAATTGTACAAATATATTCTCAGTGTGAGGGGAGAGTGCGAATCACGACACAATCAAGTGGCCTAAACATACATGAAAGAGAAGAAAAATCTATCTAATATATCTTAATATTGTCCTCAAATAAAACTGCAGATTTTTTTTTTTTACCACTGCTGATTTATAAATTCTCAAAATCTTCATAGTCTGTTATTTTTGTCTAGTTTGAAATTAAAATAAAGTTTTTATGGTTTAAAAAAAACATTTGTTTCTGTGTGACGTCATATTCAGGCGACAGAAGGAGGGTGGTTTGAATCTAGAGAAACGTTTTGTGTTGATATCTTTAAAATGAGCCAGATTACCCGGTTGAACAGCATCATTTGCATACCGTTAATGAGATAGGTTGTCTTCAGCCTCACCGAGGTAAACATTTTTGCTTTTGATGTTTGAAATGATTTTACTGACGCTAATTAGACGTGCTACACTCGTTAGCCTGTTAGCTGCTGGTCCTGTCCGTCAACTGTCTCTACTTTAATCTTCACAGTTTACTACGACACCAGTGTAACACTTCAGGAGGATGGCGAGCGTGCACGAAAGTCTGTATTTCAACCCCATGATGACTAACGGAGTGGTCCACGCTAACGTGTTTGGCATCAAAGACTGGGTGACTCCGTACAAGATCTCCGTGCTGGCGCTGCTCTACGAAATGACCGCGTCCAAGATCACCCTGCCGGAGAGGAGGAGGCTGAACAAGCTCATTCTGCCCCTGCAGCAGGTCAGATCCACCACAGTTCCCACTGTGTTTTATCCCTGGCCGAGTTACATGTTGCTTACCGTGTTGCCTTGTGGGTCGTCAGGGTCCAGACCTGACCCTCGGCCAGTTCCTCGAGACTGTGGAGGAGTGCTCAGCTCAGACTGCTTATGCTGTCAAGATCAGGTCAGCATCTCCCCCATGTAGATTCTGCTCACTGCAGGAGATCTTATTTGCAAGTTGATGTACTCAGTTTATTTCTATTTGTATGGCATATATTGCAACTTAACCATGTCATCTTACTTTGAATTGTAAAGGAAAAACACTGTTTTACCACTAAGAGCTCCAGTGAATCCAGACTCTGAGGTTGAAAGCTTTCTGCATGCACAAGCTGGCAGCTGTTGGGTAGTAAAGAACTGGTGAGGACAGAGAGAAACAAACATCCACCTTCTGCACCGCTTATGTCCAGATCAGGGTCACGGAGCGCTGGAGCCAAACTAGGAAACACCCTGGACAGGTCGCCAGTCCATCACAGGACAAATATAGAGCCGCAGACAGCCACACACACATTCGTGCCGAGACGGAATACAGGGTCACCAACTAACCTCACGAGCATGTTTATTGACTGTGGAAGGAAACTGGAGTACCTGGTGGAAACCCACACACACACAGAGAGACAAACAACAACAAACAACAGGCTGATCTGCGTGCTGCTCGATGGGTGCCGGGAGCACAGACCACAAACTGACCGACTTTCTTGCTACAGCAGAGAACAGATTGCTCGTCACCACTACACCATCCTGCAACTGTCCACAATATACAATCTTAATTTGGACAGAGTAGGAAACATGGCATGGTTAGATGAGTGAGTTCTGGTTCAAATAATGTTTATTTATTCTTAAATTGATTTATTTCTCATGTGTTATAGCCGTTCTCTTATACATCTTTACTTGAAGTTGTTGCATGCATATATTCTGACCATTGCAGATCTTAAACATTATGTCTGGACGATTCCTTGAAGTCAGGATTGATCCTTCAAATGGACTTAAATGTCAGGGTATTTTGATTTGTACTGCGATGCATCAGGAAGAGTGTATACCCTCAGTCTGAGCCTGATGCCTTTCTTGGCATAAGCTTTCAAGATATCACTTATTGATCACTGCACAGACCTTTTTTTTTTAATTTAAGCAAATAATGGATACATACCTACTTCTTGAAATGGACGTAATCAATCATTAGAAGAAGTGAGCCGATTCAGCAAAGGACTGACATATTATTCACTTAAAAAGAAATGTAATCCCCAAAAACATCACAAAAGCAAACACGCAGACCTTCACTGCTCAAAGTCACAAATTTCATCTCGGCCTTGATGGAAAGCATCAGTTACAAGAGTCACCTTTTTGTTTTCCCTTTATGATTTCACTCCGGTTCCGTCACTATAATATTGAAGTATGTTCAAATGGAGTAGCACTTTGTCAAAAGACTGTGTTCCAGATACACACTCTCACTGTTTAACAATGAAATGATATGTAATAAAGAAACGGGACTAAACCTCAATAAGTATTTACTTTTAGGATTTTAATTGACGATGTTCAGATCGCCTTGTTCCAGAATGTATAACGTGTTAAGTTAAATAGCACAGGAACAAATGTTCATATCTCGCAGTCTTGGCTGAGGTTTCTCAGACTACATGTTTAAAAATAGCAACACTTACCTGCATGTGGACTGGAAAACCGTCGCTGTGTGTACCTGATGTACCTGATGTGCCTGTTCTTTATTACTTGTAAGGCTTCATGAAATGGCAGACGGAGAGCTGAAGGACATGGAGTTCTTCTTTTCCACACTTCCCACTCAATTTACTGCTTTTGATTCCGAGGCTTATAAAACCAGTGTTGTGGGTGAGTTGGGGCACCTGAGGTGTCAGTCCAGTTGCTAATCATGAGACGTGTGGGCTCCTCTCAGTAAGCTCTTACTTTGGGACGTGTTTTTCCTGCCGCTCAGGACTTTTTATTCGACACATGCTGCTGGCCTACAACAAGCTGTCCTTCAGTCAGGTCTACAAGCTGTACAAATCCCTGCAGCACTACTACCACAGTCACTACGCCAAGCCTACGGACGAGCAGGCGAGTTTGCCGGCGCTGGCCGCAGACGACTCGGACATGGACCTCACCAGCACGGAGGATACTGACGGACACACGGTGGACAAGGAGGAGCTAGACACCACGCTGCATGAGTCAGACCTACGGTGAGTGATTCTCTCCCCAGATAGCCTCCACAATGACGTAAAACATGTAATCACATTCTCAATGTTGTTGTTGTTTTGTTTTTTATAGAGGTGACAATGCTCCAAGCAGAGGCCCCCTCTCTCAAAAGCAAGCAGAGTATTTTCTTGCAAGGCAGGTGGGTGTTGAGATGGAAGGTGATGTTATTGTTTAGGTCAACCCTTGTTCAAACCAACAGTAAATGATTCAATTAGATTTTGTCAACCTCTTTGTTCAGGCATATCTTCTGAAGAACGATGAAAACAAAGCCCTGAAGCCCGCTGCCCTGCAGGAGGAGCTCAACAACATGCTGAAGTTTAACCCAGACTTTGCCGAAGCGGTGCGGCCCCCTTCTTCCAAACATTTGATAGCAAGTTCCAAAGTATTCTGGAGTGGGTGTGTCATCTTCATCCTCTCTCTGGTCTTCTCTTCTTCCTCAGCATTATCTGAACTACTTAAACAGCATGAGAGTCCAGGACATCTTCCTCTCCACCCACAGCCTCCTGCATTACTTCGACCGCCTCATCTTGTCCGGTAATGAGGGGAAAAGCAACGGGGACGAGGGATACGGCCGCAGCCTCCGCTACGCCGCTTTGAACTTGGCAAGCCTTCACTGTCGCTTTGGCCATTAGTGAGTACAAGAGTTGGTGAAGTCTGAGTAGATGGGGGGGCCGATCATTAAGAAAAGACTCGATGCATTTTAACCCTCCCGTTGTTGTCATTCAAGTCACCAGGCTGAACTGGCGCTGCATGAGGCCATCCGGATTGCTCAGGAGTCTAATGATCACGTTTGCTTGCAGCACTGCTTGGTAAAACAAAACAATCCCTGCAGTTGTTACTTTTGCGTCACTTAAGCGGTGGTGCCAGGGTGCATTAATAATTATGTCTAACACAAGTTTCCTCTGTCAGAGTTGGCTCTACACACTGGAACAGATGAAGGGATCCGACAGCACGGTGCTAACCGAGGATTCAGTGAAAATGGCTGCTCATTTCTGCCTGCCAGTGAGTGCATCCGGAGCCCTCATATAGGAGCGTCCGCGCCGAAGTGGCGTTGGCTGTTCATTGGTGTTTTAATTGCTTTGGCTCAATTTTAAAAACTATTTTAATTTGTACAGAGTGTGATGCACAAAATGAAAACATCGCTTATTCATGGGAATCACAAGATTATGCGCTTGAATTATTGAGGGAATTGAAATGGTTGTTCATCAAATGAGGCTACAGACTGTGTTGGAGCATTTTCCTTTAAAACTGCAAGTACTGATTATTTCTCATACTCTATCTCATGTTCTGTTACGTTAGGACCAATAATCATATTTGGAAGAATCTCAGCAGGATCTAATTTGCCCAATAACCTTGATTAAAAATTGATTAAGAGGAAAGGCACAATTATGTAGAAATAGTAACTGCAGTGTAAATGAGAATCAACCTAGAAACAGACATACACGGTATTAGAAGTGTTGCTGTTCTGATCGATCTGCACATCAGTACTGTGATGCAACGTTTCCTGTCTGAAGGTTCAAGTCTTTTTGTGAAAACTGAGCCAAGGCTTTTGATTAATTTACAGTCAAAAGTGTTTTTAAAAGTACGTGTGTAACAGGTGCTACTGTCTTTTTTAACATGTTTATTGCCACGCAATATTTTTCCAAGTCTGGGGTGGGCCTCCCCTGGGGGGCACCAGAGAGCTTCAGCAGGAAAAGTCCTGTACTTTTAAAACCACACATCTTATGAAATATTTGTCAACATGTTTGATTTCTCAATTATGTTGTACTCTGACCCAAATTGGTCTCCTCTAAGGCATTATTCATAAACAAGAACACGTAGGGAGCATTATATTGTTCCAGATTAATATCTTGCTTTCACACTTTCAATACTAAATGCTTCATCTAATAGCAATTTGCTAATACATAAAGAATCCAGTGTAATATTTATTGCTTTCATGCGTGGCCCAATCTGACTTGTTGACGTTCGATGCTGATCGAGTCTCTCTGCTTTAGTACCTGGCGTCTCTGGGCATTCAGTCGTTGGTCCAGCAGGGGGCGACACAGGGCAAAACAGCACACAAGCTGATGGATGCCCTGAAGGACACGGACATCCTGCACTGGAAGCACAGTCTGTCGGAGCTGATCGAGATCAGCCTGGCTCAGACCACGTCCATATGGAGGATGTACGGAAAGAGGTCGGGCCTGTCACCTTGACACCGCAACTCACCATCGTCACGTTTGTTCACATGGATACGAGCGCCAAGCTCTTCACATTTAATCAAGTCTTTGAAACAACTGAGATGCTGAAAGGTGTCGCTCATAAGAGAAACTCCTCAAGAACAAGCAATTAACAAACCCCAACATATTTTCCTTTCTTCTGTAAGTCATTCATCTCCCCCCCCCCCCCCCCGTGTCTCATGCAGCACCATGGCTCTGCAGCAAGCACAGCTGCTTCTCAACATGAGCAGTCTGGAGCCGGTCAACTTCGGTGTCCAGCAGAACAACACAGAGGCCTTCGCCGTGGTGCTCTGCCACCTGGCCGAGCTGCACGCCGAGCAGGTAACACTTCTGATTTGATCTCATCTCCCCGCCGTCCATCCTGCTGTTGCATATCTATTAGTCAGTCGCTGCGAGGACTTATTGCTTTCCCGAATTTGCTCGATGGTAATAAACATTGATCGGGTGTGGGGGTTCATTCCCAGCTCCTGCGCGTGACTCACTGTCTCGTGTACGTCTGCTTGTGTTGCAGGGCCTGTACAGTGCCGTTTCAGCCATCATTCAGCATCTAAAGGACCAGTTCCCTCATCACACTCAGCATGCCAAGGTGCCCTCCCTCCCCCGCACTGTGTTTTTCAGTGGCGCCTTCTTATATAAAGGCGGAGAGCAGAAACGAGTCCCGCGTGGTCGTCCAACACATTTCACTTCAAAGGACACATACAGTCCAATTAATTATATGAAGAGACTCCCTGTTGCTTTAGGTCATCTACTATTAATCACTTCCAGGAAAAAATAAGTATCAGTTTTATTAACATAATTTTTTTTTTTTAAGCAGTTGAAGTATTCATTATGTTTACATTATGAGATCATTTGACACCAATGTCACACTAACATTTACTTTGTGCTACAGATTTCAGTTTTTTAAGACTTTATTTTAACCCACAACTTATTGACACATTTGCTGCTCAAGTGAAACCAGCTGTGACTGTCGAATACTTTTATGTTATTTTCACTAAGAGGACAGAAACAAACAGTTCTGATGAGAGTTTCTAATTTCCTGTCTGGTTAGAAGTGTTTTCAGTCTAAGGATTAAGTATTTTCCTGCTTGGTTCTCTATCAGTTGTAATTGTTTATATTGAAACTGATTAAGTTATTGCATTTAGCACATTTCAGTGAGCCGTTTCAAGGTAGACACAGAAAAAAACCTTAAAACGTACAAACAAATTTGAATCTGTTGAGCAAGTTCTGGAACTTTCAAAACTGTTTTTTAAATAAATAAAAAAAACTAACAAACTTCAAGGCATGCAGACTTTCACTGTCGCTCTGGTTTGATGTTAAAGCTGAAATATACAATAACCAATCCATTAATGATTGTTTTTTTTTTTATTCCATTTATACTTGCAAGATTTTTTCACATATATTTAAATTATATTAATCATTTAAATATGGTTGGGATATTAAAAAGTTGCGTTCATTTCATTTTGAACAAATTTAATGTTCTTTTGTTTGCTTAAGTAGCTCTGGGCAGGATGTTAAATTATTATGTAGTGAATGATATCATCTTATATTGAAAAGAAATAATTAGCAAAATAATGCAATTTCCTTTTGTTTGTTTTTTTTGTTTTTTGCTTTACCAACATCCCCGGTCCAGCTGTGGATGCTGTGTGATCTGAAAATCCAGTTTGAGAAACACATGAACGAGGGGAATTACAATTTGGCGGAGCCGCTCGTCACAGCCATCTCTGCTCTGAACAAAACCGAAGGTCTTTACAGGTAACGTCGCGACACCAACCTCCGCCTCTGGAGCTCCGTTGGTGTGTGGGTTTTTTTTTTTTGTGCTGAGCGACTAACCCTGAGTTCCACCTCCAGGAAAGCTCAAGTCCTGAAGGCTCTTAATTGCAGCACAGAAGCTTATTCCATCCTGCAGGAGCTGCAGGCTCACTGTGAGAAGACGAAATGTACAGAGATGGTCATCAGGTAGGACGCTTTGCTTGTTTTCAGATGTGTTTTCTGAGATCATTGTACTGCAAGGAGCGAACACACAAGTTGTCTTTCCAAAGCAAAGTTTCTTTTAATATTACAGTTGTTTTCTGGTGTTTTTGCCGTTACTGGACAGTGTAACTTCTAGTAAGTGTAACGCATCATCCCCACAAATCCTAATATCATACACGTCAAAGTCACAATATTACTGCTATAAGATTAAATGAACTGAATTCCCCCCAAAATATATTTAACGTTTAAGTGCACTTTGGGAGTCTGGCTACTCTTCTTCTGATCAATGGCCTCAAGAAATAAATGATCAAATGCAACAGAAACTTGTGAGAAAAGAAATAACAATGCTTTTTGTTGTATACAACGAGATGGAGGAGTCTCCCCTCTCACATGATACCACGCAGCGACCTAAACAACACTGAATATACAGCGATGGCACTGTACAAGATTAGATACGGTGAGATAGAATAGAAATACTTTCTTAGAGGGAAATTCCTGAACTCTGTAACGTTGATTGAGAGTGACTCCGTCGAGGAGTATTGAGCGGTCACGGCTCCGTTAAAGAAACGATTTCTGTTTGTTTCTGAGTCGATGCACCTGTCGAGTCTGCCGGGGGTTCAAATAATTGTAAAGCAGCGTGTGAGCGGTCCTCGTTGCTTTGTGCTCTGCTGAGGTGTAGATCTCCATCAGGAGGCCGGCGGGGCGGCAGCCTGCCGTGTGGTTTGATAGTTTGGCGCCTTGATTTGTATTATTATCACATAACATCAACTACATGGCAGCAGCTGAATTCCAATGAGCGAGCATCGTCCAGCCATGCTCCTCCAGTGTTCCAGTGTGTGCTTTATCAACTCATTTGCTCAGGATCTTTCACATTTGTCCACTTTCTTCCAAATTACTAGTTGTGAATATGCATGAATCTTAGAAAAACATTTATTCACAATTATGTGTAACAAAATGTATTTAATTATGATTTAAATAGTTTTTCTTTATTCCACATTCCACATTATTTTTGGCATTTCAGATACTTGTAGTTCTTATAAATGATGTAGTTTATTCAGTTTTATCGCCCGGAGGTCTTGAAATATCTTTTAATAACACTCTACAATTGAAATGTGCAAGTATTTTAATTGTTGTTCCTTAAATGGTTAAATAATTTGTGTGTTTTGTGCTTTGATAAGAGCCTTTAAAATAAAGTCTTCTAAAAAAAAAAAAAAAAGCCACTTTGTAATCTCACTTGTACTCACTCTTACAGCCTTACAAATTAAAATTTTCCTTAATCTTAGGGTCAATAGTGTTAATTTGGCCTGTGTTTTTTTAATTATTTTGCTATGCCACAGTAATAAGAGAGGAGTTGTACCTTATTAGAACCACCTGTCACTCAAACACTTGTCCATCTTAAACTCACCACAAATATCAGCCTTAGATTTTCTTAATTTACCTTTATTATTCTGAAGACCTCATACTAAACTAAACATCCGTGCTGTGATATGAGCAGAATTGATTGGTTCAATTTGTATCCATAGGTTAAATTTGCTTTGCAGTAAAAAAAAAAAAAAAAAATGCAGCCGTATATATTGACTGTGTATTCCTGCGTAGCAACAAGGACATGAAGTGCTCACAGGCCGGATCTAATTGAGCCAGTTGAGGCTAATGAAGAGCAACAACAGCCAGAAATAATGAATTCATGACCAGTGGGTTAAAAAGGATAACAAGATTCTACAAGTGTACCTAATGAAGTGATCAGAGAGTCTCTATAGATGCCTGCACGCTGTAAAAGCTGATCTAAAGTATTGATTTGTTTATATCTGTATGCGTGCATGCTTCCTGTGGGATGGGTCTGAGCTACGTTTGAACTCGTCTACATCACTGCCCTTTTACGTCTCGTGCAGAGTGATGCTGTCCACCGCCGAGCTCCACTGGGAGTCGTCTGGCTTCTCCACGGCTCTTCCTCTGCTCCTGCAGGCCTTGGCTCTGGCCAGGCAGCACCACCTGCAGTCCCTGGCCTCAGAAACCATCCTTCACCTGGCCTTCACTCAGGTCGGTGGAAACGCTGTCGCTGCTCCCGGTAGCGCAGATCAGAGCTCATTAGAATGCAGAATCAAAGACGTGCGCGTGCACTTTATCTGCTGGCCTTTTTGTTTTCCTCTTGGCCCTGCAGCTGATGCTGGGGGTTCCTGAGCAGGCCCTGAACGTGCTGCACGAAGCCATCGAGCCCATTCTGGCCCACGGCTCCGTCATGGACAAGGGCCGAACCATGCTGCTGGCCGCTCGCTGTCAGATGGCAGTGGCTGGGTTCAGGCCAAATCAACAAGGGCAAGCAGGTAACAGCTTCGCTCCGCCCCCGCTCCCAACGCCCGTCCTCCTCTCACGGAGCTCGTGGACGTTCGTTTACATTCACGCACCGCTGCTTATTGTGTCCCGGCAGATTCGCGTCTGGTGGTTTTGGCCGTGGACTCGCTGAACGAGGCCGCAGCCTATTTCTCCAAGCTGAGCTGTAAGGAGCGGCTGCGGGACGTCCACTACCTGCAGGCTCAGCTGCACCACTCACTCGGACAAACGTTGCAGCGCAACAAAAGTGCAATGCTCTTCCGTCTGCTGGACCAGGAGCTGCAGTCGCCGCCGGTCTCCATGCGACTCTAAACCCTCCCTCTTTACCAACGATCTGGACGCTGGAAGAAGAAAAACCCAAATCATCTCCTTTGAACTGCTTGGATAAATCTCCAAGTCTGGCCACCAGATGGTGTCCTGCTTCTCTCACCAGTAAAGTATTTTCTATATCAATATGTTGAGCTCCAGGTGCTTGTGGAGCTCTTTCAACTCAAGCAAATGGATCAAAACAACGTTACGAATAAAGATTGTCCAGTAAATCGTGACTGTATCCGTTAGTTCCTATCATGATTGTATTTACAGACGTTAATGACTTCCACACGATGTGACTCAATACTTTCCACCTCAGAAACAGCTTCATGTTGCCTGTGCAACATCAAGCATGCTCTGACTCATGGACCAGTTTGGGTTAAAAAAAAAAGTTTATCATGAACTGTCGGCGCTGTGCTGATCTACCTGCCGCTTGGTGATTAATGAGGGTAATATCAGAGTTAGCTACAAGACGAATGTGTTTCAGTGGGCTGGATGATTCATATTCTGCTGGAGGAATACTGATGAAGCTGGATTCCGGGGGAGCCAAAGTGTGGTCACGTTTCACAATGTAATAACCCCGTGATGGCTCAACCCAGACTCCATCTGTATTCCGCTGCCCTCCGCCACAATTTGCAGGAACTGTTTCGGGTGATAACTTTACGTTGTGTTTTCCCCCCAAAACAATTTTACATTACTTCCTGCAGTTGTGTGAAGAAGATGGGCGGCTTGTTTCTTCTAGTTTTCAGGTAATGGGACACGAGTAAGGGAACTGATCGCTATGAGAAGTACCTGCAGCAGGACAATCCCCGAGGTGAAGTCAGGTGATGGACTCGGCTGTCCACATCTTCATGTTTTATTGTTTGTTTGTTTTTTTTTCCCTCCCTCTCTCTCTTGCACAACTCAGCTGGTGAGCCTCTAGGGAAGGGCAACAGGAAACCTCTCCCTCATTTCCCATCTGCCCCGGCCCCTGAAAAGCTCTCTTTAATTAGCTTGAGTGTCATGTTTGGCTTTATGTTCTTCCGTGGATAAACGCATTGCGTTGGTGCGTCACGAACGCAGCCTTGTTTTTTAAGGAAACGTCACACACACCGTGCCACTGAGTGTTTACGTGTTCCGGTGTGATTACAGCCAACACTGGGTGGAGTATGGAGGAAGGTTTACCTCAGTAAAGCCAGTGTTTTCACATCAGGCAGACACTAACTGGTTCACAGGTAATAGTAGAATGATTATTTTAAGCACACTCGATTTCATTTGACACTACTTCAAATTATCGTATTAATGACTTTATTTTGAGGTGAAAATATCAAATGCTTGCGTATTGATTAAAATGTGTCATACTAGTCCTTTTTTATTTAAATAATTTGTCACTAAGGTCTTTTAAGTTTATGCAAATTAATTTTTTTAACCAATTAATGTTTTAGGTGTGACTTGATGCAGTCAGACAAACATAATTTTAAGTAGATACCAGTTGCACTGGATGTTAATACCACAGATCAACGTTGTGGAAGTTTAGAAAAACACGTTATACTTCATGAGATGAAGTTAAATCAGCTAGTTTTCACAATCACACGTTTTGGGTCACAGACACTGACATCTTTGATTTATCATCCAAAGACAAAATGTTTAATTCAGCTTTTAGAAGGATGCGAGTGGATACGTTTACTACATTTTGATCCAGATTCAGTCAACTATTAAAGGAAAACTAAGTTTTCACGGGGTCCCGAGACCTTCTGAGGTTTATGACATCCTACCTGAACACAACTGCTCAAACAATGAGTTGATGTAAGGGATTAGTTTTAGTTTTAAACAATATTAATCAAGAACAAATGTTGTTCCTGGTGGATCATTTAAGTCTTTAATCAAACAAGATACCAACACTGCTGCGATGGCTGCCCTTTCCTTCATTTGCAGCCGATCTCGGGGCGAAGCTTTATAGATGGCTTCTTTTTGGTAGTTTGTTTTAGGAGTTACTTTATGGATTGGAATTGAATTTAGGGTGGAGACTTTGTGTAATCATCAAATAGCAATCGCTCTTTAAGTAATTCTCATGAGGAATTCACACACCTAAATATGAAGCTGAATGTCTATTTTTGTCATAGTAAAAGTGGAGCTTCTTCAGGTCTGCAATGCTTTTATGAGAGATTCACACGGCTTAACGCTGAAAGTAGTTTGGGCTTCAAGTGTCTTCCTCAATTATACATGTGGACAAAGGAGGATTAAAACTGCAACCCACTAACTTAGCCTCATGTTTAAGTTATACTTGTTTTTATTCACTTTTTTGTATTCTTTGTCCCTATACTCTGATTTTACATCTAACATGATGTTTTTTGCTGCTTGTAATCACCCCTGCCAACAATATGTTGACTGATTGATGGATCCCGCCTAGAATGTGGTGTGTTCAATGATTGTCAACCTGTTCAAACTTTAATTTAAACTTTTGTCTCCACATAGCTCTGTGGGACTCGCTGCTGTTGTGTCGTCGTGACGTAAACATGTGATTTGGAAATAACAATCAGTCTCAACTGATGATGCGGCCAACAAATGGTCCGTTTAAAGTGAAAAAAACTGCAAAGAAAACACAAACTTTCTCTTTCAAAGAAATTAGAACTATTCCTAAGGGTGTTGCACTGTTCTAGTCAAAGTAACAGACTTAATCCAACACAGAGAACCTAAACTAAAATGAGGTTTACACACCTGCTTTCCAAAAAAACACATTTAGTGTACAAATGAGCAATTCTTGTGTTAAAAGATTGATATTAGCCTCTTGTTCTTTTTTTCTCCGAACACGGCTATCCGTGGATTTACAGGACCTTTGTCATGCAGGCTGGCAGTCGCTGCGTCTTCCTCCATCTGTCCTCATAACAAATGTCCCACACCAGACTCGCTGAGCTCTCTGAGGCTGAGATGGTTGTCCAGGATGGCAGATTGCAAACAGTCATGTGTTGAACCTTTTCAGCTCTGAAAGCAAGACGGTTTATGAAATATGAGGAAAAAGACGTGGTTTTGTCTTGTTCTATAGATCATTTCAAAGAACCTACATTTTGGGCTTTATTCCCTGGACACGTTGATGAGAAATAACCTTTTAATCATCGCTTGCATTGTGTGTGAAACACAGTGAAGCGGTGACCCGACACTGATAAACACAACAAATCAAAGTGTTAATCTTGTTAAGATGTTTGCAGGAGAAGACTGTTGGTATCATATTGTAATGAGACCTATTGGAAGGGGCAGCGGTGGCCCGGACATTGGTGAAGTGAGCAAAAGGTCGAATCCCTGGCGAGAGATGTGGCGGTGAAAATCAGTGCTTTATTGGCCCACCACTGTGAGCCCTCGATGAATTAAGGATTTTCCTCCTCATTTTCCTTGTGCCTGGAAGGTGAGGGTTTGAATCCCATCGAGGGTTGCACTAGGATCATTCCAACTTGTGCCGAGTGGCTATCCTGAGATGAAGTGGCCAAAAAAAAAAAAAAACAATATCATCAATGAGATCCTTGGACTTTGCGTCTCACACCTTCATCGTGGGAAGTGGCTGGTCAGCCTATGTGAACTGATGAATCTACATGTATTGGGGGCGAAACATCTTCCAGATCCCGTTAAGAATCCTCATTGAATGAAAATCCTCATTCCTGTCTTAACAGGCGAAATACTTTCAGTTCAAGAAAGAAAAAGCTCCGTTTTCCTCCACATAGATGATTATCCTCTTCGTTCAGTTCATCATGCACTTCTGAGATAAATATCCGTTTTGTTTAGAAAAACAGCGTGCCTTCATATCTATCCACCAGGTCATTTTTCAAAACCGCTCATAATAATTAACTTCACCACCACTGAGACTCTGAATCCTTCTTGCAGTGTATGTGCACCGGGTTAATTTTATTGATCACAACATTCAACTGAAGAACAAAATCAGACGAACCACGAAACTTAAACAGAAGAGTGATTTTTGTGCCTCATATCTCAGTTCAGGAACAGTTACTATGATAAAATATAGCATCTTTGTTCAAAATGTTTAATAACAAGCATGGCAACAAACATGGCATAAGAACAATGCATGTTTAGAAAAATATATCTGCAAATGTATTTTTCTGGATACACTATACATTCACTTAACCTCTACTCGATATTAAACATTTACAATTCAGAAATAGTAGAAAATAACACGATAGGTTTTCCTCTAAATACTCAGGATCTACTTACACCAGGAGACATTTTTGGTGAAACAGGCAACAACCTGAGATGTCCTCCTTTTTCATTTGGTATACCTGCTCGCTTTACTTTAATGCTTTTCACCAGATCGACATCCAAACAAACTCTCTCCAGACAAACTTCCTGTTATTCACAAAATGGTTTTCTTAAAAAAAAAAAAGAAATGAAAATGGGACAACCTACAACTCTGATTCTCCCTTTAGCAATAAAACCTAAAAAAAACATTTCTCAGTGTGACATCATCGGTCCGACGTGATATGTCGCTTGGCTTTAGCAACCAAAAGTACAGAAAATGTGTGTTTGGCAGGTTAGTTCTTGGTTGTAATGATGCTTCTTATCTCATAATTTATCTGTAAAAAATAAATTTAAAAAATGCATTTGTGGGATTAGCAGCAGAGTCAGTAAGTTAAAATAGAAAATGAGCCACATCTTCTCTGCTTTACCAAACAGCTTTTCTTTCTAGTGTGGAGCGTCTAGTGGTTACTTTTTGTTGATATTCAAGTGATCTGATCAATGCAACCCCAAAACAGACTTCACCAGATAGCTTTAGTGGATGTTTGAAATAGGATAAATGATCATTTTAGCCTTTTTTTTTTCCTTGTAATAAACAGCATTCTCCGTGTGGTGGCACCATGCATAGCCACAACAGCCTCCTCCTCATGCTGCTCTCCAGCCGGCTCACACACTCCTGGCAACAACAACACACCCAAGCTCATCCCACCAATGTTTCATGAGGTTGAGCTTGGGCCGGTCGTGGCGGTCCCAGAGGATCAGAACAAGCTGCTTCGGAATGGCAGAGAATATTTAGCTGCTTTCTTATGGGTGCGACCCACCTGCTGCTCATCCCACACATGCAACATGTAAAATGGATGTCAACAGTCCTTAAGGTTTATGGAAAAGCTCTGTTGCTGCAACAAAGCAATTCTCTACCGGGCAACTCTTCTTACTCTTTATCCTGATAAGCTTTTCCTCCAGTCCTCAAGCGTCACCTTCCTTCCTAAACATGGCGATGAAACCAGTCGAGCTGGATTTACCTTTTTAATTCAAAATGCAAAAAAAAATAAAAAATTTGTCCAAAAATGAGAAGTTATGTCAACTAAATGAGTTTTCGTGTGGAAAATGTATTGAAATTGATTCAGGTTCTATGTTGGATCTCCGAGAAGATATGGTGGCTGTGTTCACAGGTGTAGCGCCAAGTCTTGGATGCAGACGCCTTTAATATCCGTGCTTCTGTCTGAGTGTCTTTGAGGAGACGGTCGTCACTGAGGGACGTGAGGAGAAGCTGCTCAGTATCCCGCCGGGTAGCCTCCTTTCCTGGGGTCGGACTCTGCACAGAGTCGCTCTCCCTGCCGCACCACCGCCTGGACCACAGAGTCTGGAGTCCTCAGCAGCTGTGTTACATGGTTCTTCTGTGCCAGACCCTCCAGGACGCTCTGCCGTGGGAACGTCACACACAAACCGGGGGGAAAAGTATTGATGTTCATGGTATTCATCACAGACAACTCACTCAGAAGGTTATTTATATGAGGTGTCCCACTCAGGCTTTTGATTGTTTTCTACCCGTCTCCTTCCTGAGTGATGATGTACATGAAGCTGACAGGTGTGCAGGATGAGCAAAATGATGAAGGAAACTATTTTTGTCATTTATACCTTCATTTCCTACCTATTGCGTTTTGCCACACCGGAGGCCTGATATGTACCAACCACCCGAATTGTTATAAAATGTTATGAATTAAAACCCAAAATGTAATAACGAGTCGATAATGAAACAAAAGTGCTGAGCCTAAATTTGTGACCGTTTTTAATAATATGGGCAGGCAAAATATTTTTCTCCTAATATTGTAATATTTTTATTACGTCATAAAGTGAGTTATTGATTTATTGTTTGGACTTGAAGTTCTTTAATTTAAATACCACTGAAAGAATGAGTTCTAAAAGTTTGGACTGTTTGTTCTTTACGTTTATCCATATACAGTTTTTGGTATTTATGTATGATTGATGTTGCCCAAGTCATTTATAGTCTTCTGTTCTCTCTAATCTGTAATCTATTTCTCCAATCATCATTACAAAATAATGTACAAGCATTAAACATATTAAGATCACATTTAAATTCTTGTTAAATCATTTTATATTATTGGTTTTATTTATAACTATTTTATTACATTTCAGGCTCAGCACTTTGTTACATAACATTATTGACCAGTTATTACATTTTGGGTTTTATTACATTATATTTTATAACAATTTGGGTCGTTGTTACATCTTGGACACTAACAAGGCTTGAGGCATAAGTCCCAAAGACTTCAGTAATAGAATGATAATGTTGACTGATTTTATTGTATATTTATATCTTATAGTAGCCTATGTATGGAATATTATATTGAGTATGCATTGTTTGTTTGTTTTTTATTGTGTACTAATGGCTTTATATTCTGTATAAACTGTTCTATATTTAATATGTCCTTGACCTCAGTACTCTTCTGCAGGCGCTCTAACCTCATCTCCTGCCTTCGTGACCCATCGAAGTGTTTTGTTGTAAAATATCTTGTTTTCCTACTGTAAACGCAGCATTATAAACACACAAGGTCTTGACTTCAAACATCCTCTGTCGGCCCATCTGAATGTTTTATGGCCATATACAGGTCTCTCTGCTTATTTTCATGAACGATAAACCTGGATTCAGCGAGAATAGAAAGGATTCTATCAGAACCAGACGCTCTACAAACCAGCATCAGACCCTGTACAGCCATTTCTAATTGAACTGTTATTTTGCACTGTCATGCAAACCTCCATGCCACCCACCTTTTCAAAGCCCTGCTCAACCACTGTCATATTAGGATTCAGCTGGTTGTGGACTCGCGGCTCTGTCACGGCTTTCTTCAGGTCGTAGTTAAAGAACAAGGAGTTCAGGATGACCTTCGTGCAGACAGAAAATGGAACATGTCAAGTTCCACGTGCTCGAGCGTGTGAATCTGCGGCTTGGAGCTGCATATGAATGAAGCCGACTCACCAAGGCAGTGGCTGTGGTTATTTTTGTGCCCCCGGAGGCTCCGACTACCATTTTTACTTTGTTTTCTTTGTCAAAAATGATGGTCGGACACATGGACGACAGCGGCCTCTTGCCTGCAACAGATTAACAGAATTTACTTTCTATCTTAGCAAACAGAATGAATTAGTTCACAAATATAACGCTGGTGAAAATGTGAGATCTGAAACCTTATTAGAGAAATACCAAGTACTGATTGTATCTGTCGGAAATAGAGGTTTACGTTGAAAAGATCCACTGGTGCTAGAAACTCATAACTCAGACTGAAGGTTCAAGAAGTAATGTAGGGCCATTTCAGTCTGCCATACCTGGTTGGATGAAGTTGTTGGGCGACGGAGGGATCCCAAACCCATTGGTCATGTACGGAGAGCTGAAGTCGTCCATTTCATCGTTGAAAATAATCCCAGTTGATCGAGACATGACTTTAGACCCAAAACTGAGGAAACAAAATCGATTTTTCTCGATAGGAGAAACTTTTGTTCTGTTGAATACAATTATTATTTTTTGCCTTGAATACAAACTAAACATCATATTTAGATCAAACAATAAGACTCTTACTATAAATTAATGGTGCTGGTGGCTGCCACAGCGCTCCCATCCTCAGCGATGACCGACAGGTGAGCTGTCCCGTGGTTGTCCGGGACAAAATAGTCAGGCTCGTAGTAGCTGTCTGGATGGGTGGTGTCATCTGTAATTTTACTCCTTATGCCATCAGCAAAGTAGTCTGAGGTCATGTTTTGGATGAGCTGAGAGGAACAATGGCAGCGAGTTGACAAGGAGGAAATAAGAAATCGCCTAAACTTTGTTTTTGTGCACATGCCCTTCAGCAACTCTTTTCACCCCAGCCCGCCCCTTGCTGATGAGACAGTCATGATCGTAATGAGGCCGGTGATTCTGGAAATGCTCCAAAGAGGTTTGAAGGATAACAGCATGGGCACTTACATCAGTAATGTTGAGGTAACGCGGGTCCCCCAGTCGGCTCCTTTTGGCATAAGCGAAGCGAAACGCCTCCACAATGCGGTGATATGTCAGAGTTTTTTTCTCTGCTGTCGACACACTCGTGTCTGTGAAGTTGTACCCTGTGAAATATCCACAGATTGATTCGTTTTACAAACTGCGTGAAGGCGATTGAACTCTTAAGTCAAAGGACAACATGAAGCTCGTAGGTACATGTCTACACACACATATACATTGATTGTTGTCCCTCATTAGAAATTAAAGGAGGCACTTCTTGTCTGCGGCTCGGACTGAACAGATGGTGAATCAAACTTGGCAAGCAGAACTGAGCACAGGCTCTGTTTTCAGCCTCCAAAAAGCAGGCGGAGGAGTATTCCAGGGACGACCTGGGGAAACCTGACATCCTTTCTCCTGCATGACTGCACAGGCACTCGGCGAGGCTGCTCACCGTCCACAATGTTCAGTATGAGTGCCAGCACAGGGCCACTGGAGGGGGCGTCTGGAACGTGCATGGTGTATTCCCCCACGTTCAGCTTCAGGGGGTTCTCATTCAGCACTGGCTGGTACTCCAACAAATCATCCAGGGTGATAATGCCGCCTGGAACAAGTTCAAAAGTGTCACAGTGAAGTTAAACTGAGAAATAATGTTCCCATTACTGTAAATCACTTATAGTGGGATTTCCAGCGAGTCCAAACTTGAGTTCTATTGTGTCCAACTTTTTTTTTATTTCGTTTTTTTCACAGTGCTCACTAAATATTTATTGTTAAGGGAAGAAAACAGAACCACACCTGCCGCCTGGATGTCCTCAACGATGCTGCGAGCCATTGTCCCGTTATAAAACACGTCGGGGCCTTCCTCTGCTATTCTTTGGTATGTTTCGGCCAGCTTTGGAAATCTAACAATGTCATTTTCTTTCAGGATGTTTTTTTGAGAATCACAAAACACCTCGCTGAAATGAAAGTTGAAAAAAAGAAGAACGTCATTGAAAGCAAACACTGAGAAGAATATAATACTGCTGCCATGTTTAACCAGCGAAAAGAGTAAAATATAACAAATTCATTTCCGACCCTAGAAAACTGTTTGAGATCCATTATTATAAAAGTGTCTGCAATGAGAAGCCTCTAAATCAGAACAAAATCAACTTTATAAGTCATTATTACATTATGTATTCATGGCTGATCTTGCATTTTACTTTATTACACTTTTATGTTTATCTTTATGTTTTTGCACTCGTGTATTTTCTGTTATATTTATGATGTTTGTCCTTCATTGTCATATTGTTACGTCTTGGTGTCGTCTGTGCAGAATTACTTTTTTATCCATAAGAAGTGTATCCTTGTTCTCTAAGGTGGGTAAAGTGCTATAGATGATGAATAACTGGAATCTATGCTTTAAGCCATAAGGTCTCATAAGCCACGGTTCTTCTATTACAATGTAAAATGTACATGATGCACAGATTGACTATAAAAGCCCAAATGAATAAGGACCAGCTTTAAGTGCATGGAGACATCAGCCAGTAAAGCTTAACCCTTTATCTGTTTAATCCTTTAACTAGATGATGAGTCAATGACAATCACACAAGACATGAATGAAGAGGAAGACAGAAATAATTACAGCATTCTTAAAAAAAAAAGAATTCGGGGCACGTTTTGTTATATTTAGTTCAAATAACACATTACAGTGTATGACTATAATACAAAATGAGATTATATAACCTCATCAAGAAATCACAGAGGAAAATATTCCATTTAGATGCACTATTGTGCTTTAAATTGTGATTTAATTGGTTAAGAGTTGCACTATATTCATTCCCCTCAAATAAATGGCACATAATAATGTTGATGTTTGACTTTTTTTTTCCTTTAAAGTATCCCTTCAAAAAATTCCTTAACGTTGAAATGTTCTACTTTCAAGTATTTCAAATTGCGCCCTATGGAGGGTTAAATATAACACAGTGTGGATTGATTATCGAACAGCTGTCCACACATTTACCAACATAGGAATTCACAAATGAAAATGATCAATCTTGTTTGCAACAAACTAAAGATTAAAGTGCAAAAAAAACCTGCACCACAGAACTACAACTTAATATTATGGTGACGCACCTGCAGTCTTCATATCGCAGTACATTCACGTAGCTCTTTTCAGCACTGTATTCTTGTTTTCTTTACTTGTTACTACATTTTGATTTGTTACTGTTATTTTATCACTTGAATCAATTTTGTTCTTTTTTATATCATGACACATTTCTGCATTACTGCTTTTAATGAACCAAATTTCATTGTCATTTGAAATCATCTCGCTAAAAGAGTCTCTTCATGGACAAAGCAGACACATTCCTGCAGTAATCATGAAGAGTTTCATATTGATCTAAGAGGACTATTATCAACACTCAGTTTTCCTCTTTTAAGCCTATGTGAGGATTATCCACCTGCTTCTTCGCTGTAACTTGATATCCAACATGTTGACATGTGATTAAGGAAAAGAGGAAAGGAGATTAAGGGATTAAATTAATTAAGTTTTCAAGGCTTCATATGAAGTAAATATTTAAGTATACAAAAGGGAATCACCCTCACCACATGTTGGCGTCTCCTTGAATGGATTCCTTGCTCTTGAAGAGGGCGTGAGCCAAGGCTTTTCCTATAGGAAAGCCGTCACGAGCCAAGGCGATGCTGGGCTCAAACAGCTCCTTCCATGGCAGCCTGCCATGTCTTTTATGTGCCATCTCATAACCACGGATCTCCCCTGGAATCGCGATGGACAATCCACCTGTTGTGGAGCAACCGTGGTGGATTACCAGCATAATGTCCGTATTAACATCCACATATGGAGTATTTTACTTTTAATGGAAGCATAAGGAGGAGCAAGACAGGAAAGAAAAGGGCTGTGTTGGATGACTGAACATCCAAAAGAAGCGATCTAATCTAAATCCCTCCTCAGTGCCAATAGTACAGTTGCTGCAACAGCTTTACAGAGTACAAGGTCAGATCTGAATCTCCGGGGAAATTCTCCATCCCATCTTTCAGGTACCTGTACGAGAAAGCTTGGTATTGTTGCCGAACATGTCTTCGGTGGCATTCATGGGCGCCGTCTCCCTCGCGTCGATGGTTTCCACCTTTCCTGTAGGTCAGAAAACGAGGACTAACTGAGCCTCCGTTTTCTCAGTTAGACACAGTGACAGCCCTTGAAGAACAGCGCACACTCACCTGTTGAAGCGTTATAGATGACAAAGAAGAGCCCTCCTCCGATGCCCATGCTGTGAGCATTTAAGAGGCCGACACATAACAAGGCAGCGATGGAGGCATCCACGGCCGATCCATTTTTCTTCAGGATGTCCCTGGAAACACAGGAAGGCTTTTACCATGCTGAAAAAAGCAGACGTGCGCAATGTGCTCCGTGTTCCCTCTCCGTACCTCCCAACTTCTGAACACTTCCCAGCGTCGGCGGCCACGGCGGCCTTCGAGTAGAAGTAGTCTGAAGGGGCAGGCGGGTTTTTCTTCCCCAGGCCCATGAACACCCCCAGGAACAGGCTCACCGCCGCCACCAGAAGGACCACCAGACCAGCAATCATGGACTTCCCAACCATTTTCCTGTCGGAGAGAAACAAAAAAACGCTCATCATCAGGCTGAAACTGAAACCGCCTTTATTGGATACAACCAAATGAACAGTATATGTTTGTTTGTTTGTTTTTTTCAAAATAAAAATTCACACATTTTTATACTTTATGTCATATTCTTTCAAGAAACTTTTCTTACCTTTGGCTGCGATCTTTTTGACACACTGAGTGAAAATGCTGTGTTGCAGTGAAAGACTAGGACTACCCCACTGATCCTCCGTGTCGGCCGTGAAGCTGCGGCGCTTTGTATGACAAACCCCCGGTCACCAGTGATGTGTTCTCTGTTGTGACTGACTGTCAGGAGTGACATAGAGGTGTTGCGCTGTAACGATGATGAGCAGTGTTTTCTGGATAATAAGCACGTGCTGCCTTCGCACATGTTTTTCAAAGCAACTGGGAGAAAAATAGATACATAAAGATAACGAAAGGAACTCAAAGATTGTGAAAGCTTCCTTCTACATCTTCTGTGTTTAAGCCCTTGAGAACATTAGCAGTAACTTTTATTTGCAGTTTAATCCGTCATGTTTAAAACCACATGTCACTTTTAAAATGATAGATGCAGCCTTCCTCCTTTTTCACTCCAACTCTTGAGCTTGTCCCCCCTCCAAGTCCTCTATAACCTTGAGTTTGACTCTGATATCTATCTGCCAGGCTCGCCGAAGTGAAGGTGCGAGTGATCTGTTTACAGATGCGAGCGGCATTCAGCCTTCACTCATGGCTCCGTGTGATTGGCTCAGCCAACGGCGTTGCCATACTCAGTAACCGTGTCACAGTCTATTTGGAATTATTCTGCAGGCAACCCTCAGATCGATTGAGATGCCCGAGCCTTCACCCAGGAGCACGGGCCCAAGCCGGCGGTGTCGACGACGCCGGTTTCACAACAGCAACATGCCCTTCTGCGGTAACTCGGCTAATCCAGCGAACGCTCCTGTTGCTGGGCCACACTGATAAAGGAGCCCTGTGGTCTGCGACTGCTGCTGCGATGACTGTGTCCAAATCTAATCACGACTATCCAGCTCTCCATCTCCCAGGTTCAGACCCGCCCTACAGAGGGGAGCTTATTCAGTGCATAGAGCTGATTTATATGACAACTACAGTTCTATTTTTTTGCAGATTACCTTCACGCTTTTAACCTCAGTGGTTGTTTTTATGAAAATATCAGCTTCAGTTTATTCTCTGTCCCTCAGTGGAGGGCTTGCAGGTTTCATTTTGACGTAGCTGTGAGGGGTACACTCACACGATCTTCAGTGTTTCCCTTAATGTGTTTTTGCACAATAAAGGAGCCGGCGTCTCTGCGCCTGTATATGTATGCTGCAGCAAATCAAATCACATGCTGCAGTTGTTCCTCAGCGTCAGGTAAACTGCAGCCTGCAGACACATAGATGGTCACAGAGGAAAAGGAGGTGATGTCATGTGTTTTTATGGGTGACTGTGGTCCTATTTAATGATAGGGCCTCCCAAAAAAAAAGAAATAGGCTCTGTTCAGGGTGATGCAATTGTGAGTTTGTGGCTGAGCTGTGTGGGGAAAATATGTTGTTGTCTTTATGTTACTGGCAGCCAAGGGAAGAAACAATGCTAGAACCTTCGGTTCATTGGTGCAATAAAGAGTCACACACGTTTGACATGAGATTTAAACACAATTCTTTTGCCTTGATGTTGTAAAAACGAGAAAAGCCCAAGAATGTTGTTGCTCTTTACAATCAGCATAACTTCTTTGCTCGCGGCTCCAAATAGGCACATGCTTTATCTTCATTCCAATCATACCGTCCAGCGGGGGATAAGAAACTTTGATAATTGAGAAGGCCACAACAATTTAATTCTCATGTTCAAACTGCAACCAAGTACTTCTACCACAAGGACACATCAGAATTTTGGCTGCTAATTTTATCATTCATTTATTATGATTAAGTTCTGGTTTCATACTATGAATACAGAGTATTAACAAATGAAATCGGTTAATGCCTTTATCCATGTTGTGGTTTGCAGGGTAAATCATTGAGAGTTCTTAAGTCCATCACAGGGCTATTACAGAGGCACACAGATTCAACACAAGAGTTTACATGTTTTTCTTGCAAGTGTACAAGTGTAGGTTTTCTTTCCAGGTCACACCTGTTTAATTCAGGGCTGTGGTGCTCTGACAATCAGCAAAGGCAGTGTTCAGCCTGTACTGGTCACCAGTACATCACAGGCCAAAACACACACTCACACAACCACAGGTAAATAACCTCAGTAGCCAGAAAGAAAGAAAACACACACACACACTCACACACACACACACACACACACACACACACACACACACACACACACACACACACACACACACACACACACACACACACACAGGGAGAACATACAAGCTCCTCACAGAAAGTCTTGGACTTGAACTTACAGCTATGATAACATGTGTGTGCTTAATTGATGACTCCAATTTGCCGATAAGCATGAACAGTAAGACCATGGAAATTCCACACCTTTCTATGAAGTAACAACATAGAGCCACTATTGTTATTTTATTGCCCAAAGGCTGCGGCTTTGAGGAGATCCGTTCTTCTTGCTGCGAGGCAGAACAGCTTAGCACTGTACCACTCAAATCTCATGGATAGAAAGAGCAATTTAAATAACGTAGGGCATAAGAATACGATTAGAGGAGCTTTAAAACAGTACTTGTGATGGCTGTAACTCTGTACATTTGTTTTATTAAACCCCGTCCACCTCCTTTGGCTGCCTATGTTTTCAAAATCCCAGCAGAGGCGGTTTGTTGGGCTCAAACTCTCACCCTGATGACATCAGTGGTTATTGTGGTCGGCCGCCGTGGACATTATGCAGATGTTCAAAGTACAGTGTAATCTACAAAGTGACCATCATCTGTAAAAGCAATTTACCTCACTCATCTCTAAACCTCGAGATCCCCTTTGAGGTTAAGCCCAAAGTCATGGCTGAAATTTAATTTGCATGTGATGAACAAAAAAAAAAAAAAAGGATTGGTCCCACAGATTTGTATATCTTGCATCAATACATACATGTGCGAGACATTGAGTTATGTTCAGTACACATCAGGGGAATGAGGTATTTTATCAGCAATGCTTGGAGAGTTAAAGATCTGACTCAACCAATTACTGGCCTGGGAGTGATACATTAAATCAGGGACATCAGTCAATCATAATTACTTCGTCTGGGAACTTATGCAGCAGGACCTGTCCAGGGAGGATGTGAGGCCGGGGAAAATAATTATTCGAGAGCAGATCAACTGTTGCGCGTCACTAAACAAGGATAAGCCTGAATCATGCCAGAAAATAAGGTCAAATCAGGATCAAAGCCCTTAATGCCACAATGATGGGACTTACTAATAGGATATGTGCAGAGGAGAAGGACTGAAATAACAGTGAGCTGAACGCGTCCATGGCTGACTCTTCATTGACCCCCAGTTGGCCCCTTCGATGACAGCCATGTGACAAGAAGAGACACGGGTATACGAATGTTCTTCTCAGATTGATTTACTGGAGTTGTGACAGATACAAAACTGATTTGACAGCTCGTGTAGTGGCCGACTGACCACACGACTGCTGCAAGAGGAATTCATATTTATTCAGGGCTGGTGGCAAAGTGGCGCATTTGGGAACCTGCATATCAATGGAAATCTTTTGTGGTGTTTTTTTTTTTTTTTGAAGGGATGCTCTAAAAGCTCCCTCTGTAACCCTTTGACATCTTCTCCAACAATAAAAGGATTCGAAAAGTTATTTATTTGAACAATGAACTTTTGACAACGGAGTATATTCTTACAAAGACTTTTAAACCTGTAATATTCACACCACACCTCCATCCATCTTCTATACCGCTTTATCCTGTTCAGGGGAGCGCAGCACACACACACACACACACACACACACACACACACACACACACACACACACACACACACACCACACACACACACACACACACACTCACAAGGGAAGAACATGCAAACTTGAGCCTACGACCTGAGTGCTACCCACAGCGTATTCTTTCAATAAAAACTTTGGCAATTGGGATTTTGAATGTGCAGACTAATTACGAGACCCCGACTCTTTCCTATTGAACCTTTGCAGACCTGATCGGGACTCTTCAAGACAGAACTAGATTCATTAGAACATTGACTTCAGGATCCAGACTGTCAAAACAGCATCTGAATTAGGAAGGCCTCCTTCAGACCTTTGAAGCACCTTGAATTTCCTTGCGTATGAACTGTATATACAAACAAACTGGCCTTGCCTTAAAGTACACCTCTATAATCCCAGACACTTTCATTCTTTACAGTTTTAAACTACTATAACCTGACTCTTGGAACGCCATCCAGACTAAACATGGATTTTTTTTGTCTCTTTATCTCAGTTAATCTGATCTGCCTCCACTAGATTGACAAAGGGTCAAAAATAATCATGCATGTTTGGATTTTTGTAATATTGCACGGATGGATTATTTTTCTTGTGATGTGAGGTATGTAAAGTGTCTGCACGGGGGGGGGGGGGGGTCTGACACCAGGCGCTGCCATTGGTCGGACGCTCCACGTTGCACGAACCTAAACAGCAGCGTAAAGCGGAGAGAAGCGGCTGGAGGATGAAGCAGCCGGCGCGTCTTCATCACCCGAGACAGGCGCACGTAGCCTGCGGTGGAGCAAAAATCAAAACAGCAAACGGAGGAATGGTAATAGATTAGACGCAGTTTTTTTTTTTTCGTTTTTTCGTTTTTCTGTGGAGGATCTGCATCTTGCGGCTGCAGCAGACAAGCGGAGCGGTTTTCATCCAGTGAGGAGCGTCTGCTGGCAGGAAAACACTGAATCTCATCATGGGTTTGTCCTTTTTGGTAGTCTAGTCTGAGCTGCAACGCAAACGCCTCTGCAGGGAAACAACACAACAACCACCACCACCACCACAACAACAACAACCACCACAGGATGGGATCCAGACTGAGCAGACAGAGCAGCCTGGACAATGAGAATTTCTCCAAGAAGCGACGCAAGCTGCAGGACGGCTCCGGGGAGGGCGACAGGAGCGGCCGCGGCGGAGGAGGAGGAGGAGACTTTCTGTTCGCACTGATGCTGAAATCAGACAAACTGCCCGGGATGCTGCGGAGGACTAACCACAGCCCCTACATGAGGAGAGTGGCGTGGATCAAGGAGATCCAGAAGCTGCTCCGCGACCGCAGGATAGAGCAGGCAACAGACGTGCTCAAATCACTGAGGAAGGTAAGAGAGGAAAACCACCATGAACACCTCGGACCTGGAGGCACACACTGCCTGCAGACATGTAGATCCCGTCCTCGCCCCAGAGCAACACATTATAACAACCAGGGGTCTGTCTTTGTTTGTAAATGCAGTTTATTTATGTACACCAGTGCCACAGGTGCAGGCTGTGTCCTCTGACCTTTTGGCCCCAGATCACCCCTCTTCTTTTGTGTGTTATCATCTCTCTCTCTCTCTCCCTGCCTGGCCTCTCTTCTCCTTCCTGGATGATCTGTTGTTGTTGAAAGTGGGCCACTGGCAGAGCAGGGTACCTGTGACACACTGTTTCTGTGGCAGTCACAGCATGTGAGTCACCCCAGTGCTCTCTCTCTCTCTCTCTCTCTCTCTCTCTCTCTCTCTCTCTCTCTCTCTCTCTCTCTCTCTGTGGTAAACGTGCTCTGTGTTGACATCAGATCTGAAAGGATTGCGTCCTGAATGAGGAAATGGCAGAAACAACATGCTGCGTGTCATTGCATTACCCTTTAACGTAATAAAGTCTGAATGGGATTGAGGTATTTTCACGAGCAGCACACACAAATAGAGTCCGTCCCATCTATATCTGTCCTCGTTTCCTCCTGTATGGCCACAGTCTCACCTCTCCTTAGGCTGTCCTAATGCTGGCATTAGACTGACCTGCCCCCTCCATTTCTCTCCACTCTTAATGCCTCCCTCGGTAATGGCCTGTGCCCCAGCAGCAACTCGGTGTGCTGTGGTCCTCTACACAAAATATTGTTCCTCTCCGAAAGGTTTATTTAACTCATACTTCAAGGATGAAGGTCATAGAAATGAAAATCTAGGCCAACTGTTTCTCTCTCTCTCTCTCTCTCTCTCTCTCTCTCTCTCTCTCTCTCTCTCTCTCTCTCTCTCTCTCTCTCTCTCTTTCTTTGTCGTGAGTGTTTGTCTAGTCCTGTAAAAATGTTCTCCTTTTTTCTATTTTACACTTGAGTTGAGATATTTTCCAGCTTCTCTTGCTGATGAAATTCTTTCAAACCAACCAAGGGCCTCACGTCTGAAATGCACTGTCACCAATCCAAAATACTTAAGGTTTTTTTTCCCGTTTTGTTTTTTTTTCAGTGGGAGGGGCGAGTGTCAAAAAAGACATGATTGCCGCACATTTCTTGTAAATATCTGACACAGTTTTTGCTTCACATGGATGATAGAAACAAGTTCTGCCTCAGAATAGACTCCACTCCTCTGGCTCTTCGGCGTACGTTTGTTTTTAAGGCCTTTTCTCACCTGCGGTGGATATAAGATCAAAGATTATATAGGTGCGTCAAAAAACCAACGTGACAGCACCCTCTGTGATCTCATTTGTTTGCTCGCCCTCTGGGCCCCTCCTCTGTCTTTTAACTGTCTTCCAATTCTGTGTTAATTACTCTGAAGCCTTGACACAGGAGAGAGTGGGACCTCCTTAATCAAACTGAGGAGATAAACTGACTAGACCAGGCTCCATGACAGCCGCGTCACGGGGGACACAGGCTCACTCCCTCCAAACGAGCTCCACTTTTATTACAAGAGCCCTACTTTATCTTTACTCGCAGCATAGCAAGCAGGCGGATATCCGAGAGATCCTGTTCTCTGAATTAAAAAAAAAAGGAGTTTGCGGCGGAGCTAATTGGTGTGTATCAGCGAGCACGGCTTCAGACAGGAGAAGGATCAGAGCTCTGCTGCGTATGTGGGAGCCATTCGTGGGTTTTCGTGTCACGTCTGCAAATGGCAGCTGATCGTGTCGAAACACTAAAGGGAGATATTTTCATCCCTCCTCTCGCAGAAGGGCAAAAGCAGCGTCTTCCTCGTTCAGTCTGTGTTCACCGCTGCCCTTGTTCAAAGGGGACCTGCTAACGTGGAGCTGCCAGCCTCCCCTTCCAACTGTCTATTACAATCAATGCTGATTGCCTTCAGGAAAAAAAAATTATGTGTGTGCGTGTGTGTGTGCGTGCAGACTGTGTGATGTCTCCAAGGCTTTCGTCTCTCATTAAAGTTACACGGGTCATACAAGCGCTTGCAAGCGTAGTTTCCCTCATTAGGACCTTGAGGATGGACGTGTTGATGAAGGCGAGCTGTACAGTTCACTACACACTGCTGACTGCTGCTTGTCTCATTACTCCCGAAAGGTCAACTGACAGCTCCTCTCCTTTTAGGTGATTTGATTTGTTTTCGTTGGATATCTTCCTGAATCCATGGTATTTACGAGTCAGCGGTCACGACAGCCACCCACACAAACGCAAAGTTCGGCATGAGAGTCTTTGATTTGCAACCAAAGTGTGAATCTATATTTACTCTGGGAATAACTCACAGCTGCAGAATTAACTGAAATTCCCTCAAAGATTTCAAGTAACGAACCACGGCGGAGCATGAACAGTGGTCGAGGTCTCAGGGTTTCACAGCAGAGCATCCGAAGAGTCACAGATGTGGTTTTGTGGAAATGCACTGGAGCTCAGTGCCACGGAGGTGTGATTAAATATGCCAAAACACAGCGTTCCCAGTGACTCCCCTTAGATTTCACTTCTCTACTGTAGAGGAAAAAAGCGTCTGTCTCCTTTAATGAATATTTAAAACGAAACACTTCTTTCATCCCTCCATTTGGAGTCACGGTGTCCTTGACACAGCAGAACCCTGTTTCCAGCCCTGATGCTTTTATCTCTTCCCAGGTCCAAAGTCACTCCGTTTCAGTCTTCATGGTGTGTTTTTTTTTTTTTTAACATTTTCACCTTACTGCTGTTATAATCCGTCCTACGTTGTTTACTTTGGCAGGATCTGGGTTTGGAGGGCACCTCACTCAACGACATCTTGTACAAAAATGCGGCCTTCCTCAATCTCGTGGACCCGATCTCACACGAGCTCCTGCTCAGCTTGGCTCGGGAGATGCAGTGTCCTAAGAAGGTCAGTTTGTTTTTCATGTGTCGTTCTGGCTGCACCACTCACACCGTAGCCACAGAAATCCCACCTGATGTTAACATCTGGCGGGGGGGGGGGGGGGGCTTTCTCGTAGAAGTATCTCCCCGATAAATTGGAAGGGTGAAGTAATGGTGTCTTAGCATGAAGAAAAATCTCTATGGGCTTATCTTTCCACCAGAAGACAGCTTTTAGGCATGAATGACAGTTATGTATAATTCCTGAATAACAGCCTTTTTTGGGGGGGGGTTGTTTAATCTTTCATACCTGGAAAACTGGAGTGACCCAGTAATATCTGGGGGGAAAAAAAGCCTTAAGGAATCAGTCAAATTAGCACATCAAATGGGAGGAGATTTGTTCGAGGCACAGAGAGAAACTCATTATTCAGAAGGTTCCACAGCCACCAAAGCTGAATATTGATTTTATTCTATTTATTTTTTGATGTAGGTCATGTCCACCAGCAACAACAACCTAGTAAACGAACTGAAATTATCCGAGCTCGCCGGTGCCTGTCTAGAATCTCACCTCCCCTGTGTACTTCCTGTTCCCCACCTCCCGACGCGTCCTGCATGTGATTAGATTTTCTCGCTCTAGCAAGGCAGCTAAATTGTGTTTTGTTCAGCAGAAGCTCAAGGCTTTAGGAGTAATAACAAATCATGTGTCCGCTACATGTGAAAGATGTCACAGTTAGAGTTTGAGAGCTTTGAGACAATGAAGGAAGCTTTGCAGCACCGACAGTTTTGATATAATCAATGACGAAGGTCTTTTCTCATGCAGGAAATCTCCCCCTGAAAGCTGCTGCCTCACTAACGCTGGCCTCTTTGTTCCGTGAGTCATTATTAACACTATTTTCTGCTCTCCTCCTACAGGATGCAGACACCATAAAGTCTTCAGATAAGATTTGCAGACAACTGATCTACCACCTGACCCCGCACTCCAAGTGGCTGAGGCAGAGCATGTCCAGGCGGAAATCCCAGGCCTGGTAAGCCCTCCTGTCCAGACATTCAATCTGTCATAAATCAGCAGCTCCACACAACAGAGAGCAGCACTCGGCTCCGTGTCCAGCAGCGGAGATTTCCATCTTTGTAGCTGACATTGAAATAGGACAGAGCTTGCCACGGGCTGACTTGACGGGAACGTCACGGGCACCACAGCTGTCACTCATCTCTTTTGAAGCGCTCCGGTCTTTGCAGCGACCGCGTGCAACAAATTCATCCACGTGTTTCCCAGAGTAAAGTTGGTGAGGTTCATGTGGGAGTGTAATTGTACTCATTCTGATGATAAAGTAAAGGAGTGGCTTGCTCTTGATGTGCAAATGACGGACGGCGAATTAGCTTGTGCACAGCTTGTTGCTGGGTAATCCTCCTCATGAAACAGCAACGGACTATTGTGCTTCTTTCTCATGTAATTGCTTATTCTACAGCTGGCTAGACACGGCGAATAATGCATTCATTTTGTGGAGATGAAAATAATCTGGGGATTGAGAGGGAGACAAAGGAGGCTCAGTGAGATCAGACAGGTCCATTTTGAGCCAGTCAGAGGTATCAATGCGCAGAATCACAGGCAAAGCTGAGGCATGTTCTCGGGGACCTGGAGGGATCAGGCGCTTCACTGTCGAACCGAACAAGCAGGGCTTTGTTGTTGTGCTCGTGGATGTTTTATTCAGCGCTGAAGAGGAATAACACAAGATTTAACCGACACTGACCGCATCTCTGAAACACACGCCGGTAAATGTGATTGCTGGATTCCTATAGCCGAAGAGCTTCTTTTTTTTTTTTTACTTCGTCATGTTGTTGGTCTGACACCGTCTGAGACAGCAGGAGCAACATGAATCATTAAAAGAGAAATCCACCCTAAAACTGGATATTAATATGGGAGGTGCTGGTGAACAAATGGCTGTCATCCCTAAGACCAGTCTGCTGACAGCAATGAGGACATTTATATTTTAGATTTTGCTAGTTTGGAACTTTTATCAAAATATTTACATGAGAATTCTACCTGTGTTTTTCATTACTTTACTACCTATTTGTGTCTTCCGTACAGCAGCAACACTAATCTAAGCTTTTTATTATTCAATGCTATCAATATCTTTTTATTTTTGTGGGGGGGTTTTCCCGCCCCAAGTTAGATGATAAAAAAAAAAACTTATGTCTGTAGACTGCATGGAAAACTACAGTAAGTAGTATAACTAGAATGAGCATAAAACACAGGGAACAAACTTTTTTAATACAGTTGTGGTTTTCAAAGTGTAAGGGGAGTTATGGGCATGCCTTTTCATAGCATTATTTTCTCCCCTAATTATTCTTATAATTCTATTAAAACACATAATAATAGGACTAAAGAGTAATCGAGACTAATTAAAATAGATTAAGATCAAGTGCCAAACCACATGTGTAACAGGAACGACAGTTTGAGACTATATGTAGAGACTTGGGATGTATTTCAAATTGAAAATATATAATATGGTAGCAGTTATACATTGTATTGCATTTATGGATCCCAGCTTGTGTGAAACTCCAGCATTCAACCAAAAAGTACTTCTTCGTGTGAGAAAAAACATTTTCAGGGTGAAAGCCAGAATGGATGTGGTATAAGCACGGGGAATCGGGAACTCAACCTGTAACACTTTAGGAAAATGTCTCTAATAATAGCTGAAGTTCTCCCAAAAACAGAGTTCAATGACTGGATAACGCGTAAAGAGCTGAGTTTTGGTGCCGTTTGCAGGGACCTTTCGGCTGCATTCTTAAAATAGTTTCTCATGCACGACCGAGGGTTTAGATTCACGCAGTGCAATGTTCCCCCCCATTCAGTGAAAAAATAATTCATCTGACAGCAAAAGTCATGGCTCATTATGCAGAAATCTATGAATTAATAATTGGCTCCATGATGTAACCTTAACATTGCAAATGCCAGCGTGCCAGTCTGATAGCGAGTCAACGGGCCTGCTGGTAACAACCACACAATCTCATCTGCCACCCCACCAAGTGATCTTTTCACAATTTACCTGCTGCACCAACCTGCACCACGACCCTGCCAATGCCACTCACAGACGCAATTAAACAGAGGTAAACACTGGATCTTGTACTACTGTGAAACAGCAGTACAATCTTAGCAGGTAATGCATGTGCAGACTTTTATTTTGGTGTATTTTCTTCATGGTTTTGTCTTCGTTTAGCTGCAGGCAAACTGCCTTCATCTGTGCAAAAGTGTAACAATCCCACCTCTGTGTAGTTTCTCTTTGCTCAGACGCAACAGAAACAGCTCAGTCTTTTTTTATTTGAAATCCACTGGATTGTTCATCCCTTCATTATCCAGCATTAGAACTGCATGCCAGCTGCTCTAAATACTGTACACACGTTTCTGACTGAAATGCCACTGCAAATCTGAATTTCACTAATCCCTTTAATCTATCTAACTAGTTTGTTTGGGTTCGGCTCAAATTGTGGATTTCTTCCTGCTTTTTTCACCTCCGATGAAAAAGCTCCGCAGTGGGCTGAATGGAGGCAATGACCCAGAAACTCCGCAGAGCCGCTCTCATCTTAAGGGTAATTTCATATGAGCGTGGAAATTGCCAACACTTTCGTAACCTTTATACCCTCTGTGATTTCCGCACTATATGTTCCTGTTCCTTCGCTCTCATTTGACCTTAAATGTGCTTTGATTCAGAAGCATTACCACAAAAACAATTTTTTTTTCTGAACCACTATAACTATATCTGGTAACTGATGCATCTCTTTATGGTTTCTTCTAAACAAACAACAGTGAATTGAAGTAAAGACGACACTATAGCAAACAAATTGTGATTGATGCTTTTATCGTAATAAGAAATGTTGCTTTGTACATTAAAATAACTACTGCAAATGGCAGTTTATCCTTCTAAACAAACACCAAATGTTTCTTTTTTTTCTGTATAAATACTCATGAATGTACATTGAGAGAAGCTCGGGGGGATTTCTTTTTTTTACAGAGAAATTTTTAAATATGCATGATTTTTAGTCTTTCTTATGTCACTTTGCAAGAGATCTGATTATATAATGGTGTTACTTTTTTTCCCTCGTTTGATGTGTTTAACAGCACATTAAAATAAAATGTAAAATTTACACATATTTTAGTGAGTACCCTTCACAGGATTCCCTCGTTTTCTGCTTTTAACATCTTCTCAAATGCATAACTATAGATTCCATTGCTTATTGCAGCATGCCTTGCACGTTAAAGCTTCCTCGAGAGGCCATCAGTCACTTTTGACTGTCAGCCTCAAAAATAAAAAACAAAAAACAGATCTCACAGGAAGATGACAGAGAAGCTGCTAAGGTCACTTTTTTTTTTTAACCAAAACATTCACAGCATAATAATACGACCTGGTGATATTTAGGAGCAGCAACTTGTCATTTTTCATATCCTCGGTGTACTGTGAGGTTAGGCCCAGTGCAGCATGAAGGACAGTGCAGTGGTGAGGCCGTGTGTGTGTGCGTGTGTGTGATAGTTAATCACAGTTTGCAGACTTCTCTATATGCATGTATCAATTGAATCTTGCAGAGTAAGCCTTTTCGAAAATAAGAGCGATATGTCAGGGAGCTGATGTGATTAGGCCGCTCATCTCGGAAAGGCTTCACCCATCCGAGGACTGAAATGAATAATGGAGCAAAGTTTAAACCGAAAGACAACAAAATGGTGTGAGCAGTGCGACGATGGCCCAGAGGAAAGCCGAGGAGAAAATGAACTCCGCCATTTGTTGACGGCTTCTTTTATCCACCTACATGCATTGAAACAGTTTTCAAATATGTTATTTTCACTTTTTTCCTTCCGCTGCGCCCACTGACTCCTCAGACATGTATATTTATTTTTAATAAATCGTAACAGTGAGTGAGTTTACACTTACTGAATTCAGATGCTGCCTCATTATATCAAATCACTGACACATGGAGACAGATGCGACGCACGTGGAGACGAGTACTGCACTCGGCTTCTTCTCTTTCAGTGGAAACACTTAATAGAAGACTTCATAATATAATCTAAATGTAATTTATTGCTTAATTATTTAATGGATATTTATTACATTACTTGATTGCTGATGAGATTTGGTGGCGCTGCTACTGAAATGTTGATTTATGTTCCCAGAGAGATTCTCTTTTTCCTCTTCTTGCTGCTTAAGCCGTCTAAATAGCAATTTATACTGAAGGGGATTTGATTTATAGTCAACAAGACTACACTTGTGAGCCATTTGTTTTGAACCAGGTTTATCATTTAAACGGAGCACTGTTATCAGTGTTTGTGCGAATGTAAAACCCAATGAAAGTCTTCTCATAGTGATCGGCGACACTGTGGTTTTCCTGGTGCCCCCATTAATCTGGAGGAAGGATGAAAGAGGCTCAAAAGGATGAGTCTGTCGGAAAAAGAAGGGCGCTTCGTGATCAGAACCTATTCACACCCGCAGGGGAGCCTCTGCCACAGCCATTAGGAGTTCTGTGCCTCTGGTGAAGATGAGGTTCCTGTCATCTAAAGGGCTGCGAGGGCCAAACAAAAGACGGAGGGAGCACGGTGACTCACTAGACTTTGATGAAGGTACAGCAGGCTTGACAGATGTCCTTATCGCACAGATTTCATGCTCAACAGCTGATTAAACTCAATTTTATCTGCATGAGTTCCCAATTAGAGGTTACCCTTAGTCTGGGGGGGGGGGGTTTGTTTCTTCTTCTTCCATTTTTCTAATAATACCAACATTTCTGCTCATCAAATCATCCACTGCTTTTAAAATGAAGCAGTAAATCCTCCGTTTTCAGCATGACCAAAAAAAAAAAACACTTCAAAGCATCAGGAGTGACAGGTACTGCAGTGGATGTCACAGTAAGTCACCCAGTCCCCGAGGGTGGTTTAATTCACTCTGACACCGAATCAGTGTTACAGGCCATTTCAGTAACAGCTCCAGTTAAACGCACCGCATCCTCCCGCGCGGCGGATATGGGCGACGGCAAATGGGGCTGACTGAAAACAAAAGGACGAAGGAGGGTGTAAATATTGCATGCATACTTTCAGCTGCAATGTGATAGCAATAGCAAAGGCTGGGGGAAAAGGTCGGAGTATTTGTCGTGTTAATATTCAACCTCAAATCTTGTTTGTGTGACACGATATCCTGAAAGGACTTTTAAAGAGATATTCAAAGGCTTGTGTGATGCAAGTGCAACAAAACAACCAGAAATCCTGTGCAGAACTGTCAGTGTGCACATTAAATATAAAACAGCCTCCAGACACTGACAGTCACTTTTAAAATCTATTTTATAGTTGAATGTCATGTTTGATTCGGCACAGTTTTACTCTGGATGCTCTTCCAGATACGACCCTGGCCATTCACTTGGGTTTTAAAAACCTGCGTCAGAAGTGCATGCAAAATGCCCTTCCTATTGCCGGTACCCAGACCCGACTGCTGTGGGATTCGAACCAGCAAACTTACATTCTCACAAATACAGCGAGACAGACAGTTTCAGTCAATTTGGAATCACCAATAAATATGAAACACATTCTTTTTTGGGGGACTGTGGGCAGGGACCCTGAGAAAACCCATGCGTGCATGTGGAGAATGTGCAGTTTCCACTTCCAGAAAAGGTGGGGATATTTGTTCTGTGAGGCAAGAGTGCTAACCACGCCACTGAGCAGCCCAATACACATGAATGTATTACTTATATTCAAATATTTTAACAACCTGCAGCAGTTCATTGAAATGTGACCATGTTCAAACCTCTCTTAGCAAAGTCAGAATATCTGTTTATCAGTTTGCACTTCACAAGCTCAATAATGAAGTAAATAAACCTTGTTGTTGCTACTTTTCCTGAGTTTTTGCCAGATTTCCCCCACATCTGTCATCGGGTGGCGCCATGCCAGCTGAACAAGACACTCATTTCTTTCCCATCTCATGAATAAAGTAGCCAAGGATGTCAGTTTTCATCCTCATTTCAAATCATTTTCTGTCGTGGAGAAACATTTCAGGCTCCGTGCAATAAGGAGCTCTGTGTTCCCGGGCTGTCCAAGCTCTGGAGCACAAACTGCCGGTCCGTTCAGATGTTTTGGCTCTTCTGTTTACACTAGCAAATCCCCATGCTGGAGTCTCTATATCAGCCTTCCGCTCCAAGCCGGACCAGTCACCCCCTCCTTTATACAGCACAGGAAACACAACATAGAAACCATGGACTTGTTCCCAAGTCACAGCAAGCAAACATATTAAAATATGCTTTCACCACCAACTGTGATGATTTGAGTGTTTACATCTGACAGATCAAATCAAGTAATGATACTTCTCCTTCATGTCCCCCCAACAGTCTGAAGACAACTCTACAGAAAAAGCTTTCCAGCGACTCAGTCGACTTGTCCGGCATTCCTCTGTCCTCTCGTGACGTCCGCCAGGTCGCCTTCTACCTCCAAAACAACAGAGACAGCGTGGTGGCTGTGGACATCAGTTTCACCGAACTCCAGGACGAGAACCTGAAGTTTCTCCTGCCTCTCCTCGGCTCGCTGCCCAAACTCAGCACCCTGGCTCTCAACGGCAACCGCCTCACGTTGGTGATAATCAAAGACCTCACAGAGATGCTCAAAGACCCCAAGAAGTTCTCGAGCCTGGCCTGGATCGACCTGGGAAACAATGTGGACATTTTCACGATGCCTCAGCCGCTTCTCGTCGCGTTACGCCGGCGCTGCAGCCTGAAGAGCAGCCTGCCCACCATCTACGAGTACACGGAGGGTCAGCCCTACTGCTACCACCTGGAGACGTCCATCGAGGAGCCCAGCCACTACGAGGAGGAGGAGGAGGAGGAGGAAGAGGCGGAAGACGAGGAGGAGGACGTGGGCAACAAGTTTGAGCTGGAGCCTTGGGGTTTGGGGGAGAAGCAGCTCTCGAAGGACTTCACCCTCCATTACTGTGAGAGGTGATGGAGTATTTACACCCTGAGGCTCCTTCAACTGTGGGTGGAAACGTTCCCCGCAGCACTCCTGTTACCTCCTTCGCCCTCTCGCCCTCACACCACGAGCCCGGTCACCCTTTGAGGCACGGGGGGGGGGGAGACAAGTGCCCACATTGTGAACTTCTCGTCCCGACACTGCTACCAAGCTATTCCTAACCATCTCTGAGTTAACCCACACAAGACAGTGACAATGATGTGACGGCCGCGGCGGCGAACTTACTGTGTTGGTGGATGGTGCTCTTGGGAACAAGGTGCGGTTTCATTGGAGGGGGGGCTGGAAGTTTTAATGATCCAGTGCACTCTCTCTTTCTCTCTCTCTCTCTCTCTCTCTCTCTCTCTCTCTCTCTCCTCCAGTCGCTCTACGTCTCTCCCTCTGTGATAGCGGTATCTGAGGAGCCAAGCTTAAGGAGGTTTAGATCTGATAGAGCAGCAGCATCCCAGTCTGTAGCTGCGGTGAAAGTGGAGTTATTGTGAAAACGGTGGGTCCCTCTGGGCTCTCTGGCAGGACTGAGACTATCTCCGGCAGGCAGGGCCTAGCTCCACATTGTGTGTTCTCTGTTAATCTCTCAACAAAAGCTATGACACAAGTTCAACAGACTATACAGCCGACGAACCATCACGTGACGCCGGCAAAACTGCTAGGTCGACTCTTTGCGTGTTCCCCCCCTTTCCAAATGTCCACTTGTGAATACCCGCGCAGCTCTTGTGTAGATGTAAATGAGGACACAAAACATGGCTCTGTTGTGTTTCCACGGGCTATTTTCGTGCACTTTGGTGAACAAAGCAATCTTAGAAGACAACAGGTAGGACTTAACAATGGATAGCTGTCACTGATTGTTTTTGTACTTGCCTCAACGCTGATATTCACCTCTTCTTAATTCCTGAGCTGCTGTAGTCCTCGCCACAGTGTTTCAGCCCATTTATGACACTACAGCTAATTGTTGATACAGCCCACACCGACCGTCCTACTGCCGTTTTGTCTATGGCTAAGTTGTCATTTTTATCGATGCTGTACTTCAGTGGCTTTGTGTTTTTATGAGACACAGCCATGACTGTTATTTATTGGTTATAGTCCGTCAACAGTAGCACATAATGATTAAATTAGACTGAGCAGAACACTGTAATGCACTTTAAGGCACTATTCTTTTGATATTTAATTTTCGTCTTAGCATATACTCTACATAAAATGTTTATAACTACAAATGCTTGAAGTTGAAAGTATACCTCCTCAAGGTGAAATGCTGACCAAATGGCTATTGATTGTTAGAAAGATCATTTAATACCACCATATATATAATAAATGTTTAATGTATTATATATGTGTTTGTAACGGTAAATTGTCTGTTCGCTGCAGTAATTATTTGTTATTTGTTTTGGTGTTTTGTCTTTCGTCCAACTCGGTAATTATAACGACGACTCTAATAACTCTGAAACTGAGCCCAGCGACCTCCTGCTGTAAGCTCATGCTGCAAACAAATGGCTGATAGGATTACGCAATGAAACGGAAAAATAGCTGAGTGAAAGTAATTCCCAGACCGAGCGGACGCCTTTTAGGTTGGATGTTCAATCTTGAGACATGGCGAGCGCTGTCCACTTGGTTTGGAGTTTATGTCTCATGTGTCAATGTCAAACTCTTCTTTGTTGTAGCCTGTGTGTATTTGTCTCATGTCAATCACTGACTGCCAATAAAAAAAGATGAGGAAAACTGACAAGTGACGTTTAGTTTTCTTTTGACGACCTTTACATCATTAAAAAAACAAAAAAAGATCAGCTTTGGGTTATCGACAGAACCTCACAGAAACCAAAAGAGGATTTATGTTTTGCAGATTAGTCGGCAAATAGGTCAATAACCTGAATCAGTTTGGACCGGGCGGATTGGGATCGGGTGTTGGAGAATTGTACTTGTTTCCCAGCCAGTGGATGATCAGTGCAGCTGAGTGCCGTCAGGAAAACGTCTGAGCCGGTCATTTCATGAGTCCCTACCAATGATCCACTCCTGGCAACCTTTTTGTTCCCGCTGCCAGACATGGTAATGTGGCATTTGCAACAGGTGGCACCTGTAAGGTCGAGGCACAGTGTGACTGTCACACCCCCTGAGGTCCAAATACCATGTGACACGGCAACGCAGCTCACCTTGAAAACCACCAGGATCCGAGCATCTGACCTTTTCTTCTCACCAGTGATTTACCTCTCCCTAACACGCGTTCAACAACAATTGTTTTAAAGAGGACGCAGGGAATGCATCAGACTTTATCTTGGGACGCTGCTCTTGTTTGATCTGATTACTGTGCTCCAGCTGCTCGGGCACAAAAACGGAAAAATAATTTATGAAAAGCGGCATGGAGGAGTCCTAAAAACTGTTCGGGGAGCATGACGGCACAGTCCAATGGATTTTCACAGCTCGGTTCAATAGTAGTGACCCCAGGATAAAGGAATTGACCGACCAGCAGTGAACCACTTAAATGCATCCAGAAAAAGCTCCCCACTATTGGCTGTTTGTGAAATTAGACTTTCAACCAGGGTTGTTTATTCTCGTCCATTTTACGAGATATTTTTAGTCTTTTGTGGATGTAATGCTAATTCTATGAAAAACAACTTGATATTCGTCACAATCACGTTCTGAGACTGACTCTGTAAACACCTTCATAACTGATTATGCAATATTAGGCACAGTTCTTTAAAAATGTAAAAATCAACATTTTAGTTCATTGTGAATGTACCAGACCGGCAATAACCTTTAAATTTAAACTTTGACGTTTTTCTTAGTTGTGGTCAAGAGTAAATATGATCAAAAAAATCTATATTTTCACAAAAATCAAACAATTATCACCAAAGATTACTACAATCTCAACATGAAGCCAATTTTAATCAAATGTTTTTCATAATACAATGAAATGTCAATAAAACTTCTCCTATAGCTTATTTTTAAAAACTCACCCTGACAGCATGGCTCTGAGGCCAGTTTAGGTATTGGTGTTGTGTTTGCTACTCTAAAGGAATTAGTTGGGTTTTTCGTTAACAATGTTTTCCTTAAAATCTTTACAGATTTGGTGGTTTAGCAGTCTGGAGTGGAACTTCATGTGTGCTGGTTTTGGCCCACATGCCTTATGTTTTACTGTTTCACAAGTTCATAACAAAAAAATATGTAATGCTTTAAAAACATTCATTTGCGACTAATTGTTGACTCTAAATTGCACCTTGCAGTGAGCGAGTGAGTGAGTGAGTGAGCGAGTGAGCGAGCGAGTGAGTAATGCCTTCAACTAAAGTCACTCAAGCCACTTGCGACCCTCAGTGGGAGAAATTGGTCTAGAAGATAGATGTTTTAGTTGTATGTGACAAATTATATTCATAATTTAATGTGCATATATGTAACGACCGGAGGATATCACATTCCACATCTCAAGGTATGATTATAGACCCAGCACAAAGAGTTAAGAGTACTCAATATCAAATATGTGTGAATTATTACAAAATAGCCTGACGTATATATCAGTTAACATTATGATTGTAAATTAATGCCAGTTTTGTTATGGAATAGGTGAACACAAGTCAAAATTCTTAACATTTTTCATACAAACATGTAAAAAATTGCAAAAGTGAGAGACAAGGCACATGAGAAATCAAATGTGTACAAACATGGAGAACAGACGAGTCACAGGAGGTCAGGTCCAGTCAAACATGTGGACTGTTGTTTCTTCATGTAAAGAGAAATCCATCATGTCATAGTTACAGTCGGTTGTGTCTTGGGCCCATGTGTTTAACTGCTACATGTTACTGCAGGTGTATGCAGCTAGAGAAGCCTGTTATTTTGTGTTTTGTTCAAGGATTTTCCAGCAGGACAAACACCATCTGCTGCACATTTTGTGGGTGAAAGAAGGTCTCTGTAACCTTCGGCAAACTTGTAAAAATCCAGAATTATTGACTCATGGGCTCAGTAACCGGCTGGTTCACCCATTTTCCTGGCATCTGACCATGCACGAATACAGCCGTCCTCCCTCTCCACAGCGTTAACAACATTGTAAAAATTCTTTGCTGCTTCATGATTGTGTCCCAGAGCGATAAGAGCCTCAATTACGTCCTGAAGGGCAAAGAAGAGAGGCAACTCAGACGAGGCAAAATCAGCAGGAAGTGTTATTTTACTGAACCAACTAACTGAATAGTCTTACCTTATCAAAGCTGGGTTCAAACTTAATGGCATTTTGAGGGTCGACATAAACAACAGGGGCACCGATTGCCTCCTTAAGACTCTTTCCGAACCAAAGATGGTTCATGAGCGCCTGGAGGACAAACAGAAACACGGTGCCACATGGCAAGGTGATGATTAGGGACATGGCGAGGACACTTCTGACGATAGCTCTTGCTATGACAACAGTGAGGAGCATTAGTGTGCAACAATTTATCTTAATGGCACTTAGCGTGATTGTCATGGACACATACAGAGGCCATCCCCGTGGTGATCATTCCCCCACCGGTGGATCCAATCACCAGCAGCTTTGACTGAGACTTCAGCACAGCGGGGGCCATGGAAGACGGAGGCTGCTCCCCTGCAAGCACAACAAAGGATGCTGACTGACAGGACAGACAGCGGCAATTCAGAGGCATCAATGTGAGGGGAACATGAACAAAATGATTATTAATGCAATCAGTTGAGAGGCTTTGTAGGGCATCTATTCAAATGTGACATGTGCCTTTGCTTTTGTTTAATATCTGACAGACTATTGTCAGAAGACTTCTATTAAAATCCGCAGTTCTATTTCTATTCAGGAGAATAATCAGCTAAATCTCATGAAAAAACACATCAATCTATTCAGGAAGTTACAGTCCTGTTTTTCATTATGAAATGCCTTTTCCTTCCAAAGTAGCTCAACAAAGCATCCCGACTGCAGAGGCAAAGAAGGAGGACTTCCTACTGAAAAGATACCCAGAATTGGTCAAAGTCTAAGAAAGTCCTTCTAGAATTTTTGTGCATATTTGCGTCACAGCTTCAACTTTACTGTCATTTGGTTAACTGAGCTCAATAACACCAGATCAAATTGGCCTCGAATGGCCTCCACAGTCTATCTAAATGTTGCAGCAGATCTCTTATGGTCCAGGCCAAATATTTCCTATTCTCCAGTGAGAACTGTAGTCTGGGTTTCCTGCTGACAAGAGAAGTACCTGGAGAGGACCTCTGCTGTTTTAGCCCATCTGCTTCAAGGGTAAACGTTCTGTGCATTCTCGGTTTTGTTCTAAATATATTTGTGCGTAGAAAGCCAAGTACTCTGATCAGTCTGACACCAACACGCATATAACATTAAAAATCACTTAATCCCCCTTTGTTTTCTATTTTGGCACCAAGTTTCAACTTCAACGGCTCATCTTCACTGTGGTATATAATATATAACACAGATATTTGATCAGTAGGTGCAGGTCTGTGCACAATGTGACCAGTAATTGAGTAAAAATATCAATCAAATCCAAGTCTCATATGAAAAGAACATGAACAGCTTTGTAACATCTGTGTGTTTCAAATATCACGGGAGCATATGGTCCACAATTACCAATAGATGGAAAATAATAATCTAGAGGAACAGAATGTTGTGATGATATGATGAAGCAAAAAGCTTAAATTCCCACACACAAACTGTTGTCGTGGGGTTGTGTTTAAAAACATTTAGATGTACTCAACAGGAAAAGGACTATAAAAATATGCATTAGTTTGAATTAATATACTGCTATTGTTTCTAAATAAATAAAAAAGTTATTTATTTAATTTTGCTACAACTTTAAATCAATAATTCTTTGCAACTTTAGCCTTTAATACATCTGAGCGAAGTGGTAAACAATACGGCTAGATGAGGTTGAATGAAGCACAACAAACTAATGAGAAACGAATAGTGTTCGAAGCCATGCGGTGGCGCAGTGGTTATCAAACTTGTCGTTCTCTTCTCAAAGTATAAAGGTTTGAGTCGGGTTGGAGACGCCTCTGTGTGGAGTTCACATGTTTTCCCTGTGCATGAATAGCTTTTCCCACATGTATTCCAGTTTCCTCTCACAGTTCAAAACCACTCGTTTGAGATGAATCGGTTGCTCTAGAATTGTTCATAGGAGTGAAAATGAGAGTTATTGTTTCTTTAATTGTCCGGTGCTGGGCTGTTAACATGTTCAGGGTGTATCCTGCCTTTAAGCTGAAACTCCCCGAGACCTCAGGTTGGATGAAGCAGAAGATGGATGGATAAATACTGTGTTTCGTCTCACAAATGTTCGACCTGCTGGACAGTAAAGGGTTGAAGGCCAAGCGTGACAATAAATAAAAAATAAAAACTGCTTGTGCATATTATATTCAAGGGTTCTCACATTACTCGTACTGTGTTAAGCCCTCGTTCTTATCGCTTCTCCTCCTCTATGCCATCCATCTTCTAATGCTTCGTTCTCTAAAGGATCAATGGTCACTGGACCAAATCCCTACTAACTTTGGTTGATTGCAGGACTCAATTCAATTTGATTATTATCAATATAGCACCAAATACAACACAGTCAGCTTAAGACACGTTTCTTGACAAAAACACAAGAATTCCAACTTAAAATCCAGCCAGCAAACCCATGAATTTTCTTACTATAAGACAAGAGCACGAACCCCAACACAACCATGCCGCCTAGTTTCAGAGCCGCTTGAAGAAAATACAAACATTCGATGTTTACCAGGAAAGATGTTGTCAACTTTCCAACAGAAGTCATACAGCTCATTGTTGAGGATGACTCCGGTGCTTGGAGATAAGATCTTGGAGCCAAATCTGTGAAGAAAGTGCATCAAATGAGCCGACTGTAGAATCAAAGACACTTTTATCAGCAATGCAATCCAGAGATAAGATAGAGAAGCTTCACAGAAAGTGGACTGAATGCCACTGTGGTGTCACTGAAAGTGTTTTGTGGATGACGACTGGGGTCTTACGAGGAGAGAGATTCTCTTCACATAAACACTTGTTTCTTAATCTCATAAAACCTCGGTAATCCCGGACTCTCAAACTGACAATAATATGTGATGTCTGGTTTGCGGCTGTGGAGCGGAGCCCTTCAGATACTGACATGTGGTTGATGGTGCTGGTGACTGACACGGCCGATCCATCTTCCGCCAGCACCGACACATGTGTGGTGCCCATGCTGTCCAGATGTGGAGTGATGTTGTAATACTGGGGCTCGTGAGTCATGTTACTGCTGATCAGGCGCCGCATGTGGTTGGCAAAGCTTTCCTCTGTGAATTGTTTCGCCGTCTGCGAGAAACACAGAGCATTTTAAAACAAACACATCGGGGCAAGAAGAAAAAATTAATAAATCACAAAGATTAAAAGGAAAATACTAAATCAGAACTTGAAAGGGATTTGCAGCATCCCTTACTGTCCCAGTTTTGGTTCTATTTCTGCACATGTCCTTCTGAATCTCTTGTTTCTGCTTCAGACACGACACCTATTGTTTTTTCAGAAGGATCAAACATGTCAAGTAAATCAGTTTTTTTGTTGTTGTTTTTTTTTATTTTATTTAACAGCAGTATTACTTCCCGCACTGCAGCACCACTAAACAATTATTAAAAATATGCAAGTCAAAGTTACGTCTCCTGAAGCCCGTTCTGAGCTCTGACGTCCAGCCATGTTTTTTTGCTCGCTGCCTGTCTTCACAGCAGATCTCTGCACTAGTTTTACGCCGGATGCCCTTCCTGAGGCAAACCTCGGCCAGAATCAGCTGCAGTTCAAACGTTTACGGCGACCTTCACAACCAAGACAGCCATTCTTGCTCTCCACCAATCAAATGTAACTTTTCTGTACCTGCAAAACCTATTTAACCTTTGACATGATGGAGCGTTTTCATAAGTAGTTTTGCGATTGGGGTTGTATTGGTGAAATTTAAAATAAAGGAACATTGAATTGAAGACTTTTGTTTATTTGTTTGTTTGTTTGTTCTGTCCCTTCAGCCTCCAGCACCACAGACAGCGCCTCTCCGTGCAGTGCATGCTGGGATTTGTAGTTTTTAAAAGCATCCCTCGTTCAGTCATTCCTCTTCAAATAACTTCACCTCCCATGGTGCTTTGTGGGCTGTGCGTGCTCGCCTGAGTCATCTGAGCGTGCGACACACAGCACGCTGACAGGAAGTAAGAGGTTTGTCCTTTCAAAATGAAGGCCTTCACTTCAAATAGAAGGCTTTAGAAATATCTAAATAATACATTAATTTAAAATATAAATAAATATGTAATCCAAAAAGATATTCATGAATTTTGTTGTCTTTTCACAATTAATTATAAGAAGTCTTATAAATGCCTTTACATAATTTTATGAAGTTTGTTTTCAGACTGGAGCGGAGAGTTGGGAGTGTTACCAACAGTTCAGACTGCACCCAGCTTATTCTCTTTGCTTCTCTGACAACTCAACCTTATTCTTTCTCAGGAGAACCTGTAGTGTCTCTTCTGAAGGACACAGTTTCCCACATATTTGCTCATGTTTTGGATTTTGAGGAAAAATTCGAGTAACGGCACAGGAATTCTGACAGACTTTGAGATTTGCTGATGAAATTTCAGAAACCGTTAAGTCTCACCTCTCTGCCAGTGAGGCCCCAGTAGTGGATCAATACACTACTGCACCGAGAAAGCTAAACTCCATCATCACCTTGGCTTCAAAAGTGATGAAGGATTTTATGGGAAATATGTCTTGTTTTAAAAGTAGCGGGCGGAGAGCCAATGTCCAGATCCCCCAAGAGCAAACCGCTCAAACAGAAGCAGAAAATGTGCCTTTGTCAGAATCTGAGCACGGCTCAGAGTCACCTCTTGCAAAAACTGACACTCTGGGTCAAATTCAAATACAACGACAACACATCGACTGACTTGAATTGAACAGTATACCTGTAAAGTTCCTGTCGGGTTTTCCCCCAACTTCAACAAAACAAAACAATTAGGACTTAAGTTGATCCGGTTTGGTTTTGAATTTTTATTCTGATTCTAACATACATCGCTGAACTGATTTGTATTACAACAACAAAAATTGTCTCATTGAAAGGAACTCGCAAAAATATGCATTTCACTTGTATTTCACACCAAGTAGAGTTCTCATGAACAAACAATAGTTCAATGTACACAATTTTTTGAATGTTACCTCAATAGGTGTTTTTATTAGTTTTCCTGTTTATTATTAATGATCTGCTAAATATGAACCTTCATAATATGATCTGTACACTGATAGTTGACAGCTGACAGTCATCAGTAGTTTAGTTCACTGCAAACACAGTTCAGTTTGTATTTGTGTCCCTGTAGGGCAATTAGTATTGCAGCGACATATAAAAGATGAAAATGCACAGTTCCACTTAGGAGGGCTAACACAGTGTCTATATCTTTCTGGTTAGGCTTAAGACTCTTCTATTTGCTAAAGCTTACAGTGAGGGCTGGTTCAGGACACCTTGGACTACTTTCTAGTGAAGCTGCTGTAGGTTTAGACTTTTTTCCTTACAAACCCTACATACAGCGATGCTCCACTGTTATTTGCATTGTTTGTCTCTACTTTAGTAGGTTGGAGGAGTTGTGACGGTAAGAGTCTCTGAATGTGTGTTTGCCGTGTGACAGAATGAGGAAACAATAAATAAAAACATCAGTTATCAGTCGTGACCCCAGAGCCGTGGGTAGGACACCCCTGCTATCAGGGGTCTGCACCTCATCACACCCTCTTCCCCGACCTCAGCAGAGAAACACATCTGTTCACTATGCAGGAGACAAGTGTGAGGAGAGCTCAGGTTGATTGATGTGTAGATTACTAGTGAAGTGCATTAGTGAAACCCTCTCGTTTCTGAAGCCCAGAGTGCCAATTATTTCACAAATACTAAACATCCATCCATCTTCTGTTGCAGCTTCATCTAAAGGACGTCTTCAGGGAAGCTGGAGCCAATCTTAACATTTAAACTCCTAAATAAAGATTGCAGTGATTTGAAACCAATTCAACGTCTAACAGCTTAAGCTATCAAGCAAAATATGGCCATGTGTGTGACTATGGATGTACTTACTTTATCTGAGCTGAACTGTGGGTCCCGGACATGCTTCTTCAATCCATTGGCAAATTTAAAGGATTCGATGTAGCGGTGATAAAACAGCGTCTTTTCATCGTCACTCAGAGACGTTGAATTCAAATAAAATCCTGAAAGTAAAAGAAAAACAATGTTTGCAACTTGATTCTTGTGGGTATATCCCTCTTTCAAATATCAATATAGATGTTTCTATTGCATGAATGAATTGAATGGCATTAAATTGGCAATAGAATAGAATAGAATAGAATAGAATAGAATAGAATAGAATAGAATAGAATAGAATAGAATTATATGGGAAACGTGTTTGTGGTGGGATGGTGCAGATGAGCAGCAGCTCTGCAGTTCAGTCAGAACCTTTCATGATGTTGAGGATGAAGCCGAGGATGATTCCTCCTGCGGGGGGAGGGGGTATGTACATCTGGTATTCTCCCAGAGGAAAAGCCCACGCATCAGTCACCATAACTCTGTATGACTCCAAGTCCTGCAGCGTCATGGTTCCTCCTGAGCAAAAACAGCAAAACGAATAGCCCCACTAAGCAAACGTGAAGGAGACACAACCCCGCCCGAGATAACCGAGACTTTTAATGCATCCAGACAGCTCACATCGGACTGTGTGAGCGATGGCTGCAGCGCTTCACAGGCCCAATTGATTTGTTCTTTTGTAATTGGATCATTGTGCCAGGCAGACGCTGAAAGTAGCTGGAAAAGAGGGCATGATGAAACCCGTCTGACAATACCTGCCTCCTGGATGTCACGGATTAGGTCCTCGGCTATTCTCCCAGAATAAAAGGCATCGGCCCCCTCATTTGCAATCACTTCCAAAGTGTCGGCCAGTTTCTCGAATTTCACCACATCGCCGGTCTTCAGCAGGTTCCCGTCCTCATCTGAAAATAACTTTCTAAAATAAGACACAATGAAAGAAAGATGAAATGTAATATTTCTGCTCCTCACACTGAATCTTTCACTGAAACTGTGAGGCTTTTTTTTTTTTTTTTTTCATACCGTAGCGCCTGGGTCTCATTTGTGTCAGAGTACGGGATGTATCGGCCTTGAATCTGAGGAATAGGAAACCCCTCTCTGGCCAGCTGGATGGTCGGCTGGAAGAGAGTGGCCCATGGCAGCTTCCCATAAAGCCTGTGTGCCATTTCATAACCTCGAAGCTCCCCTGGGACACCGACCCATTTGCTACCTGCAAGATTGAGTTGGTCACCTTCACCCCATTTTTTTTTTTATATTTCATTTACTTTACCCTTTTTTTTTTTTTAACCAGGCTTTCTCATTGATGAGTAATTCCATATATCCAATGCTATTTCAGTCCCTACACCATAATGTGGTGTATTTTGTGTAATATTGAGCAAGTATTTCATTTGATTATTGTATCTTACAGTGGTTTAATAATAAGACATTTTACTTATAGGCACTATTCAGGACATCCAAGGTCACTGCACTTAATGAAAATGTTAAAAGACAAAGCTGGAGCTGACAATGAGCCCAGCCCGAGTTCAATCTCAGCTTTCTGTGTTAAGTTTGCTCTGCTTCCTAAAATACTCCCAAGAACATGTGCTGCCTGCCTTCTAATATAATCAGCTGGGATCAGATACAGCCCCCGCCCACACCCAGTTGGATCAAGTGGAACAGAGGATGGATAGACAGATGGAAAGTGTTTCTCCTCCAGCATTAAAAATAACCACACATACATGAGACACATTATTTTAAATATATAAATTAAGTGTAATAGAAGGGAAACCATTTCCAGACTCATGTGTGCTTTGATTAGGTTACAATCACAAGTAATACAAATCAAAGCACAGAGAGACGACCACACACACTCACATGAGCACGAGTGAGAAAACTGGAGGACCCGGAAACAAAACAGCCCAGGGAGAAAATGCAAACTCATCACAAAAAATGTCCCAAGCCCAGACTTAAACAGGGGATATTCCCTCTGAGACAAGAGTGCTAACCACTTCTCTACCTCAGTCAAATAGCCACAATATGATAAGACCTATAAAACATGTAAACAAGCACATCACAATACAACAGTAACGAATAATCAGACACTGGAAACTCAACAAAAGCTACATCACTCCTTTATATATATATCTCTAATAATATCCTAGAATACATGTTAAGCGTTTAGATACTTTTGCACATCACAAAACAACCTGGCTGTATAGTATAAAAACTTGTTTTTGGTCCCAAATGTGGCCAAAGTGCAGAAATATTAATAATGACCAAGTTGAACAAATGCAGCTAGCCAGTAGAATGTAAAGGCAGTTTGCTGCATATACTCAGTGACCAATAATACGTAGAGCCATCAAGTCCTTGGAAGGTTTAAACATTAGTATCCTATTTTATTGTTTTAGCACCTTAAAATTGTAATTTTGTGAAACAGAATATAACAGACGGGTCAAAACATGAAGTGTCTTCTTCTGTTTTTTCATCACGTGCTGTTTCAGCCTCTGCTCTTCACATAGTTGTACCTGACTGATCCTGTTCAAAACAAATAGTCGTCAAGCTGCGCAGCATTCCCCTGGTTTCAGTTACATTGTACTTTCCTGTTTACTTAAATAGGCTTAGGTACACGTTGTACCAAGATTAACAGTTGTCCTGTTTCATTGTACGTGTGGTCTTGGCATGGAGCTCAGTTCGTAGCTGTTTCTTGTTTTAGGTCTTCAGTTTACAGTCTGACTGCTGCTTGTGAACCGAGAAAGACATTTTAGATATATAAGAATTGATCCTTGGAACTTTGTGTCCTCAGAATACTCACATGAGTGTAATTATGTGGTATTTTGGAATTATAAAGTACTTTTATGAGGATATATTTTCAAAGATGTCCTTTTAATCATACTGAATTCTCCATGACAATTTAATGACGTCCTGATGGTATAAAAATCCAATCCATCTTTATTTATAAAGCTCTTAAAACAATCACAGGGACACAAAGTGCTGTGTACAGAAATAAATAACACTTTTTTTTAAAAGATAAGTAAGATTCCCAGCAGGCCCAAGCCCCTTTAGTTATGCAGTATAAGTTTTCACCACCAGATGGTGTATTGAGTCACTCAAAGAAGCAGCTACATGAACAGTTAATGCAACAATGGCTGAAGGCGACACCACAGTTGTGTAATCTCTGCAAAAAGCAGGGATTTATTCACTGTGAAAAAATACTGATAACTTCAACAATCAAACAAGAGGAACTGCGAAGCCCAAACTCTTAAAGTCAAAGGAAAGCCACACAAGCGCTTAATTAACTCACCAACACCACCTAGTGTACAACAGAGGCATGACTTGCTAGAATGTGCACGCACTATTAGAAATATCATAAAATTATTTTAACAGAGAACATTCTAGCTTTAAATCTCCATTTGCACTTGTTAACAAAACACATTTTTTTGTTTTTTACTTTAACATGAAATTCAGTCAAATTCATGCTTTCAAATGTTTCCAACAGTAGTTCCAGTTTTCAGTACTTGTTTCCCCCTCAGCCTGGTACGAGCTAAATTCCTGACAAGCTGTGAAACCTTTGACCAAGTCAGTTAATACTTCAGAACAGACAAAGCCTGAAAGACAAGAAAGTCTCCTGAAAACTCAACCAAGACGTGACCTGAGATTAATTACCTGTCACCATCTTGAAGGTGTGGGGGCATGACTTCAGCAGGTCAGATTTCACCGCTGCGGGTGCGGTCTCTCTGGAGTTGATGATTTTCACTTTTCCTTTTATAAGATGAGATATCAACAATTACAACTGATTCCCAGGACTCTTGTTAGATATGCTGCATTAGTCGGACTACATCAGGGGTGTCAAACTAATGTCAGGGACCATGTACATTACTTTTGGATTTTGAGGGGTCCAGATCAGCAAAAAAAAAAAACATAATCAACTTTATGAAACAATTTTTTAGACAGCTCGTATGTTCAACGTTGTTTTAGTGCCAGAAAGTATGAACACATTATGAAATCGTTTGTATTCAGCTCTTTTTATATAAAAAATTTAATAAAGAAAAACATCTTCATTTTGCAGGTTTCAGCATGCATGTTTTCATCAATTCACATTCAGCCTCCCTGATGTTAATGCTACTCCATCAATCAGGCAACAAGCTTCCACTGATCTGGTGTCCCTGTGTTGCCTTATGTCCACTACTCTTATCAAAACACTGCAATACCCAGTAAAATAACTGGAAACAACTGTTTCTCTCAACTCAGTCTCTTCTATGTGATTTTCACACTTTGTGCGCTCATCCCCGTCTTGGCCCCGGGGCCGTAGGTTTGACACCCCTGGCCTAAATGAATGAGCGACTGTGTTACCAGAGCTGTCCATCACTGTGAAGATGGCTCCCCCTCCGAGGCCCATACTCTGCGGATTCATGATGGAGGTGCACAGCAGCGCAGCAATGGCGCCATCTACCGCCGAGCCGCCTCTTTGGAGCGTGTCTCTGAAAAGGAAAACACACTCTTTGCGCGTCGGTAGATTCACATATGTGCATCCCAAATAAGGGAAAAGTTTGTTTACATTCCGCAAAGCCAGAACATGTAAACATGTTCAAAGTCTGTAGATTGTTCAATAGATCTGCGTTCTTTCCAGGGATGATGTTTTCCAAGCGTAGGGGGAAAAAATAGTGATAAGAACAGGCAAAATGATTTGGTTTACTTTACGCACAAGGCGCAAGTATCCGAGATGTGTTAGTTTAACAGAGTAGATGTTAAACGTCACACTGTGTTGTTCCTTATAAGCCCCTTACTGAGCAGATTGAGTTTTTTTTTGTTTTTTTTTGTTACCTCTTGAGTGTCCGCACACAGTCGTTTCTAATGCGTAAAAGTCTAATGCGTAAAATGCCACTCACCGTCCAATTTCTGAACATCTCAGAGAATCTGCAGCCACTGCGGCTCGTGAGAACGTATCATCTGGACACTTGTGCCTCACAAGAAGAGCAACGCACACAATCACAGCCACCACGCAGAGCAGCATCAGTGCGCAACAAGTGTACGCCTTCGCCTTTGACCTCGCCATGGCTGCGTTCTCTCCTCGGCCGCTCTGTCAGGAACATTCACTTTTCATCTGATAATCATAAATCGACTCCACTGAATTATTACAACTCCACCGACCGACTGACTGAATGAATGACCCAGCGCTGCCCCCACCAGGAGTGTCCACCCCTCAGCCTGGCTCCACCTCCACCCGCCTGGAGCTGACGGAAACAAGGGGGGCAAAGGAATTTGTAAACCAAGTCGTTTCTGCCCCAGGATGTTACACCAAAACACAACAGGGGCAGTTTGAGGAGCGCTGCGGTGTTTGTGTCACTGGGCCAAATCAAAGTGCAGGCGCACTCCATTTATCACAAACAACAGATTCACACTTTGCAGTCACTTTTTAATGGAGAAAATTGCTGCTTTATGTTTATATTTGTTGATTTAAAAACAAAGGCATGTAGTTTGCATCTACTTTATTGTTTGACTGAGAAACTGAATCAGGACGTCATCCAACAGTTAAAAATAAATGATATTTTTAGTAGTTTTCAACTAGTTCTTTTGTCTGCTCCTGTCTGTACAAGCACTTTGGCCAACGGTGTTGTTTTTTTAAAGTGCTCTATAAAGTTGAGTTGAGTTGAGTTGAGTTGAGTTGAGTTGAGTTGAGTTGAGTTGAGTTGAGTTGAGTTGAGTAGTTTTCAAAAGTGGTTGAGTAGTTTTTGACAACAGTATTTTACCAGTACCTGCAACAATGAATTGGATAAAGTGGGATGGAAGATGGATGGACTTTTACCAGTAATTCAAGCAAAGCACTTGTGCATGTATATTTCCGGAGTCTTTACACAGTCTGCACACCGATGTTCAATATCTATTACAAAATGCCCAAACCTGCCACATTTACCCTTCATGATACCTAATAAGTTTAGATACCACTGGGATTGAAGAACTAAATGACAAAAAGGCAATCACATTCTTCAGTTGGAATAATAAATGTATGTATTATCACAGTATGATTATGGGACAAACAGCTGCATTAGTGTCTGCAACTGTATGTGTCTAAACTACTGATTCTTTCCAGGATAGTTGCATCTCAAGCTGAAATATTCAATTCGATTCAATTCGATTCAGACAGACCATCTATCTATGTATCATATTGTTTATTGTTTGACTTATATATGCTGATTAGATTATATACATGTTATATACATGATTGTGTCGATTCTAAAAATGTGTATTCCTTATTTACACTTCCTGCCACTTTAATTTTGAAGTTTTTCTTTTTTCTGTGTTGTGTTTCCTTTGTCTTTCATAGCTCTTGCTATTTTGTGATGTTACCGTTTGCTGCAGCGGAATATTCTCCTTTTGTGTGTCTACTGAAATTCAATGTTCTTCCTAATCACATCGCTTTTTTTCCCGATTAGATTGCAGCAACTGTCTGCACACTGACACTTCTGAGCCTGGAGGAAGTTAGTCAAACAAATACTAAACATGAGCCACACTTAAAAGTGTTTTATGTGTTTTATGCACCAACTGAAACTATGAGAGTCCATGTGCAGACTTTGTGGGGTCTCCAGGAGTGAAGACTGCAGCTGGAGTCCTCCGGGAAAAGTTGCTCTCCGGTTTTTATGAGGTATCACCACTGGACTTCGCCCTATGGGCAGGTTGCGGTGCATGCAGGGGAATGCTGTCTGCAGTATGTCAAATGGAAGTCGATGGCGGAGCCATGAGACATGCGGAAGAGCTTTAGACAAGTCATGTCAACACAAGAGAGACTACCGGGGGGGGGGGGAAACCCCGGATACGGGGAAGAATGCCCTTCAAAATACAACAACGTTTTTTTCTGCTGAAGTCACTTAATGTACTACTTGTTCTATTAATAACCCCAATTAAGTAATTGATCCTGAACTTGCACAAGTTTGTTCGTTTCATTCGACAGAGTGTCTATCAAGAACATCTGGTGAAAAATACTACTTGTCCTTTCATGTGAACAAATCTTTGAATACTAACTGAACAGTAGTTTGTGGCACTGCTGAGATTTAAAACCAGGATCTTTTGTTCACCTGCACTTTAACCCGATAAGCCACTGTACTTCTAAATACCTTGGATTGTCTTTTAAAAACTGGAATACCAGAGTGTGGAATTCCCTGTCATTTATAAGCACGGCTAAACCTCTTTGCATGAAACCTGTACCACCGACACGGTTTCGAGAGGAGACATTAGAACGATAAAGGTGAACTTTAACCAAAAAGAGCTTTTAATTTTAGCCGGGGTTATGTTTATAATGTTTACAGATTCCCCACAGAATAATATGAATTTAAATGAAGTAAGAAGAGTCAAGTCTAAGATGTCACAGCAATACAAGAACTGTTCAACTGAACATAATAACAGCTTGAGGAAATTATTATATGTAGTAGTAATAGCATTGTTCTTTATTTGTTTGATTATGTGAAATAATTAAGGTTCAAAGTAATTAAGGAACCATTTCAAAAAGAAGCCTTCGAGGTTAATCTATTATTCTAATTTGCCCGAATGTGAGTGTGTGACTGCCAACAGTATGTCACTGTGTCGGCTGGTCTCCACCTCCACCTCCACCTCTCCAGCTCCTGCACACACAACCCTAAGTTGACTAAATAATTATGGGACAATATATTTATATTTGAATATATGAAGATGATGATGAACTGAAAAGGTGTCATTCTCTGTTTTCAAAAAGAGTTTAAGATGTAAAGTAATGAAATGTTACGCTGTGAATTGTTAATTTGATATTGACTTAATATCTGAAAAGGGATTTCTAATTTCAACTGTCATTTAGTTTTGTATTTGATTACTGATCTTTGTTTGTAGTAATCCTTTGGTGGTACAGGGTCGGCAAAATAAGCCACAGGCTTCAGCCGATTCCGTTTTCAGTTGCTGGACGGTTCGTTTGTTGTACTAATGTTCTTGTTCTGCTTTGTAAGAATGCAACCGAAGTAAAACTAACTAACTAAATATACCAAACCTCCAAAATCTATTGGCACTGGGTTTATGAAGCAGTATTCAAGTATTTTATATAATGTATGTATCAGTGGGACTTCATAATAAAAGCTGTAGAATGTAAAATATTTGATAGAAAGTGCTGTTTTTGAGTGACTGAGCCCAACCCAAGGGAATCCTTATACAAGCCTTATTTTACCACCCGGACAATATACATTTATGTTGAAAGACCCGGCCGGATATAATACTGCGTGTTTTGTGCAGACTTGACGCTGGGTGGCTTCCCTGGTGGAGCTCCAGTATTTACATCAATATTAACAGAAGCTTATCCGCGGTGCTGTCCAGCTCAGACAGGGAGTCCACCCGTCGGTAGGACAGCTTTTAACTTTTTATAATAAAAAAAAAAACGAAATATCTGTTTCTCATGCGATGGCTGTCGCTTCCAGTTATGACTTCTCTTGTGCATTTTTTGGAGCCGTTTCCTGTGATGCTGGCGATTGATATCCGTCTGCCTTGTGCACTGCAGTGGTGCGCAGCTTCGCCTGGAGAAACACCTGTGCGCCTCTCCTCTCCATTGGCCACAGTCATGAATGTTCAATAGGTATGGATGCGAGCCTTGTGCACGAGTCAGCGCACCAAACATCCACGTTGCTTTCAACTTGGAAACACGAGCTTTGGGGGTGGCTTGTTTACCGAGGGTTTTGTTTTTTATTGAGCGATCCAGCGCTTTTTCTTTTGTGTGGCAGCTTGGCCCTGATGCTGGCAGCTCTGGTTTCGATGACATGGAGACCGAGGTGTTGGAGGAACAGAGCAGGGTGCGTGGTTTTTAACCGGATTCTTGGCTGGGCGTGATGGATCCCAAAAGCAGCAGGAGTGTGGGGGATGTGTGGGGGCGTCTTGATGCTGTCAGGCAGGATGTAGGGGAGGATCTATTGGAGCAGGATTGCCCGACCATTTTTGGTGAGAGCGCATCGTGGACTTCTGATCACAGTTGACGCATTGCACTCACTGTGCTTTGGCTACCGGTCCATTATCATTATATAATGACTCTCATGTAATTCGGCCTTTTATATAAATGCATATCCTTAGCCAGCATACGACTACACAGACTACAGACTCCCCTCTTTTCTCCCTCCCTCCCCAGAATCCACTTCTGCAGCTCCCGCTGAGCAACCTATGAATGGCAATTATAAATGTGGGTGGTAATCAACACTGTTTACCTTTTATATAATTCACTGTGCAGCATCCTGGCAGGCATGTTTGATTGGTGGCTAAGATAGGGATTGGTTTGTGTTAAATGCAGCAAAGTACCCCCGTGACTCATGGTTTTATACTGTGTGTGTGTGTGTGTGTGTGTGTGTGTGTGTGTGTGTGTGTGTGTGTGTGTGTGTGTGTGTGTGTGTGTGTGTGTGTGTGTGTGTGTGTGTGTGTTAACTATATCCCAAATTGTGTGTGGGCGTGTGTGTTTGTGTGGGGGTGTGTGTGTGTGTACACAGAGTGCAGTCATTTTGAAGTCCACAGTGTGTGTGTGTGTGTGTCTGTGTGTGCCTTCCAGAAGGTAGACTAGCTGACTGCCAGGTGGGGATTTGCTGTGAAACACTTGAGGATGAAGATGTGTTTCACGGCGCTGATGCACATTCACAGTGCCCAGAGTTTGGAGTATTAATTTCAGTCATTTCAAGCATCCTCCTCGAGGTCGGTGGCAGCATCCTCTCCTCCCCTCACACCCCTTTTCTCCCCTTGTGTCTTTGTTTTTCAGGGAACCGAGGCGCGGCATCCGTCTGCATTCGTCTGAGAGAACCGGAGAGGGAGCAGCACAAATACCGCACAGCCAGACATCATGCACAGAGCCGCAGAGTGCTGAAATGCTCGGACTGAGGAGCCAGTGTGTCAGATCGAATCAGCAGACTGTTTACATCAGGGGGGCCGATAAGAGCTGCTTGACACTCGACTCGCTAACACCCCGTGTGTGGTTCAAGACCCCTTTCACTCACAATCAGGAGAAAGGCCGTTAACTGATCCCTCATCAGCACTTTATTTTTTCCGTCAGATTCAGCAGTCCAGAAACAAGCAGGGATGGAGTGGTCACTGGAGAGTGTGCGGGAGATGGTGGCTGGAGGGATGCAGTCTATAAGGGAGTGTGAGATCTGTGCTTTCGCCATCGCCATGTGTGTGCTGCTGCTCTTCATGTGGTATTGTTACAGGGTGGGCCGGGAGCATGGCTCCAGCCCTTTGCGAGGGAGGTATCTGGCCGGGCCGGGCCGGATCGGAGGGGTGGTTGGGGGCTTCATGAGTTCAGACTGTCGTGGCCGGGGGAAAGGAAAGCAGGGGTCGTTGCTGGAGGAGCAGAACGGCTTCGCTTTCTGCCAGTCGTCAGAGTGCTTCCGCTGCACGAGCGCCGGGGAGAGTCTGAACCAGAGGCTCTACCACAGTCTGCAGGACTACGCCAAGCGCTACACCTGGTCAGGTATGGGGAGGGTACACAAGGGAGTCCGGGACCAGGGCCGATACCTTAACAGCCGGCCCACGATCCAGCGGCCGGAGGTGTTCTTCCTGCCCGACCTGCCATCGGCCCCTTTCTTCTCCCGAGAGGTACAAAGACATGATGTGGAGCTGCTGGAGCAAAGCTTTCCTGCCCTGCTGGCCGAGTTTGAGAGCATCTACCACCAACCGCCGGCCCGCAGCGGCTCCTCCCTCCCTCCGGGGTGGAAAGCCAACAACACGCCTCGCGGGCAGTGGTGGACCTACTACCTGGTCAACCAAGGCACCCCGCTGGTCCTCAATGTCAGGAGGTGCCCGCGGGCGTGGAGGGTGCTGGGCCAGCTGCGCACCTTCATCGCAAACAACGTGTTTGGAAACGCCTGCTTCTCCGTGCTGACGCCCGGGGCGCTCGTCACCGAGCATTACGGTCCAACAAATGTCAGGCTGCGCTGCCACCTGGGTGAGTAGGCTCAGTGAACTGACACTGATGATATGATGATGCATTTAAACTCCCCGCAACAGCAGATGATTTCTGAAATGGGTACAATAGATGAAAGAAGAGGAGCAGCACAGTGAATCAGAGCTGGAGTGTTTAGACTGAAGGGAAATCTCCTGAGTCATGAAGGGCCACAGCTGAAATATTGTCTCCTCAGCTGAAAATGTGATTGTTCTTGCTGCACCTGAGGTGTGAGTCTATTTTCATCTCTGCTTTCTGAGAAGGGTATAAACAGTTGTTTATTGATATGTTGATCGGATTTAGGTTGGATTCTTTGCAAGAGTATACTGTAATACCTCAGGACGTTTCTGAGAACTGTGACTTACATGTAGGATTTATCACCAATAGGCTGAATGGAATCAGAAACTGCTTTGAAAGACATGTATTGTGCATGTGATTTTTCTCTTGCAGGTCTCAGAGTGCCCCCTTCCTGTGAGCTCGTGGTCGGTGGAGAGCCACAGTGCTGGTCTGAGGGCAGCTGTCTGCTTTTTGACGACTCTTTCCTCCACAGGGCTTTTCACGAGGGTAAGAAGGGATTAGAACAAATCTTTTCTCATAAAATCTTAGAAAGAGGATTGACCCAAAAGTGGTGTGTAAACCAATATCAGAGGAAAATGTTTAACTTTTAAGCAAATGACCAAATTGGGCCCTTGATTCTCAAGTTTCTTTTTGCTTGTTTTTCATGCAGGCGGTGCAGAGGACGGCCCCAGGGTGGTCTTCATGGTGGACCTGTGGCACCCTAACGTGGCTGCTGCAGAGAGACAAGCCTTGGACTACATTTTTACTCCCGGCCGTTTAGAGGACAAGGAGGGAAAATAGGTGTGAGTGTGAAACCATGTCCAAGCAAGAGACCGATATTGTTTAGGGAAGTTGTCTGTAGGACTGGGGAGCAACTCTTTTTCTGCCTCCAGACCAGCGCTCATGTTCACTGTGTACATATTTTGCGGCTCATACGGTGTTGCTCACAGGTCTTCTTAGCCGATGACGAAGCATTGGGCCTCTTTTATCATATGTCGTGTTTATGCCTGTATAGTTGTTTGAGTTTATGCCATAATTCAAAGTGCATACTTTTGTTTTCCAAACGTTCGGTCACAGTAGTTCAGAGACATTTCAGTAATGTATATTAGTACCGTGGCAGGGACATTGTAGCTTATTTATTGCTGGGGGTTTGGTTTGGTTTTTAACTTTGAATCATTGAATGTTTGTTTGCATAAAAATGAATGATGTCACTGATCAGTAAAAATGTCGCTCAGCAATCAGCTCCCACCGGCTATGTTTTCCCATTTTTAACACATTTAGAGCCAACTCTTCAGCATCATCGCCATGATTCATAAAACACCTCGTAGTACTTTAATTTGTCAGTTAAAACAATTCAGCAGGGTCGAGATGAAATCAAGATAGAGAGCAAATTAAATTACAGAACTATTTAATGGCTCTCACAAGCCAAAAAAAAAACCCCAACAACAACAAAAAGCATTGTGGGACTGTTTGCTTCAGAGTGCAAATGGGTCCAAAGGCCAACTTTTTCTATTCGCTATGAATGAGCTGGAACCATGGACTAAACATTCTCCCGAGCCTTAAAATGGGCACATGACGGCATGTGACACCAACATAGTTTGCGTATTCTGCAAGGGCTACATAATTTGGTAATTCAATGCTTTGGATTACAATCATGACCATTTGAATTTTGGTTCAAACCAAGACACACTTTTGCACAATTGTCATTTCTAAAAACAAACATTTTCTCATAAGAGGACAAACTTTAGACTGTCTACCATATTATGAATGACTGGATACTCTCCTGCTCACCGAATGTTGGCACACAGTCACTGATTGTAATAAGCTACTTCTGCTTTGTTTATCAGTATGCTGTCCAAAAAGGTTTACACGTCAAGCCATGTTCACCCTGAAGGACAGATAACATTGTTGGATTATTAACAGGTTGCACAGTGTTTTGTAGCCTTCTGGTTCAATTAGAATCTATTTAACAAGAAAGTGCATTGCGTATAGTAATACAGTGAAAAGATACACATACAAATGTGCTGACGATCAAATGTAATCCGATGTAGTTTGGTAACTGAGGTCCAATGTCAATCGTGATTTGAACGTTTACAGACGCAGCTAATGTCTCTGTCCCGACTCCTGCCGGTAGTTAATTGTGCTCCCCTTCAAAAATCGGTCCTGCTCTCAGAAGACATGGTTAGATAAGCACATTTTTAGGTCAAATTGTGTGAGTCGGCCCGTGCTGTAACGCAGAAGGTGACGCGTCTGTGCTGAATTTACTAAACTCTTGTAATTTGGTTGCATTTGATATCGAGTTTGTATTCCTGTAAATAACGCTGAAGGTGAAGAGGGAAAAAAAACAACAACAAAAAAACCTTGAAAGGTTTGAGATGTTTTCGAGTGATTGTCTTCAACGCTTCAACTATTGTGTTGTCTTGAATTAAAGCTGAAGTGACTTTCATGGTCAGAAACGCCCACCACCAAACCATTTTGATAGATTGAATTTGTATATTCTGTAAAATGTTTATGAAGTACTCTCTCTGTTGTTCTGTGATGGGTTTTATTTAATGATTGTGTTTTAGCAGCGCCGTGCGGGAGCCACTTATTAAAGCAACAACCCCGAATTCATCAACGGCTTTCCACTGATGTAATTGTCTCTATAGGTCGTGAAAATGAACCTCCAGCTTTTACTGCTCCCTTGCGATTCAAAGTTAACCATCAGTTTTGTTCTGATGTTTACAAAAATCCGATCATTTGTGAGCTGTTTACAACACTGGACGGCGACGACACTCACATTGAGATGTCCATGATTAGATTAAAAATCATTGAGTGCTGCTGATTCACTTTAGAATATGAAAATTATCATTCCCAAAGCATTTGCTTTGCATATACAGTCTATGGTGGGGGCAAACCATTTGTTTACATGTGGATCAAGGATTTGTCCTTTAGCACATTCTTGTGTGGATTTTGAACAGTATTTCTGTACATTTAATAAATGGTCGAGTATCTTATTTAACCAGCTGGCGTGGGACCTCTCACTTTTACACAACCATTACAGGTCTGCTCCAGACACTGGATGCATTCGCTTTACTGCACTGTGCTGAAGAAGGCGTCTGAGGAAACGCCACTCCGGTATTGATTTCACAATCAATTTAATGCAAGCAGACAAAAGGAGATTGTGCTGCCTTTTTTTTATCACCCTGATGCAGTGTTTTCGTACTGGCTCAGGGAGGCACACCAATGCAATAATCTTGTCACTGCTTCTTTTTTTCTTTTTTTTTTCTCATTATAACAGCACTTATTTCCTGTCAGACCACCAGTGCCTCGGGGGGGGGGGGACGCCAGATGCACTATAAAGTCTGAGGTAATAACTGAATACATGTCAAATAAAAAAACTGCAGTGTCGTCATTTCTCTAGGGTTCATGGGTTCATAAAAGACTTATAATTGTCTCAATCGCTATAGTCAGGGGAATAATTCCTCACCTAAACCTGTTCCCTATTTGCTTCTCTCGTTTCTCTAAAGGTGCCTTGGTATTCCCACGTGTGAGCCGAGAGCTCTGGTGGGTCGAGGCATACGTTTTTTAGTGAGGCTGACGCCCACAGCAGAAGTGGAAACATATATCTACTGATAAAAGCTCAGTGTTTTATGAGCACACAATTGTTAAGTTTCCACTTACGCGACACCTTAAAATCTTAATTCCTGTGTCACACATGTTGCACCAACACAGACATCCTGAGATGATCTTCTGACCGGGTCAAAAACTTCACAACCACCGACATGCTGCTCCTCACAATGTGACTGCTGCTGCGAACCAGGAGGGAATTTGTATTGTTTGCACCAGGTGCAAACAATACAAATGAGGTACAAATGTTGCACCATGTCCACATTCTCAGTCTTCTTAAATATTGTATTTGGCTTCAATCTCTGACCACAGTGAAGTGCAACATCATGCAGGCAGACTTACTGCCTGACCCAAGTTTGAAGAGTCCCCTTTGTGTGGCATAGCAACCTGTAAGATTAATAAAGTCTGAAGGTGCCTTTAGTCAAAAGTATAACGGGTACTTTGAAAGTATACATAAACAAGCTGGCTGTACTGAAATCAGTTTTAAAAGTGGGACCACCCAGATAATGTGCTGATAGTCATCTCCTCCCGCCTGGACACAGAACAGCTGGAGAACAGGATGCGATGTTCAACACATGCTCTGGTGGAGAAGCACACACTTTAAGCTGGAGCAGATTTTTTTTTTAAATACAAGGAAGAGAGAAAAATAAACAAGGCATGGCCGTATTTACAAAGGCCCCGAAGCAAATCCATGTTGGAGGCGCTGCTTTGACGTAGTAGCAGATGGTGTGAACATTGGATTCAGCACTCCGGTTTAAGGTGAGCTGAAGTTCACACACTTTTCAGAGGGACTATTAAGCATATGTTTAAATTCACTGGCACCTTTCATTGGATACTGTACTTCCCATGTGATAAAGCTGTTCAGACTCTACTACAATCACAAAATGCGTTTCATGTGATGTGCCCAGAAGATGTTTATTAAATCACTTCCTTTGTGAGCCTTTTTTATTGTTTAGATTATAACATTCTGCTACACTGGACTTTCTAAAAGAGATTTTTTGTAATCTACATCTTTGATTATACCGCGATATTCAACATCTAACTAATTCTATTTCTATACGTAGGAGACATACTTTGAATATATTTGGTAATAAGCATCTTTCAGTGAATAAGGATAATTTATGTGTCTTGATGACGGGTTAAGTGTCCTTTTTCTAAATCAAAATATGGTCACACTACACACAATTGTAGTCATTTGTGAAGGTTAGGGGTGTTAATGTTAAATATTATTAGAATTTGAGGCAGGGTTTTAATTCACTTCATTTCGTCGGGCTGTGTGGTGGTGCAGAGGGGAACCAAGGAGTCTGAGTTATCGCTCTTCAGTCCCGGAAGCGAGCAGCCGAGTACCCGCTCTCCAAACTTGGATTTACCTTGAGAGTTCCTCAGTATTCTGTCTGCCTCTAGTGGATAATGTGGACTAGGAGTATATTGTATTCATAATTTTATTCATGTATTTTTCTTTTTCCTGTATTTTGTGCTTTCTCCTGTTGGAACACCACCAGAGACGATGAGTTCCTGGGTGCTTGACGTGGATCTCTTGCTGAAACAGATGCAAAATGTCTGGATGGAGCCACATCAGCAAAGCCAGGAGAGGCAAGAACGGCTGGTTCACAAAGTTTAGCAGAGTAACGCATGTGTGACGTCGGCTCTGATGGAGGGCATCGCAGCTTGCAGCACTTTGTGTGTCAGCAGCAGGGTACCAGCACTAAACTTGGATTTTCCGCATGAAGTCTTCAGTGTTTTGACGACGTTTAGTGTTTTCTTGGGACTAATAATATATTTGTTTATATACTACAATGCTTTCACTCAAGGTGTAGAATGATGGAGGAAATCCACAGCTTGCAGCGCCCTATGGAAACAGCCCCATCAACACATCAACAATGATACCCCAGATCACTGTGACGTATGCCGCCTCCTGTAAGGTCTTTTTTTTAATGTGGCACATTGTATTTGGTACACAATCATTTTGCATTGACATTTGTGTGTATATATATATAAAAAAAATTATTAAAAAGTTAAATTAAGGGAAAGTTAAAATGGAGCTACTGTGCTCCTCTTTGTTGGGAGCTGATCTAAAACACCGACTTGCGCAGAGGAAAGTTTGCTTGTAAATAGTCAGTTAGAGCAAGCCTGATTTTCTGACCGTCCGAAGAGTCCGATCCAGTGTACGGGCGCACACCCGGCTGTGGGAGGCAATGCTCCAAAGCCGCTGCTTCCTCTGTCCAAGACGGATTGACCGTCTCCTTCTCGTTTTCACAGAAATTGTGTAACGCACAACAGGTCGCAATCACATTGGGAGTGAACGTGTAGTGGAAATCGCTTCTCTTGATCAACACTTTCCATCGTGACTTGAGTCTGCAAAAAGCAATCTCCATTGTCGTTCTGGCAGAACTTAAGTACACGTTAAATGATTCCTGCTGTGGGGTTATATGCGGGGAATCTGTGTAGCCTTTGATAAGCCAGTCCATGAGAGGGTAAGCTGGGTTTCCCAGTATGAAAAGGTTGACAGAGGCGCCGTTGATTTCTCTTGGTTCCTAAGAGCAAGAAGACATGAAAATGGTCATTAGTACGATGTAATAATGTATTTGTTTAGTTTTTTTGTCTTTGGAACATTTAGTTATGGTTGCAAATAGCTTGGAAGTAGTAATAATGTACATTTGGGCCACACAAGATTTGGATAATGCAATATCAACGTGAGCGATATACAGATCACAAACGTCTGACTAAACTGTTATAAAGACACAGCTCAGTCACAGGTGATGTAAATCAAGGACGAGGGAAAAAGCAATGTTATTGAGAAGAATGACTCTTAAAGCACATAGATACACAAGGAGTTGTATTCATCACAAATCAGAGTTCACAATACTAAACAACATGATGTGTGAACTGTAATGATCATCTAATATCCTGCAGCCTTGATGTAAATATATTTTGCTATTTATAATGCACAGGTTGTATGCTGCAGCTGCTGCTGTGTAATGTACACACAGTATTGGCCCTTACTGCTGTACGCAAATATTATTATTCTATTCTAATCACATTTTAATATAACGTTGGTGCCCTATGGCATCTATTATTAAAGTAAGGTTTTTAGATTTACGAGAATAAATGCTGAAAATATCCATACAGAAGTCAACTGACATGACTGTGTGCATAAAATATATTTAGTCACAAAAGAATTAATGTTTGTAAAAAGCGAATGACCTTTGGTAAAAGCTGCGCCTGGTCGAATAACACAGACTGTCGGAGCACGCTGGCATCATGAGCACATCCTGGCATCTTGCAGTTGATGTTCCAAAACCTAAAAGTGATATTAATGAGTTATTAGGACAAGCTTGAGCACGTGACATAAACATCCAGATGCATGTCACGTGACAGACTCACCGATACGTATCGTCTACCACGGCTTGGAGCACATAGGAGGGCCATCCTTTGCGGTTCATGAAGTCTTTGTAACCGTCCCTAGGTGGCAGGACAGGAATATGAGTCCCGTCGATGCATCCAACGACTTGCGGGATGCTGAACTTCTGCTCGAATCTGCGCGCAGTGGCGCGCGCCTCCGCCGCCGTGGGCACCTTGATGAGGCTGTGGATCACAGACGACACCATCCCTTTGCAGAAGCTGTACACGAACTTCTTCACGGTGGATTTATGAACGCCGAACTGATTGGCGATGACTCTGTACTCCGCACAGTTCGCCAGTTTGTACAGAGCGATAGCGACCCTCATCTGCAGGGGGATCGGCGCGCGCACGGTCACGTCCTGGGGGCTCAGCGTCTGCTCCATCAATCCGCACAACTTATCGAAGGACCTGCGGCTCATCCGGAAGTGTTCCCTCCACTCGTCGTCGGAGAACTCCTTCAGGACCACTCGCTCCCACCAGTCTTTGCTCCTCACCCGCATCCAGCACTCGCGGTAACGGGACGTCCGGGGCGCAAAGTGGAGCATCACGGCGGTGGCGGCGGAGCTGCACTCCATGAGCATCCGGCGGTTCCGCCTGCCTTCGTTCAACAAGATAAGCAGGATGGACAGGGTGCATCGCATCTGCACGAAGAGCAGCGCCGACAGAAAGTACGCGATGGACAAATTTGCGACGTTGTCCATTGTGGTTGCCCCCCTGAGTCGTTCACATGCCAGCTTGTTGTGGTGTGTGACGTCATGCGTAAACCGGAAATGGCCTGACACTGACAAGCGGACGGCGTGTGTATGTCGCCGTCTTTTGTCGTGGAGGAGACATAAATCCACTAATAAATCGATTCCAGCGCAATGCAGGACAGACTCACAGTAACCAGATCAGGGATTTAAAAATCAGAGTCCAGATGAGCGTGTGGGATGACATTACCTGGCATTCCTTAATAAATGTAGCTACTATTCCTAATCTCTTCACAGTACAATTAAAGTTGTTCAAAATATAGGTTGATGTTTGACTCCTCAATTGATATAAATAAAATTATCTCTATGGAACAGAAATCAGTTTGATGACCCTAAATCAAATATTACTGTACTACTTCATATCAAGTGTTTCAAATATGTATCTCAACGGTCAAAAAAGGGATTCACAGAGGGATTTTTTTACTTCACAATGGAAGAAGAAGAAGAAGAACGCCACACTATGAATTAAGCATTGACACCATGCCTGCATTAGTCTGGAGAAAAACACTGGCTGGGACCATTTTAGATTATACTTCTTAAGTTATTTTAGGTTGCCCATCATACATTTAGTAAAAGAACATCAAATGTCAACATTTTGAGGTTCTGCTTGTATTTTCTGCCCAAAATTAATAACAGTAATTTGAATATAATTCGTAGTATATCCACCTAGAGATCAAACTGTACTCTATGTGACCCTTATAATTGAATACATTTGAGATGCCTAACTTAGAGATGTGTAGTGAAGAAAGTAGGGTGGGATATGCCTGAGATTAGAAAAGAAATCAAATGCAAGTTTGATTTGCAGCGCACGGATGATTTGGTAGTCTAATCAGAATCACCAAGGTCTGATTCTGGGTCTCAATTTCTGTATCACTTTGTTGCTTTTACCTCTGCACATGTGTACTGACACAATCATCCAAAGAGAAGTGTATTTTTTTATTTTTTTAGATTCATCATTCAATCTGTATTAGTTACAGATCTATGTGGGTGATTGTCTGTCTCCTTGTGTTGGCCCATTTCCAAGTGACCTGAGTGTACACTGAAATTTAACAAATGTTGGAGGGAATACCCTTCAAATGTTTCTTTGTCTTTAGAATAATTAAATATGGGGACTGAAATGCAATAAATGAGTGTCTCATAAATATAAAGCCATGTGGGAAACTATAGTTTTACATTATATGGATGTATCCATAGGCCATGAACTTCCATTAATTACAGTGGTTGGGGCTCCTTATCCTAATGTCAATGTTACCAAGTGTAAGACTTTTCATGTTGGTGTTGGGGGTAATTAACAGGAAATATACTGATATTTATCCTAAAGGAACGTTAACAGTCTGTCGACATTGAATATTTTTGTAGCGTTCGTAATGCTCTTATTTGGCCATTGTGAGGTGGAAAAAAATATAATGTGCAATTGTGTATTCATGCTTTCTGCGTGCACTGATGTACAGAATCGTTTAATTTTACCATAACAGTTATATTATCTCCACTAATATTGCTGATTACGTTTTCACACTCTTCCAAATTGGTTTGTTTGTTTTTTTCAGCTTATAGTGGAAGTGCTTTGTGTTTCTGAGGTGTCAACTGTTTTTCCAGGCACACTTGTCACGGTAAAGTTGGAAGGCTATTGGTGTTTCTTACTCCCGTCTACACCCACGTCATTGCCACAATGTCAGAGACGAACCTTCACATCAATGAAAAGGTGACGCGCTCTGCAGCGACGCGTGTTCGCTCCTCTGTCAGTGCGCGCGCTCCGGCCGCGCCGCCGCGCCGCAATCAGGTGGTGAAATGTAGCTCAACTTAACGCGGGCAGGCTCAGCTGGAGAGTATGTGTCTACCATGGAGAGTCAACCTCAAATCATGTCGATGAACATCCTGCCGCCGCTACCGACTCGATCCGATCAGCCGCAATGAGCGCCTCCTTGCCCAAATCTGACTCCGCGACCTCGCTGCTGAAATCATCCTCGAGGAGAGCGACACACCTCCCCGATCACACCGCGGACAGCCGCAGGAGTCAACATCACCATCAGCATCAGCATCAGCACCAGCACCAGCACCAGCACCAGCATCACCACCGTCCCGCCGCGCTCCAGAGCGGCGGCAGCAGAGCCGAGGACTCCTTCTGGTCGGCCGAGTGCGACGTCAGCGCGCGGAGACCCCTGTGCCACCCCTCCCTCGCCTCCAGCCAGGACGGGAGTCACAACTCAGCCGCTCGGGGCAAGTGCAAGTCACATGCTGCACACGGCCAAGTTCCCGTCCAGCCTGAGCCGAACGGCGAGGCAGGCCGTGGGGTGAAGGAGCGCTGCAGGACGTCCAAACCCGCCCACCGTCACCACCACCACAGGAAGCACCGGGAGGACCGCGCGCCGGCGGCGGGACCGCCCGAGCCAGAGCAGCCCCGCCGCAGCCGGCACGTCCCCCGGGTGCCCTCCCTGTCGGACAGCAACGACGACAGGGCCCCCCTGTGTGAGCCCCAGGGCCACAAGGGGGGCAGTGTGGTCAATCACAGCAGCGGCTCCGGGGGCGCTCACGTCAGCAGTCCGTCCCCGTCCTCCTGCTCCGTGGTCCCGCTGTCCAGCAGGTCCTCCCGCCGCTCCCGGAGGTCCAGCGCAGCCTCTTCTGCATCTGACATCAATTTACGCACCATCCTCAATTCACTCTTTGGGCAGGTAAGGCCCTGTAAAATAGAGTGGACCATATCAAAACAAGGAGTTTAGAAATAATGTGTGAACAGTTTGGCATTCACTCGAATGATTTTGGTGTAAAGTGTAAAAATATCGTTATAAATTGCTTGACAGGCTGTGATAGAAACATCCCAAATTTAATCGATAAATGGAGCTTTTTTTGGAGAAGCTTTATCAGAGGATGATTTACATGTTCTAAATGCAGTTTGTATAGTGTACACAGCATCTCTTTCTTTCCACCTGAGACTGTATTAGTTTCCACCTTTTCTTGTTTGTATTTACATGTGGTTAACTGTGGCTTGTGGTTTCACTGACGCTCGATCTAAAATCAATACACTCTAATGCGCTTTGTGATGCTGTCTGCAAACACTGTCATCCCTGAACAGACTATAGTGGGAAACGCATCTTCTACGCACTCATTTCTTATGTAATTTGTATTTACGGCAGTACCTCCTACAGACTTTCTCAATCAGGCAGCCCTTTTCTTGTTGAAGTGGAGGTGCTGGAACAAGTAAAATGTTTTAGAGAGGTGGGAATCTGTGATGTGTTAATGTGGATCTGGTCAAAGGCAAAGATGTGTTTGTGTATTCATGTTTCTGCATTATTCAGACTGGAGCAGTGCAGCGGCTGTGGTTTGTGTTTGAAGGAAATCATGGTTGATGTTCCTGCTGGAGATGGAGGCTCTATTTTGAGCCACAAGTCTATTTATACAGAAGAAAGGAGTCCTGCTTAATAGGCTGTGATTCGAACAGTACTGCAGTTTGGCGTAACTTGGGTTCTGTGAAAGCAACCAGCTCTAGATTTACATGCAAAATCACAAAAACAAAAGCTCAGGCTTGGTGTTTAAACAACTGAAAGCCTGCAATATATAGAACATTTTATCATTTGGAAGTCGCCGTTTATTGGCTCCCTTATATGTATTTAGTTAGATCATGAACAAGGAGTTGATCTATTACTTCTAAAATGGGATAAGATGAAATAAGGATCAACATAGACACACAGAGGTCATCCATTATGGCTTCAAGAGAAGCTTCTCTGAGTAGGTATAGTACGAAATCCATTTCTGCAAATAACCTGTGAGTCAGTCTGTAGAAACATTAGCGTGACCTGATGAGACAGCTACAGGAGACGGAGAGGAGTCCAACGGCAGGGAGAGATTTAACGTACAAATTGAGACATACAAACGCTGCTTAGGGCATTTAGTGCCAACAATACGTTGGATGTAAAGAGGATTTGTTGGTTGAAAAGAGTGGTTTGACAGTCCAGAGCAGATCAACACATGAGAAGATAACGAGAGAATGAAAGGCGCCACATTGACATTTCATTTCCTGTTTGATCAAGATGGGGTTTTTTTTTGTCCTGTGTATATATATATATATATATATATATATACAGTATCTAGGCAAATTAAATCATAGTCAAATACAAACCACACAATATTTGCATTTTTGTGGGTTGTTCTGTGGTGCCAGGAGGCTGTTGTAGGTCAGAGTGACCTTGTCTTTGTCTGCTGAGGGCAGAAGATGGTGTGGTGTGTGATGTGGGGGGTGCAGAGCAGGAGAAACAAAAGGCGAGAGCAGGAAGGGCAACTGCAATGTGATCATTTGAATGCAGGGTTGCAATTTGACAAATTATTCTTGCACCGGCGCGCCAGAGTGCAGATAAAGACAACAGCAAAACTGGAAATAGGTCATCACATAATGTTCTTTTAAATTTGCCTGCTACAGATTTCTTTTTTTGTTATGGTCCAGAAAGAGCAAACACCTCAGAAGATGTTGTGCAGCGCCGACTTGAAAGGCTGCTATTCAAAAGCTGAGCGATTCTGCAATAATAATGTGTTGTGTTTTCTGTTTTGTTTTTCTCCTGCGGCGAGATAGAAGCTTGTGTCCCGTTTCTTTTGTTTATTCTCATGTTTCCAGCCTGTGACTGCTTGCTGTTGACAGTATAGTTAGTGTGACAGTCGGGTGAAATATCTCTGACGTCCCGTTGCCTTTAATAGGCACAATTCTGTTTCCTCTCTCGGTCCACTACTCTCTCTCATTACTTTGTCACCCTCGCACCTATATATTTTCTCCCTCCCTTTCCCGCGCTCTTCCTCTTCACTCTTCCCTTGTTGCTGGCGGTGCTTCAAGGATGTTGCGACGTACATTTAATGCAGACGGAGCCGTGTAGGGACAGTTCACTGTGGTCTTTCTGCGGTAGGGACAGGTTGACTCCCGGTCTTCATGGGTCTTGCAGAAACCAGAGTTTGCATTCCTTTCGAAAGCCAAACTGCAAATCTAGGAGATAATAGGACCTCATGGTCCTGTTCAGTCCCCCTTTTTTCCTTTGGTATGGGAAACTGCCTGGACTGGCCTCTGAGAACGGTAAGGCCGTCTTCAGTGCGTTCCAATCTTACCTTTCTCACTTTGTTAGACGGAGTTTGCAACAAATCTGAAGACAGCTTGGAGTCATTGAACTTAGCGTTGTTAAATCCTGTTCTCAGATAAGTTTTCTGCTGTTTTGCTAAATTCTCCTCTCTCTGCTACAGACCTTTTAAAAGAGTTCATTCTATTTATACAATCTGGTGTCATCTTTATACTCGGCTCCTTTCAGTTCTAGGACGCAACATTTACTCTTTTAGATCATCAGTTTTTGCTGCGTTGTGATGCAACGAATGCTGCTACTGCACAGCCTGTATTTGGCTTTGGAAAGCATTTATCCAAACTTCTGTTAGATTTATTGTTCTTTTGGCTTGCGACACACACTCTCAACAGAACTGAATGTCTTGAAGAAGACAATGCGCCCTGATGTCCTCAGAGCTTAGAATCGCCTTGCGATCACGACACATACGTAGCCCGTTCCTTCCCGCTTGGCTTCACTCTGCGTCCGAGCATGTTTACTGTTCCCGTGACAGTGTATAGGTGTGAGGTGCCAGTCCGTACAACACAGCACATAAACTGTTATGAACGATGAGTGGAAAGTTGGCGACATGGTGTTTTATTGATGCATTTACCTTTTTGCTGTTTTCATATTTTGGACATTCGCTAGTTGTGGTACTTGTGCAGCACGTACACACATTCTGTGCTCGTAAATTTGATCTCTTTTCTTTTCTTAAAAAAAACAAGTTAAGTCTACACTGGCTTTGTTATGTAATCTTAAAGTTCCCCTCTCAACCTGTGTCTTTACTCCACTCTGCTCTGCCTCTGCTCGCCTCCGGAAAGCTGCTCCAGGATGCTGAGAGGAGATTCAGAGAGGCGCTGTCCTGTGAGGAGATTGGCCAGTCAGGGTATCTTGGGCCTTATCAGGACTCCATTGTTTCCATGACACAAAACTGCGTTCTCGTGAGCAACATTCTGGGACAAACCTGTGTCTTCCTGAGTACAGGCATGGAACAGTGCAGGCAGGCTGTACGTAAGTCTGGAAAAACACACTTTTCATCCAATATTCCCATCAGTGAAGCTCAGATTCCTGCCATGTCCAAACCACAGGAACAACTTGCACCACCGGGTTGGACAGATTCATCATTTCCAACATTATCTTTGTGTTTGGGACATTTTGTTTATAAATGTTATGTGGTTTAAAGTCTTTACATGTAGATGCACTAATACAAACCTTTTGAATGTAAGGGATGAATGTCAATGCATATACATCTTTACATTGTCCCCATTGTTGCCTGTTTGAAACTTATACACTGTTCACCGAATGCATATGTAGTTATTGGCTATTTTAGTTTTGAGAGAAATCCAGACCAATCCTATCCATCATTATTTATAAAACACTACAGTATTGTATTTTGCAGTTTAAAGACAATTAACACAATTCTTCTGTAACGGGCATGAAATAATAATAAGAATAAGGTCATGCAAAGATTAGACACACAATGGTGCAGTGGTTAGCACCCATGCCTCACAGGGAGAATGTCCACAGTTTGAGTCCAGGTTAGATTTTTCTCTGACTTTGCATTTTATCCACAGTCACAAAAACATGCATTTGAGGCTAAACTGTAATGGTAGATTGTGTGAATGCATTTGTCTCTGTTTTGCCCTGTGATGGTCTGGCAGCATGTCTTCACCCATAGTCAGAGATCGGCTCCAGGCCCTGCAACAGATAGAGTGGTAAAGAAGATGGATGGATGGATGGATGGATGGATGGATGGATGGATGGATGGATGGATGGATGGATGGATGGATGGATGGATGGATGGATGGATGGATGGATGGATGGATGGATGGATGGATGGATGGATGGATGGATGGATGAATTATCCAGCTATGTTCCAGATCTGTGTGATTTATTTACATGTGGTTAAATTCAAGAAAACCTTTTTTTGATCCATTTCTGAACATGACGTTTTTGGTATTTGACTTAAGTTTACTTTACTACAAGCTGTTTGACAGTGAGAATAGATTCCATCAAGAAAAAAGTGTTCATCCCCCCCTTAATGAGACATGCCTCCCCCTGACTCGACCGTAGTTCGCACCTTGTGACCAGTTGCCTGGATGAATTCTGAGGATCTTTTTTCTCACAATCTTTGTGGAGAGAGATGTGAGCCATAGACGCACAGCATTAAAAAAAAAGAAAAAAAAAAGAAAACATGAAACATTTTTTTGGTCGGTGAATGTTTCATATCAGTCATGTGGTCCTTTGTGCAAACACGTTATAAGGAAGAGGAAGTTTAAACTTGTCAGTGGCAGAATCATCTCTGTGAATCTGTGGAGCGGCAGCCTCTCGGTTCACAACCTGCTCCTGTTGTTTCTCCTGAGTTTCGTTATACAGAGAGTCAACGTCCTTACTGGAAAAACTGGCTTTGCCGGGTTCCTGTTTACTGCATTTCATTACTATTCACTCGTTCATCCGTACTTGTGCTGTCCAGATCCTGCTTCTTTTGCAAAGAAAGTGTTGTCGTGTGCAGCTTTAAAAAATTTTCAAAGTTTCCTAACAGTGTTCAACAGAATTCTGTGGATGCTGCCAGTTTCTCTGAAGTAACTTGAAGATACAAACGGCTGCACGCGACAACACTTTGATAGAATCAGCTTGTGTGACGTCACAGATGAAAACAAAGTGCGTATTATTTTGTCACGGCATCCCTTGACGTGTGCTGAAGCTTGGCGGTTCACATGATGACGGGCTTTACAAAAAGATCAAATAAAAAAGTTGTGACGTTGTAGAACGTTGCCTAGCAACAACTGCGCTGATGCCGGCACAGTGGAGCGAGCAGATCAATAGTTTGAGTTTAAAACATTTTTCCAACTCAAAAACAGTTTTTCCCCCGAATTTCCATGTTAGGAAACTTTCCTTATTAGGAGTAAAACATCTCTCAGTTTCCTTTGTGATGCATTTAGATGCGCCATCACTTTGATAACTGAGAATCTTCACCAACGACATACCAGCATAAAACGAAGAGAGGAGTTGGATGGACTCGCCGATGTTATTCTCACAACTGAAACAATCTCACGTCTGTTTTTGTTGAGCCTAAATGATTTGTGTTTGGCCGTGACATTGACTCCAGTTTAACGTTGTGGACTCAGAGATGCAGTGTTTTACAGGTCCGACCTGGAACATGTCTGTGATGGCGGGTGAACTGACAGGCTGAGGTGTTGACGGGACGGCCACCGGACTGGGTCAGCTGAGGTTTTTGGGGCTCAGGTGGCTCCTGTGTGTTTGATGTCCGTGGTTCCGGTCAGATCACTCTGCAGGCCTAAACGTCAGCACTCGGTGTTGTGTTTAGACGTCTCACTACTCCTGCTGTTAACCCCTGAGGGCTCTGGGATATGTCTGCCTCACTGTCTGCCCTTTAAAGGTTTCGCTCATTGCAAGCAAGCGCTGGAAAAAAAAAAATAGAAACAGTCACATTCTTTTGTGAACTCCAGTTTTATGGTTCCAAGTATTGCTTCTGATAGGGATCATCCAATTTCTGCTCGGAAGTTTTGTCATCATGGTGTGAAGTCGCTTCAGTCTGCTGCCGACATCACTTACTGTTAAGACATCCTTCAGAGAATGGAGAAGATCAGAGCTTTAGATTTGGGCATCAGTGGAGTCACAGCGTTGTCGGTGGTACGTCTGCACACAGCATATGTATGGAGGAGCACTTGTGATGAAGAGGAATGATGAAAGCTGTTTTTTGTTGTTGTAAATTTGGTTTAGTACTTACTCGTGATCGTATGTTATTTCTTAACAGGACCGAGAGCTGCGGCCAGAAGAAATGGATGGTAAGATTTTTTGAATCTTAATTTCTGTTTCTTTCTCGACGCCAATCAGTCAAACAAAATGCATTTTAAGATTGAAAACTCCCCACAGAATAAATTTAGATGCAACAGTACAAATTAAAATGTTTAAAGCTCAAACAGCACATATTTAAGAACAAACCATGCACATGTATTATAATAATTGCTTCTCCTGTTATAACAGAGTTGCGGGACGCTTTCAAAGAGTTCGACAAAGATAAAGATGGTTTCATCAGCTGTAAAGATCTGGGGAACTGCATGAGGACGATGGGATACATGCCTACTGAAATGGAGCTGATCGAGTTGAGCCAACGAATAAACATGAACTGTAAGGATGTTGACTGTGTCATTTACCTTTAAATAATGTCTCCTGAATGTGTGCTCAACTTTAAACTTCCATGCTGCTCACTTTTCTTTTGCTTAAGTGGGAGGCCATGTGGATTTTGACGATTTTGTGGAGCTGATGGGTCCAAAACTTCTCGCAGAAACAGCAGACATGATTGGAATAAAGGAGTTAAAAGATGCATTCAGAGAGGTAAAGGTATCGCTCAGGCCTCGGTCGTGTGTTAGTTTTATTATTTTGCTGTTTTTAATGTTAAATCCTCTGCTTGCTGTCCTCAGTTTGACACAAATGGAGACGGGGCGATAAGCACGTCTGAGCTTCGAGACGCAATGAGGAAGCTACTGGGCCAACAAGTGAGATTTGGGTCACAGAAAGAAAGAAACCTAAAAACTGTTATTCTGTTATTCTGTCATCACTGTGACATGCTCCACTTCAATTCTGTGTTTCTTCCCAGGTCGGTCTCAAAGAAGTAGAAGATATCCTAAGGGATGTGGACTTGAACGGTGACGGACTTGTTGACTTTGAAGGTAAAACATTTTCCCCAGCGCAGAGTGTAGTGGACAAATAAAGGTGTGGTTGCATAGGTTGTGACAAAGGGGTTAAATTTACTGTTACTCCCTTCTTCCTCTCTTTCAACAGAATTTGTACGAATGATGTCTCGCTGAAACGGTGAAATTTTCAGTCCTGAATGTGAAGCTGTGTCCTTCTCTTCACCAGACAAAGTACAACTAAGGACACACTAAATTCTTCTGAGCCATCCAAATCTCAATGACACTGGAATTAAATCTCCTTGAATGTTATGGACCGATTTGTCACCTCACACTTTCACTCAATAAGTGTTCTTCCTGAAAAGTCTCTAGTTCAACTGAGGCAGAAATTGCTGTAGCCTAGCTGATGATTGTCTAATTTATGTTTTATTGCACTTTAATTCCCACAAAAAAAAAAAAAAAAACTTCCCATGTGTACAGATTGCTGGTGTCTTGTCTCATCCTCTACGTGGTTTAACTAAGTGTCCTGCAAGACGTCGTCTTCGATGTACAACAGCGTCGCGATGAGACATTGAATGTCTTTAGAAAATACGTATCAGATGATGAACTGATGAATATCTCCCTCTATGTGAACGCAGTTTGTGTTATGATAGAAACTGTAAGTGAAGCAACCTTTTGTCTGACATTGGTGCTGCGCCGAGGAACCCCTTGTGACACTAGAACACCTGTATTGTAGCTGTGTGACCATCTGTGATGTTTCACTGTGCCAGTCCAGTTTGTTACCAGCGTCTCTGTCTGACAAGAAGATCACTGCTACTAACGACAACTAAACTCTGAAATGCCTTTCATATGTGTTATCCGCTCATCATAGACGCAGGGCAGGGGGGGTTGGCGGGGGGAGGAGGGGTGGTGGCAATAGATTATGACAAGATGTACAGATTTTTCAAATGTTAAAAGCCAGAGAACCAAAGTGCTCGCTCACACTAACCTGCCGTTTGCAGCAAAATGAAGCATCTCCGAGCTTCCAGCCATTTAATAATCACAGGTTTGAATACCCAGAGTCTTTAATGTAGCTTTGGGAACAAGTAATGTCTATTTTTAAAGGAACCCGCTTTGCCCTGTCTGAGATGATATAGTAGGAAGGACATGTGTGAACTGTGTTGACAGTGATTGTGATTACATTGTACCTGTGCTCTATGTCAATTCTGATTGTCTTCGTGGGGAATGTTCTACACACCTGTGTCGTCAAAGAGATTTTTATGCATGCCAAAGAGAGACATTTATTAAATTCAGTATGCACATTTGAAAAATTGAACAAAAAATATTTCGCCAAGTTAACTGTAGAGAAATAAAAAGGTGTTTACATTTGAGCCTCTTTTTATTGTGGTGATGTTGCCAAGGAAAACAGAGGCGCACTATTATGAAAAATGGTTTTATGTTTGCTATTCAGATAAAAATGAAAATATACATTGACAACAGCTTATTTTGTTGTGGATTTTTTTTTTTTTCTTCAATGTTAAGGGCCTCATAGGTATCCTGGTATGAGACCATGTGCTGTCACTGCATGTTATGAGGACAGACCTTAAACGATCTATTATTTATCTGCACATGTCTTTGGTAAGACTACACGCTGAGCTTGGTTTACCTGCAGTGACACTGCAGTGCTGGCACTGTATAAGACCATCAAATGGGAACAGTGAAGTACAGGAAAATGGGTCCCTGTATGATCTTTGGCCAATTTCTTGGACTCCAAATTCTTCTGGTTGTAAGACGGAGTCTATTAAGCAGTTAAATATGTGTGAGGCAATAATTCACAATCTCACTTCATAAAAGAGTATGGCCATATTTTCACTTTGAGGGTTTTAAATGGATGGATGGATGGATGGATGGATTGATCCAACCAGCTGTGATTGAAGCCAGTTTCAGAAAAGCATTGCCGCATTCCTGCTAAAAGTTTAAGCAATTTAGTGTCAGAAAATGTATTAAAACTAAAACAGCCACAGACAAAAAAAAAAGAAGCTCAAGGCAAGAAGTTTTCAGCCAGAGAGATCAGCAAGATTTCAAGAGTGTAGCACGCACACCAACACCCACGACTCCATGCTGCCTCCAGTCAGTCCAACTTGTCCTCTGCAGAAACTGAGTTGCGTGTAAAAGCACCATGGAGGCAAACGTCTGCACATATCCACTCCAAACAATTTGTGGACAATACTTATACTGCATATATGCATTAGTCGTTCTTTATTGTAAATGTATTGCAAATGTTGATGAATCCACGGCAACATGTCCCGCTGGGGGCAATTGAACGACACTGGGCAGCTTATTGTTTTCAAAATAGGTGCTATTTCATCTTGTGGTAAGTAAAAAAATCAACCATGAAACACCTGTCACTCGTGGTGGTATATTGCTGTTGCCGTGGCAACTATCTCCATTCATTCCTCTCCGGTCGACTGTCAAGTGCACCGTGTGCGCGTTGCGTTGGAGTCTTTTGATTGGACAAGAGTCGGACTGTACCAAACCAGAGAAATGGGGGCGTTCTTAAAGAACACGCGTAATGATAATAATGCCATCTTCACGATTAAATACCCTTATATATGTTTCTATTTCCCAATCATTCAATAAGAATGTAGGAAATGTTATCATGGAAGTTTGGATTTTTCACAATAGAGGGTTAGTATGAGTAGATGTGATCTTTTTTTTTTTTTTTGACACTTTACATAATCGGTTTCCTTAGTGCCAAATAAAATCATCTATAAAAAAGTGTTTCTCAAAGTGGGTGCTTGTACCTTTGGGATTACTTTGGATTACAACAGAAAGTGGAAGGGATTTTTCAGTGTGCAGTCATGCATCATTACCTGACAGTAAAAATAAATACAAGTTTGACTCAAAAACATTACACACACATTTTGTATGCCAATATTTTTGTTCTTGGTGCATCTTAAACTGCCCAAAACCTCACAGATAATATTCAAGATGGTTATGGTGTCGTTAAATCCTCTAGTGGCATGTTGAATTAGGAAAGGAAAGCACTTTGCTGAAAAATGTTCTCAGGCTTAAGATGGACTGTGCAATGCATAAAGGATAGAAATTAATTATTTCTGTTGAGCAGCCATGGATAACAGGTGTCCAATTTTTACATTATTGGTTTCACATCTAATTGTGGGTTTTTATCATTTAAAGCACACTTGGAATTGAATCCAAATGACTGCATTATTGGGTTTATTTCAATCTTTTGTACAAACTTAAACACATGCTTGTTGATTAGGGTCACCAATACACAAATAGGTTTTCATGCTTGTGAAAATGCTTATGGTAGATGTGCTTGGTCACAATTTGTCCCTGTGACAGTGAGGATAAAGCTTTTGAGGGCTTCGTAATGATCCAATCACTGCTATATTTTGAATAGAAATAAAATTTAAAAAAATCGGTTTTATCTTAATTTTTCAAAGTCATGTGATCATAGTTTTCCAATGACACTAGTACTAAAATTAGCCTTAATTCAGAGCATGCAAAATGCATAAAACAGTATATTGAGTGTTTGATTCAATGTAATAACACATCTTTGCACTTTTCCTTTAATTCAATGGCACGAATCAAATCAATTCTGTGTGGTCTCCATTTTCCTAACCACGTGCACATTAACTTCCATTCAATTCGAAATCTGTACATTAAAAATGATGTGTCTTGCTGGCTGGGCTGTGGGTGAGTTTTGTGGGACGGTCGTTGCCTGGCAGGTTGCACTCGGGGCAGATAAACCTCCGCAAACTCCCACTTGACGTGGAGAAAGAATTTTTAAAAAAAAAACACAGGACCACCTTCAGGTCTGCCCATGTGTGTCAGCCGAGATGTGGATAAATTATTAACCACTAATAAAAGTCATGCCCTGCGCTACTCTGAAAAATTCTCTAAAAATACTCTGTATGTGTGTAGTTGCAGCTGGATGTGATTGGTGTGCGATATTAACTGTGACGCGCAGGGTTTGAGAAAGTGTGCTGTGATTGGACGCAGCGTGCGTCAGTCAGCGCGCGGAGGGGACGTAAGGCTGCGTGGCCCCGCCCCCTTGCACACTAGCTGCTGGAGGCTAGCAGCGGCAGCAGCAGGCTGAGAGTGGAGCCGTACACATTGAATGAAAGTCAGTGACCAACACGAACCGCACACTGTCGGCACCCGGTGAGGCCGTGGCGGCTGAAACACGCTCTCACGTTGGCAGAAGGAGAGGTTGGAGACATCCGAGGAAGGGGAAGGTGAGCGGGGTTGTCACGAGCCGGGCTCGCTCTCATTCACCAAGAATTTCTGGTTAGACAGGTAGGTTAGCTAGCTAGCGCCAGCTAACTAGACACCAACGTTACTCGCCGCGATTTCTGCCTCAGTTTTGTGTGAATCGCAGAGGCGATGTTTGTTTGAAAAAAAATAATTAAAAGTGTTGCGGTGGGACGCGTGCGAATCGTTTTCCGGACCTGTGTAGAAATGCCACTGCCGGCAGCGTTAGCATCGCGGCTAACTTCAGATATCATGTTTCATGTCATCCGGACGAGCCGACTAGCTGCTAGCCAGCCTTATGTGCTCTGCATGTGGAATGGCCACCGAGCGACACGGTGACGCCGGGAGACACCGACGCCCTGTCCCGTGTCTTGTGTGTCCAGGACCGGGCGGTGAGAGGCAATGCAGCGGGTCACGGCGCGGATCGTCGCCGGGCTGGTCGCCGCGGTGCTGTCGCTGCTGTCCGAGCAGTGCTGGGCGGACGGCGGGGGCCCGAGCCTCGCCGAGCGGGTCATCTGGGCTGTGAACGCCGGGGGAGAGTCGCACGTAGACGTGCACGGCATTCACTTCAAGAAGGACCCGTTGGAAGGGAAGGTTGGCAAAGGTGAGTCAACGCCGGCGCGCGTGCGTCTGCGCTTCACCTGCACGCTGCAGCCGCTGCTGGCGGAGACAGTGACTTTGTGCAGGAGAAAGGTGCCGCTCCGAGGAGCAGGAACCTCCTGCACAAAACCCCTGCACACTCCGGCTTCCGCAAGTCTCTTCAAACTAATGAGGAGTCAGCACAGAGGGCTGGAGCCCCGCCCCTCCCAGCATGGAGAGGAAGCAGAAATGATATGATCACATTGACTGCACAGTAACATTTGTTCCATAAATTGTCACTGAAAGATGAATTATTGTGTGCTCACCTTTGTGTTTCGAGTACCAATGTAAGAGTAAAATTCTGCCATTTCGAGGTCTTGTCCCCAAAATGCATCCTGGCACTAATATTGATTATTCCTTTGTAGCATCTGATTATGGGGTGCGACTTCCAATACTTCGATCCAGTCCAGCCGACCAGATCCTGTACCAGACGGAGCGCTACAATGAGGACACCTTTGGATATGATGTACCGATCCGTGAGGAGGGCGAATATATACTAGTAATGAAGTATGCAGAAGTTTACTTTGCTCAATCGCAGCAAAAGGTATGACTATTCTCAATGACTCAAATCTTCACTATGAACATTATAACTTATAATGCAGCCTTTTCTCTTTTCCTTGGATGGTCTTGATTAGGGCTGCTCAACATATAACAAATGTATTGTCATTGGAGGATCAACATTTGATTTACACTGTATTGTAAAATCAATCAGGTTTCCAAAGCGTTTGCATGACGACACGTTTGGCAAATCAGATGGAAACTTATTTTGTATTTAACTTCATTTTTTTCCCAAATATTATTTTGTATCGGGCTGAGATGATTTAAAAAAACACTGCTCCACATCTGAAGCAGGGTAAAAAAATATAAAAATGAGCTGTGCTAAAATTGGGTATAGACGGCTGAAGCACTGTTATTGGAAAGTAGAAGTCTCTAAGCACAGATATTAAATACCAAAGTCTTTGTGCAAGTTATACCTTTTTGGATACCGCATGTTTAGCTGATATTTGTGCAGCCCTAGTTCTAACGTAAAGTTTGTGAGCAGTTAATCATTGCTAGGTTTGTGTCGTCCGTCCCCCCCCAAGGTGTTTGATGTCCGTCTAAACGGCCATGTAGTGGTGAAGGACCTGGATATCTTTGATCGAGTCGGGCACAGCACGGCTCACGATGAGATCGTCCCCTTCTCTATTAGACGTGGCAAGCTGAGCGTACACGGAGAAGTGTCCACTTTCAACGGCAAACTCACTGTTGAGTTTGTGAAGGTGAGATGATTTCATTAAATGGTAGTTTCTGCATATATTTTCTCTTGCTATTTTTAATTTGTTCCTTTTTATACAAGGCTTTTAGTGTATCCCAATCACATGTTAAAGTCCGGTTTATCAGGTTCACACATGTAAAGCTTCACTTTTACATAACATGTCTGATACGTGGGTCATCAGTCACTTTAGAAGCAGACGCCTGAAAACTAGTTAATTTCAGACCGAAGGAACCAATTTGACATGGCTGTGAATCTGGCGCTCGCATGTGTCACTTCCTAATCACAGACGGGGAGATCTGTCAACATCCAACACAATCTGAGTCATCTGCTCTAAAAGTTGTCGCTTGACCTTCAGAACTGTTAGAACTTCATTTTACAGTGAAGCGTATTTAAATGTAACAATGTCCTCATGGCCTTTCAGTTTGAAGTGTCCTGTCTATTTGACTAATAATAGCACTTCATAATCACAAGTTGTTAGTTTGAGGTGTTTTTCACGTATTGATCAGCTGACTGCAGAAAATTAATTATAAATTATATTTAAACCTTAATCTCTTTAAGCTTCAGTCAATTTGTGGAACATGTTTGTAGTCTAACATTTTCTTTTCCTCGTCTCTCGCTGGTCTGAAAGATTCTAAAAGATACAAATGCGACACACCGCCTCTTTGAGTAATGCTTTCAACACAATAACAAAGTGTTCTTCCTGAAGTTATAATCCATTTGCTTCAAAGTTTAGTTTTCTTTTTATCTTGCAAACACAAAGTGTGATACATTAAGGCACAACCTAATGGGAAGATATATAACAAGTATTTCACTAAAAGGATTTCCAAACTATTGTTTTGACTGGGAACCTTTGTTCTTTATTCCAGGGTTATTACGACAACCCCAAGGTCTGTGGGCTCTACGTGATGAAGGGGACATTAGAAGGTGAGACTGCAGTGACTGCAGGAAGAACATGTAAACTGAAGAGCAAATATGAGTATTGAAGCCTGGTCATCTCCGTGTTCTCAAGTATTCCAGTCGACTTTGTGACTAATGTCGGCCATTAAAACTCTTTTCAGATGTACCAAAACTTGAGCCTCACCCCGGCTTGGAGAAACACGAGGAAGAGGAGGAAGAGGAGGACGACAGCGAAGGAGGCGAGGAAGGTGGGAAGAAAAAGGTCCCGGCAGGTTCCAAGTACCGGGTCCAGTCGGGCCCCCGAACACCAAACCCGTATGCAGCAGACAACAGCAGCCTGATGTTTCCCATCCTGGTTGCATTCGGGGTGTTTATCCCCACCCTCTTCTGCCTCTGCCGGCTGTGAGACGAAACCCCGCAGTGGAGGAGACGTCGGGAGGACGAGATGGACCATTGTGTGGGGGAGAAGGTGTGGGGGAGGGGAGGGGGAGAGGGGGTCTTGGTGGCATCAGCAGCACAGGTAAACGCAAACACGCGGGCGAGCACGTCGGAGGAGGACAAAAAAAAGAGACTATAAGTTTTCGGGAAGCCGCTGCAGGATGAAGCCAACGCTGCTGTGGAGTCAAACTGCTCACGGGCAAGAGGGGGAAGTAGGGGGGGTGTGTGTGTGTGTGTGTGTATCGCGCGCTTCTTTGTGAACATGTCTGGCGCCCGCCTCTGCCGACCCTTCGGGACAATGTTAAGTCATTTTCACTCTGACGTCGGCCAGGATTTATACAGATGCCCGTCTTCAGGGGCAGGAACAACCACATTTCCGCAGCTAAAAGGGGGGGATTCTCGGGGGCGAGTGGCCCGGGCCCATTTTATAAACTAGAAGCATTGTTTTGTACTGGGTGTCGCCTGGTGAGCGCACTCTGTTTCACACTCCTGCTTGGCGTCTGGTCAGACACCTATAAATTGGAAACGGTTGCTGAATTGGCGAAAACAAATCAAAACTGCAGGGCATTAATTTGGTGGGATTTAGGTTCAGGCTTTGGTTGGTGTGCCGTCATCTGCTCGCCATGACGGGATGGAGGAAGTTGGTCCTGAACTGGTATCGGGCTCCTTTGTGGTCAAAGTGAACGTTCCTTCATGTAGACGTCGGCGAGATTTCATCACTTTGTTGATGTTGTCCTGCTTTCTAGAAGTGTCTGGACATCGCTCAGTCAAGAATCTGATTCAGGGCTTAAATTAGTGTTTAATAGTGGGAATATGGGACGCTTGGATTATTTTTTTTTTTTTAATTTCCAGAGAATTTATTTTATTTAAAAATTTTTTTTAACTTTTTTGCATTGAACCTTTAATTAGACAGTTTTTGTTAAGGTAACAAATGTCACGGTTTCTGCTGTGAAATGTTGAAGCTCCAGTGAGCATAAACTTCTTCTTTTGATCCATTCGAGTGCATGCTTGCCTTTCCGTTTCACCAAAGAATGTTTTTTTTTTTTTTTGTTTTGTTTTTTTAAAGAAAAACCTGGTGGCCTGTTTAATTTGACCAATAGCCTGCTCGCTGACTTGTCTTTTGGCCTTTTGTTGGCGAACAGTCTGCTCCTCTGAAACTGATTTACTGCACATGGTTTTGTTTCTTTGCAGTTTTCAAAAGGAAGGAGTGGTAGTGGGGTTTGGGTTGGGTTTCTTTTCCCCGTTTGCTTTGTTAATCATAAACGGTTTTCTATTTTAGAACTGCTTTTTTGACCTATGAACTCCAGTCCTTTGTCAACGCTTGGGAGAAGGGGAAACTGCCCCTCAGTGATAATCTAAATAGTACAATAAATGACTGGACTCTGTGCAGGTTGATGCACTTTCATACGTTTCCCTCTGCAGGTTCATCCGCCCAGTTAGGATTTGATAAAGCACAAGTATTCAAAGTAGAGAATCAAATGTTTACCAGATGTTACACATCGACCTTCACGTCGGAATGTTTTCCACATTTCTATTTCTGCCTCCTCGAATCTGCTGTCTTAAAACGTGAGGATGTGGGCTGCGTCGGTTTTTCTGTTGAGTCGGCGAGAACGTTCAGCCTGAGTGAGCTCCGTGTTCTCCAGTTTAGTCGAGTATTTGAAGAAGAAATATAATCCCTTTGGGGCTTTATTTTTTGTATTTTTTTTTTCTCCCCCTCTCTACACAGCCATGTTATTGGAGTCCACTGTGGCCACATTTGATCAGTTCTTCTCGTCAATGATTTTCTTTATTTGCTGCTTTCCACGTGGACTGAAAAGCAGCTTTGTTCTTCGGTTCTTCGCTCGACTTGTTGTGAACCCTCCTATTTATGCATCTAGTTACCTCCCTTAAGTGCTTAGCTCTACTCCAAGGATCATTTTGTAACTTTGCCTGCTTCACTAATGCGTCTTAAAGAAAAAAAGAAAAAAACCCACGCCACTTTTGCCACACTCCTCGCTTCCCTCCCCAGTACTGCTGGTGCCATAAGCAGTACATGAATATCCCTGAATAATTCAGTTGTTGTGGATCCTTCCTCCATCCTCCTCATTCTGACTGAAGGTGGGTCAGACGTTAGTGCCAGAAAATAATAATTTTGAGTCTGTCTTTTTTTTTTTTTTTTTTTTGGATTTGTCGAAAACTCAACGTATTTAAGACGTCGGCACCTTTCTGTCCTCTGAAAAGATGCAAAAAAAAAAAAGTTCATTAATCGTCTGCACCAAAGTCACTATGTTGGGCTCCTCTGCACGTCTACACGGTTCGCGTGTGTATATATAAGGTACAAGATCACACTTTTGTGTCGTGTGACAACGGTTTCGTTCACATGGGTTTTTGTGTCGTCGCTGAGCTCTTTGGTTTGTCACGAGGAAGACTTTGTGGCCTTTCTTCTGGGGAGGAACGGTTGTAGGTACAGAGTTTAGATATAGAAAAATTATCAGGCGGTCGGATGAACTGGCTGTCAGGAAGTCAAATAAATGAGATTATCTCTTGAGAACATGGGATCTCCCATTATTATAATAAATATATATCTAATTTAAATTAGAGCGGGGCCGACCTGGACATATTTTATGATGCGCTTGGATTTGTTTGAACTTTTTTTTTTTTTTTCCCCTCAGGATGTTTTTGTTTGTTTTTAAAAACGTGATATTTTATTGGTGTGACATTTTGCACTGCCTCATGTACTTGGAAATGATTTTTGTTTTTTTGTCTTTTGTTGCCTTGAATTATGGAATACATTTGTGCTTTACCATCATTCGCCTTGACGTTGGCTTCTATCAGAAAAGCCTGTTTCTTCTTTCTGTTCAGCCTTTTGTTGCGGGGCGGGGGGGGGTTAGATTTTCATTCCACACAAACGACAATGATCAGGAGACTTTATGATCGCTCACCTCTTCTAGGAACAAAGCCAGTCAAAAACAAATGCAAAGATTTGCGAGAGAAAAAAAAAAAGTTTCATGTCCACCACTCGTTTCAGTCTTATTACATATCTCAGCGTCTTCAGGCCTGCTGTTGTTGTTGTTGTTGTTGGATGAACTGGAGTGGAATGAAGATCTACTCTGTTCTTGGTTCCCCCCCGCGCGCACGCAGACGAGAACCAAAGAATTGCCGTCATACCATCCAAATTCTTACAGTGTCCTCGCGTGACGCCGGAGGTTCTTCATTTCTCCTTCCTGACCTGGTTAACCTGCGACTGGACCAGGACTCGTCTTATCATCTGATTAATCCCTGATGTCCTGTCTTCTCAATGTCATTTTTACTTTGTAAAAAGTTATTTGAATTGCTCTGTAATTACTGTAAATTTGTTTTGTTTTGGGGTTTTTTTGGGGGGCATGTCGCTACTTTTTTTTTCTTCTTGGTTCTCGGTTTCAACGCAACAAAACACATGAAATTGATTTAAAAGCAAAAAGGAATTTGAGCAGCAAAAGATACCGGGCCAGCTCATCCCGGCAGCAGAGCTCACGTACAAGCAACGAGCCCTGCTCCCGATCACACAGTGCGAATGTGTGAGACAGCGAGAGTGTGCTTCGTGTGAGTCCTACCTTACAGATACCACATGTGTTTGGGTAAATAAATGCTATTCAGAGGTCTGGAGGCAGCGGCAGGTGGACTGAGAAATGTATTTGAGACCCCTGATCTTCTGACACAGATGTGGCGTATATCTGCAAAATGGGAAATGCTGATAAATGCTGTCTCTTTTTAATAAATGTGCTATTTTATCAGAATGTGTTGCTGCTGTTTGTTTTTTTTTTAACCCTCATACTTTCCACCAAGACCTTGTTTAGGTAATTGTGTATCTATCTAGTGCATCCATCCATCCTCTATCCTGCGTCATCCCACTCAGGGTCGAGGGTGCTGGAGCTGATCCCAGCTGACTGACTGAAGGCAGGGCCAACATGAAGACACTCATACTCGTATTTATACCAAAGGGAAATTAAAATACATGTTTATGCAGAGAAGCTGAAAATCCACACAGGCTCTCAAGCCAGGGAACGTCTCACTATTGGGTGCAGGGTGCGGACCACTACAGACCATACACTGTCCGACGATTATGTGAGATCTTTAACTTTTGACAGCATTGAATCGCATCTGAGCGACTGAACTATGTAAACATGGTGATGCTAAGTTAAACACATGTAAAAGAAATCTCTTTCAACCCTCATGATTGATGTTATTGCTGATGTCACTTATTTTCTATGTTGGTTTTAGTTCTATTTTTATTTCACTTTGAGACGTTTGTGATCTGGAAAGCTGGAACTCATGAACTCGTCCTTCTCAGTTTGGTTGCTGCGTATTAGACGGTATAAGAAATTAGCTGGTCTTCCTCTTCTAATCCAGCAGCTGCTGCAGCTTTATCAGCTCTATTTTGCTGGACCACTAATAATAAAACGACAAGCTGAGGTAGAAGTCGTATTTACATTGGTCAGACTGGGCAACTTCCCACCGTCTGACTATCTGGTGAGTATCCAGTGAATGTTGAGTGAAATGTACCTAAATGTGAAGAATTGAACTCCCAACTAGTCACAAGTTGTACCTCAGTGAATCAGTGACTTTACTGTGAAGAAAAACGTGGTTGCGGCCAATAGGTAACCCTTTTGTTTGTCCAGGTGGTGTCGCTTCCACCTTTTCCCATCAAGTGTAAAAAGTCCAGATAGATGAATGTAGAGAAGGAAAGCAGCTGAACAAAGTGAACCTGCAGAAGAGGGAAGAAGCTTCTGTCATGAGCTGAGCTTTAATGACCAAAGACTGAAAATAAAATTACAGTATGCCTTATTTACATATTTACACACGTATATAAATTAATAGATTTGACATTGAAGTGCATCAATAATGAGTAAGTTTGGAGACAGCCGTGTCCTCCTCCGGTCTGACAAGAGAGTGAAAAGCTTCCGGGGAGAACTCCATCCACTCCGACTTCATCTGTAATACAGAGCCACGAAGGGCGTGTGCAAGAGGTGAACGCCACCGGTGGTACAGGAGACCCCCGATCCGGCCTGGCTGCAGCCCAGGACCAGGCCCAGGTCCAGAGCAGGCAGCATGTGAGCCGCTCCGTCCCCCCACGCGTTCCCATCGGTGTCCTGCAGGGCCCCCGGAGCAGGCGTTCCACCTGGTGTGTTCCCACCAGAGAAGAACGCCGTCTGTCGCACGTTTGCCAGGCTGGGACCTCGTCCGGCGCCGCCCCCCGCCTCCTGGAGCCTCTGAATCAGCAGGAGCAGATCCACCCGGAGCTCCACCACACCACCTCGTGACCACAGACTGTACCTAGGAAGACACAAGACGACAGCTGGATTATATCACTGCAGTTCAATCGCTGTGTCCCTGAAAGCATTTGAACTGAACACGGAGAGCAGAGGTTGTACCTGGTGGGAAGGCTGTGCTTTCCCATAAAAGGAACCACGGGGTGGATGTCCAGATTCTGAGGGTTGGAAAGTTGAAGGTGGAGCTCGGCTCGCCGAACCGTCAGCGATAGAATCTCCCCGTTGAGGACGAACTCCACATCTCTTTCTGGTGACGAGGGGGGGGGGGGAGGAATAATAGTGGGTTAGGAGTCTGTCAGAGTCACAGAGAGCAGCACTTCCACTCCTGCCAGGTTTACTTGTTGTAAATCCCCAAGAACAGAGGAGAGACTCTGCCTCAGAGGTGATGTTTTCACTCCTAATACCTTGTTAATCTGTCAGCAGGATATCTCAACAATTCTTGGCGGGGACATTAAGCCAGCTAAGACTCATTTGTATGCAGATAACACACTCCTCTATACAGCGGCATTAATCACGCTATTAACATCTCCCAAATGGCTTTTCGGCTTTCACTTCTGCCTCGGCTCCAGGAGCAGCTTATGACATTTGCCAGAGGACAAGCCTGCAGTTTCACTTCTTCTGCACCTCGGAAGGTTGGAGAGTGGATACCTTTCTTCTGTTTATTGTTTATCTTTTGAATCTTTTCCCTCTTAATAAGACACACTACATTATTCTGACAGCTTCTTATTTGGTTTGCAGTGATTAGTTTCACTCCTGGTCAAATATGTCCATTTACAGATATGATCTGGTGTATCTTCACTAATATTATGACATATAAATAGAATCTGCCAATATGTGGAGCAAAGACACAAAACAATAGTGAAATTGAAGTTCAAACAGAATGGGCTCCAAAAGAGCAGTTCTTTGTGACTTTCCACCAAATCTAATTTAAGTGGAGCCACAAAACACATTTAAAATAAGACTAATACAGCTTTTAAAGGCTCATATATAGCTCTTATATATGAACACAAAGTGTGTCTAATGTTGCATATATGAAGTTCCATTGACATTATAAGATTACACTGCATAACATTTTCAGCTGTTCTTTGTTTTTTTACTGGATTTTGGAAGTTTCAGTCTCTTTTCAGCACTTTATAGGTCATTTTGACATTTTAGCTGTTTTAACCATTGTTGGCTCTTTTTTGGAGGATTTTCTTTACACACACACACACACACACACACACACACACACACACACACATACACACACTCACACACGCACACTTTTTTGGGGGATTTAGTTTGCTTTAGTCATTTGAAGTGTTTCTTTACAGCTGATTTAACAGTTTTTCACTCTATTTGTTGTGGTTTTATTGATCTTTTTCTCCCTTTTTTTTTTTTTTTTTGCCATTTCAATTGTGTCTATTTTATTTTTGGTGTCATTTTGTTCATGGTTCATGGAGCCACTACAAAAGGGCCAAAGAGCCACATGTGGCCCCAGAACTGCAGGCTGCAGAAGCTGAGCGCTTTCCTGATGCTTGGCAACATTTTACTGTCCAGAATGTTTTAATTCCGCATCTTTTTCATACAGTTGATACTGCCAATACCAAAGAGAGCATAGCCACCTGAAAACTTTAACTATACATCTATTAGGGGTTTGCACACAGTACTGTTGTACCTTTCTTTCAGCTTGATGTCCTGCTTGGCCACACATGGATTATTATCTGGATTACTACAATACAAGATTTCTCCAGCTCCACCTGGGGCTTTTTAGGATTTTTAAACTTTTCTCATTGTGTAACTTGGTAGCTCCACGTCTATGAAAGAGACTATTTCTTGATGATGAAGCTTCACGACAAGATTGCAAACTGTAGAAACAACAATTTTAACCTTTTTGGTGACAAATTGATTTCTTGCAAAAAAAGCAAAACAAAATTTGTTATGGTCTCAGATATTGCGTTATACTGATAATTCATAATTGATTGGCTTTATTCAGGTAAACAGTGAAAGTAGTAAGTTCTGAGTCTCACTGGCTTAAATTTTGTTTGAGAAATGACTCATCAAATGTGCTTAATATTGTGCTTTAAGTATATTTGTGCATCCATTTGTCCTTTTATTTAAAATCTATGTTGTGTTTGGATAACTTTTATCCATTCTTGCTTATTTCTTACTACATCAGGACTGCATTACAGGACACTGCACCTCTGAGTCATCTGCGTGAGGTTTGTACAAACTTTAAGATAGTCTTCCCTTCCCTGTTCGGACTGTCGTACAGTTAATGCTGTTAGTCAATCGAAGATTCACCAGGAATATTAAAGAATAAATTAGATAGTAATCCAGTAATAGCAACCACTTGTAGATTTATCCCTCTGTGGCCTCGGGCCCTGATGTTTTTAAGCATGAAATCACCAGCCCCTGTGGTTCAGAAACATCTGAAGAAATCACCCCGGGAAAAAGTTTTGAGTTCGATTTTTCTGGCTGGGATCCGGAGCAACTCTTTTTAAAGAGTCAGGGCTCTCGTTTGTAGCTTTAACAGGAAAAAGAAACTCTTCCAGTTTCTTGTGTTTCAGAAGTACGTAGATCTGCAGGCTCTTACCTCCTCTCATGCGCCCTTGAATCCCCCTGACGCTCCTGCAGTGGACTCTGTCCTGGCAGCAGCGGTAAACCCGCCGGACAAAGTTGAACAGAGGTCTTTCTGGAAAAACCAGACCCCGCGAGGCTCCCGGAGAAAACGGCCGCACTCGGAGCTGCAAAAGCGTCCCGTCATCTCCAGATATCTGGCGTACGCTCTCCAGCCAAGGCGCGACCAGCTCCGCGCAACGCTCCCGATGCGTGTCCGCGGCCCCGCGCCTCCATCGCCTCCACGCGTCCGTGCGTAAAGTTGGCTCGGCGGACTCGGCGGCGTTTGGCGCCGGTGACAGCGTGTCCACCGCTCGTCCACTTACTCCAATGTCACTCGTAATCACAGATATGAGAAATGACGCAATCCAGTAGCATTTGGAGGAGGCCATGGTGAAACCCCGCATCGGTTGTTCGCTGGGGAGCAACGAGGCAGCTTCTGCGCGGCGCCAAGTATCCAAACTTTACATTCAGCGACTGTTGGTCTGCGTACTAAATACCCCACTGACAATGGGGACAACTTACTACTTAGAATTTGAATCCTGGTCCTCTTCATAGTCCCTGCCCCTCTCTCTTTGTACGTGCCCTAAACCACCCATTGACCCCCACCGCTTTCTTTTAATGCGCCTGCATAATGAGGCTCCCCGAAGAGCGCCGGGCCCTGCCCTTTCACATTCATCTACTTAGCTAATGACTCTAATTACTCCATATTTGGTTCATCAAGATGGATCTTATTTACAGCACCTTTGGCTCAGCAACGTTGAGAGAGAAGAGTGACAATAACATTTTTATAAGCATGCGTAGATTTTTTTTTTCTTTCTCTCTTCAAACAGCTCTTTGGAGAGGAATTAGGAGCTAAAGGTGGGAAACAAAGGAACCAGAATGTGGGGTCACAAGCACCCGCTGAGGCTTTAAGCCAAAAAAATCACCAAAGCAGCTCACATAGGACTCAAAGCTCGAGTGGATCAACTATTCATTTAATACTGACAAGCCTCCGACAGTAAATCATGACGAAACTTTTCATTAGACTCAATTAAACGAATGACAGCTCAAGAAAAAACTAAATGTAGTGTTACAGTGCACAATGACATTTTTTTAAATGAAATAATTGATCTGAAAACTGATATTTTACCAGAAAAAAGAGATACTGAACCACAACTGTTGCAGCAAAAGAATAAAAACACCATTCTCCATACAAGCACACAGCCATAAAAGACAAGGGTTTTTTTTAAATGCAAAATTAGATAAAGCATTACATCAATTAAATGGGGGGAAATGCAAAGTACCAATGAAGTAATAAGGTTGAAAAATAAAATGTGTAAGGTGTATAAACAGATCAGAATCACAGGATGTGATCTTTTTCAAGAACTAAACTAAAACTCTTGTAAACTAAACAGAATTTGTGCAAATAATTTTGTTGCAGGATAGAAGATCTAAAATTCAATTAAAACAGAAATGTCAAATATTTGCATGAATGTAATCAACTCTTTTCAGCACAATATATTCTAAAACAGTGGTACTTTTTGTTGGTTGGGATAAAATGGCAACAAATGAGAGGAAAATCTCTGACAAAACAATAAAAGGTGGCTTTGTCACTGATTTTTGCTTAATTGGGTACTATGTTCTGATGTAAACATTTTTTTTCAAAATTATACATAATATACAACTATTAGGGGAAGAAACAGCAGTTATAAGGAAACGTGTATATCTATATCACTGGGTAAATAATCAGATTATAAATAATTAAGAAATGTCACGTAATCATACATTCTGGGTGTAAAAATAGGAATATTTGTTGTTTGTTAACTGTAAACATTTGTAATAAAAAAGAAAAATCTGTGCGATTTGAGAGAACATGGGGGTAGAAATACAAGTTTCACTTCTATCCACTTTTTCTTCAACATTTCAATTTTGTTTTGTACCATAAAATTGCTCTTCCTGCAGTGAATCTGAGCAAGTAGAAGTGAACAGGTTTTGCACGTGGCACGGTGGTGTAGTGTTTCACGCTCATGCTCCATAGGTCAGGCTGGCATTGAGAAATCCTGGATTTGAGTTGATTTTGTGTGGCGTCTTCATATTTTCCCTGCGAGCTGGTTGTTTTTGTTTTGTTTTATCTCGCGGTCTAAAAAATGGGCTTGAGGTTCATTCCGTGACTTGTCCTCTTCTGGGTGTATTCTACCTGCACTTCTAGTCACCTGGGAAGTTTATGCATCCTCTTGTGACATGTATACTGTTCACATTGTGTCCAACCAGTCTACGCTTAACTGGTTGGAGACAGAAAATGTGGTGAAAAAAAATCTGCATCAATCAGTGACAATTTCACCTGGAATCAAAGAGAATTGGTACTTGGTGTAGTTTGCATGATGGAAAGTCTGCGTCAAAATTGCTGGCATGTTACACAACACTTGCTCGACACTCGTTTGACATCGTTTCACCAGATTAAGCTAAATGTTTTGGGGGGGAGCTTGCAACTGTCATGCAATGTATGAACACGTCATGCAATACGTGCATGTTGTGTGAGAAAATTGTGACTTTATATAAAATTCCAGTGATCATGTAACTGGACATCAAGCAAAAGGAAGCAACAAGATGGGATGGATGGGACTTTTCCTGTAGATTTGTTCTTTTTGAATAAAGCTCTTCCTAGACACTGAAACTTTCCTCCTGGGCGGCGTTCTCTCAGAGCAGGTTGACTCCATGTTTCAGCAGTCTGTGCCTGGCCTTGGCGGGCAGAGAGAACGCGCTGTCTTGGTGGTTCGGGATGCCCGAGTTCCTCAGCAGCACCCCATGCTGCTGGAAGTACGTCTCCTGGGCCACACTCCGGGTCCCGTACACTGCATTGCCGGCACTCCTGTGGAATAAATGCCACACACACACACACACACACACACACACACACACACACACACACACACACACACACACACACACACACACACACACACACACACACACACACACACACACACACACACACACGTCAAGCATGCAGAATAGCGATGTGCAGCAGCAAGAACCAAATAAGACCCAGCTGAGCCAAAAATGTATGATTGATCATGTAACGCTCTCAGAGAAGGCTCTAAACTATAAAATCACTGTGAAATTGGGAGTTATATACAGTAATAAAAACAATATGTAGTCTTTCCATAGTAATTACACACAATGTTTACTATGGAAACATTATATATTGTTTTAATTGTTTACCCATGTTACATTGTGCCTATTTCATATGACTCATCTATTCAAGTTTACATTTTACTGCTATTTTATTCCATATCATTCTTTACTATTTATATTTTGGGCCTCAACCGGGCCTCGGGAACAGAATTTCATACCAGGACATGTAAAAACGTGCGATGGTATGACAATAAAAATCCTTGAATTATGAGATGCAGAAATAGAAAATACATTTATTGGAAAGTCTTATACTTCTTTATTTGAACGTAAATGACTAGACTTTCTGTTTCTTCAATTTTAAGAACAGTTTTGTTACTGTACTTTTAATTCTCAAATTGGTTCAGGCCATAAAATTTTAGAAAGACAAGGTGGTGTTTGTAGTATCAGAGCAGTGTGACAAAACCCCGTTCTCCACTTTTATGAACCAGCCCTCCTGTTTCACGTGTCTGAAGGGAAAATATTGAATGATGGGCCGAGATGACAACTGGAATCCTTTGTCCCCCCCACCCCACCCCACCCCACCCCCCCACACCACCCCACCCGAGATCACGTGTCGGATCAATACATGCTCTAAAGGGCAGGAATGGAAAAGGTCGAAGCTCTGCCTCTCTCAGGTCATGTGATGACCTGACGTGACCTGAATGTGACGTCTGTGACAAGACAAGCTCCGATCCACGAGGCTGAAAGTGAAACCAATAAAGTAAACTCCCGATATTCCCATCCACTGACTTCTTTACAGAATGATATGAGTAAAAAGGTTGCATTGATATTTGTACTTTCCCCATTTTTACGTATACATGTGTACATTTAGTTTCCTCAGAGGTACATCAGCACTTTTTATCAAGTCAAATAAAGTATTTTCCAAACCTTTACTCAACTTTTTGAAACAGAGATGGTAAAAATTGAATGCTTCCCGTCATTTAGACGGATGAGACTACTTCATTGTGTACACAATCTCCTAAAACATGGCCATAGAGAAAAACTACAAATTAAAACCTCAGAAAGTATATTGCTACCACCATGTTTTTAAAATATTTCAGATTGTTCAAACAAAAGTAACACAATTTGTTATAGACTTTTACAAACACTTTCATAAATCCCTGTGTAATAAGTATATTGAGAATAAAGTGAAATAAATGATATTTTCTTATGGTGGAAGAACGTTTCAGGTTATGTGTAATTACATTACTTAATTCAGACGTCAACCAATATCAAAAGATTCTGACCGGAACAGCAAGTCCTTTTCAATCAGACTGATCGAAAACACGGAAGTCTCCCGAACCTCTCGGTCAGATGTGATGACAGACAAGATAAACTGACCCGTCCATCCCCCCACACACACAACCTCTACTCGAGTGGAGCAGAAACAACGCACCACCTCCACCACCACCACCACCTCCTCCTCTGCATCGCCGCCGTGCTGACCTGATAATAGCCTCCTGCAGAGTTTCAGTGTTACAGAAATGCGAATGAAGGAGCGATGTGGCTCTGACAAAAGGTTGCTCCGGGGCTCCCCCTGGTCGGCCAGACAGGTTGGCTGCAGAGACACACAATAACAAGGCTGCAGTGACCTGGACGGGCTGCGGCACAAAGGAGCGTTTATCACAGGTTTACTACTTAAGACGGTGAGCTCATGCAAAGACGTGACGAAGTGAAAACCCTGTCAGCTCTGCGGGGAGAGATGTCAAGAGTTTATACTCACTTTAGCAGGGAAAGGGAAAGTTGGAAAGCTGGAAAAGAGAGAGAGGTTTGTAAGAAAAGGAGGTGAAGAGGAAAGAAAGGCACAGCAAGCAGCAGAGGACTGGAGGACAACTCGTCCGTGGATGAGATTTCAGAGTTTTTTTAGAGAAAATAAATCCTGTACAATGTACTTTTACATATTATTTCTAATTTATATATATATTTTCATATATCTAGTACATGTCCATATATATTTAGTATAGTATCATATGGCTTTGTTTCTCTTGAGAATTGTTAAAATGTAGCTTATCACACCTCTCCAACCCTCGTGGTGGCCATCCCAACATCTAGGCATTCTGTGTATTACCGATACATTTACTGTGATTATTGTAGACCTATATATTTGTACATATATCTACTGTGATATGCAATAAAGACTGCTTCAAAATGAAATATATATCTTATGTTCTTGTGTCAAATATATTTAATAATCATTCCAAATGTGTCAAATATACTTTGACATCCTTCAAATCAATAATACTGAAAAAAATAGTTGTGGACGAGGCGTCCAGTACCACATGGACGAGTTGTCCAGAACCACATGGACGAGTCGTCCAGAACCACATGGACGAGTCGTCCGTGCACCGCAGCAAAGACGTGAGAGTATCACCAGACCCTTACACGTCAACGTGCGCTGAATTAAGTCTAAATGGGCGAAAGCGTAGGGTCCGAGGCCCCCTGGGTCTCCGGGGGAGATGGTCCTCAGATGGGCCTCCAGTCCATTGAGGGAAGCCAGGCTGCTGTGATACTGGATACAAACAGTGACGACAATAGCAACGATTAGCACGAGAAAGGCAAAGCAGCATGATTTCAACTTCACTGGAGCCACAGTTAAAAAAAAGATGTTTTTCTCACCACTTCCTCCATAGACGCTGTGTCATTCAAAAAGGGCGGCTCCACCAGCAGAGCCAACACCAGGCCCTTCACCCGGTGCATGTACAGCATCATGGGGATCAGCAGGTCCTCCTTCAGGTCCTCAAACGCACTGGACGCAGGAGGAGCGCTGCTCGCCTGTGCCTTGAGGGCTTGATCACCGCCACGGGAGACCGCGGTGTCTCTGACTGGCATCGTATCGTGGTGCGGCCGCTGAGCCCTCGTCCCACAAGCTCCTTCTCCGTTCTGTCCACTTCCATTCAGACGGGAATCATCTCCTCCTCCTCCTCCGCCTCGCATCTGGCCTCCTCCGTCTCCATTACTGCGGCAGTAGGCTCCGTCCAGCGGCTCCTCCTCAGCCTCATGAGAGTGGCGTCCGTTTGAAAAAGGATGGAACTGTGGGGAAAGGTGGAGTGACCCGGAGGAACTCGAAGAGGGAGCCGGGCTGACCACGGGTGAGGAAGCCTTCTGGGGCGACAGGGAGGAGCCTGGATCAGACAGATCCGACCCGCTGGAGGGCGTGTCTGATAAAGTTCTTGACAGGCGGGTTTTCTTCAGGGGAGCGTCTTTGCGTGGCGCACAAGGAGAGCTGGAAAACCATTTGAGACAGGAAGTCAATTCACTTCAGACGTCAGTCCGGCATGCGGCGATACGAAATATAGTTTTTAAACCTCCGGAAGCGACGGGAATACCTGAAGTCCTTGTCTACAGGAGCGGACTGCAGGTACTGGAGTTCGGACGGAGTGAGAAAGACGGCGGTGGAGCTGACGGTGCCTCCAGATGAGCTGGATGTGCTCGGCCCGTTGGGCCTCTGAGCCTAAAGTGGAGAATGAAAGACCAGCTGGTGATTTTAACTGAATTCAGTACCACCATCATGTGTTTACGCACCAGGGCGGCCCATTGCTCCTAGTACGTGTAGTTATGTTTAACACAGAACATGATGGGCTGAATGCAGAGAAGTAATTTCTCCAAATGGAATGAATTAAGTATTTCATCTATGATTAAAATAATAATAATAAAGTGGCGCACACAGCATGACTGTCCAATCACTGACCAGATTGAACAGAATGTCACGAGTCTTCATTCATTAACTCTAAATAAATCCAGTCAATCTTGTAGTTCAAGTATTGAATAGATTTTCTGATATTTTAATACATTTTGGGTCAAGGTGCTGGAAGATAACTGCCTTAAGTGTCACTTTTTAATTAACAAGTGAAGTAAGGAGACTTATAGTCTTATTAGTACTCAATAGTCCAAATTATTTATCAAAACACTTCCAAAAGACTGTTACACTATGATTTTTAGACTATTTTTCAATTAGGAAGGTATAAAATAACTATCAACACATATAAAAGCTTCTTTTGGGACAGATGTTTTCTCGTCATTTAATTTGAAAAAAGTGACTGCTGATGTTAGATTTATGTTTACTTTTAAATAAGTCTACTAAGCAAAAGCTAAAAATAATACTACTTCATAACTTTACCAAAGGCAATATTTAAATATCTCTGTTTTTTTTTTTTTCCATTTTTAAAGGCAAGTGATTTTTGCTTTTTATTTTCAAGCTGTATTTGTGCAAATTACATTGATATCATTCATAAAACTACAATATTACAGCTTTATACTACCATGTTCACGTGGCGCTTGATTCTCAGAGGAAATTATAAAATACAAATTTATCAGTTCACAAAGTCAGAATTCAGTGTATTTACACAGTTTGGTGTCATGTGTACAACCAAACTAACATGTTGGGAGAGAACCGCCTGGAAAGAACTGATTCAGGTGACGATTGTAATCATTTGCAATTCAAAGTCGTACCTTGGTGTACGTTTCACTCTCGTGGACCATGACCTTCATTGTGAGCTCGGGAGTCATCTGTGTGCTAACAACTCTGCAGTCAGGAGGCAAAAGGAGGATTGAAGGACTTTAAGACAGTAAAAAAAGAGGGAAAGTGTTCTGCTGCTCTGAGATGGATGTTAGTGTCATCTCACCTTCCTCTGAAGAGGATGCAGCCAGCGACCACCAGGGGGCAGCGCTGACAGGCCTGGAGGATGAGGGCGGCTTTGAGGAGTAGGAGAGGGTCAACCTGGGGACGACAAACTGGCCTTTCAAGACAGGCGAAGACGACTTCAACTAAAATAATAATAAATAGGTCGCTCAAGGGATTCAAAGCCTAATCAGGCACATGACTTCCCAGTGCACTGCACGATACAGAAGTGAGCTTACACAACGCCACAGGGCATTGTGACACATCCTGTCACATTACATTGGCATTATAAGCTGGAGGTTAAAAGCAGGAGTCCGACAGCCGCGCCTGCACGTACGTTGGTCGAGTCGATGGTCTTCAAGCTGCTGAAGATGTGATGGAGCGCCGATGATCCGAGCTGCAGGTGCGCGAGGTAGCGGGCCCATCGCGCTGCCAGAGTCTCCCGGCTGCTCAGCTACAGTACAAATGACAACGTTCAGCCTCAGAGATTCATGTGGAACAAGAGGCTTTCCTGTGTTCGTCTGGGTTGTGATGCTCATGCAAATCTTTTTAGACTCGAGGATCAGACTTTCAAAATCACAAAAGTACTGCAGGCTGCACCTGATAGCTCTGACGAACAGGGCCGTTGTAGAAACAGAAGAGGTGTATGAGTTGATCCAGGAGCTCGCAGACACTGACTGTAGGGACGTCCGTCGAGCAGCCAAGAGCCTGAAGGGAGAAAGAAAGAGAGAAATCGCCCCCGAGTATTAAATATATTCAGACTCGCACAGAAAGAATGAAGGTGAATTAAAACATGGTGAGCAGCTCACTCACCCACAGGAAGTCGTCTTTCATGTGGACGGCAAACTTGATGCGACGCAGCCTGAGCGTGCGCACCGGGGAGGAGGACAGCTCGGAGACACAGCGGGCCACGCCGGCGAGCTGTCCGCACAGCAGCTCCTGCTTATCTACAGGAGTCTGACACACACACACACACACACACACACACACACACACGTTTTCTTAATTTTTTACTTTCACACATCTGACAAGGTAGAGTTTGAGTTTTGACTTAAAATGCCAACATTAGACATAAACGTTGACCTGAGTGGACCTAATGTGCCAAACTCAAAGTTCAGAGTCCGTTTCTCCATCAGAGCTGAATACCAACCGTGACAGATTCCCGCTGATGTAACTCGCAGGTTATGGTCGTGTCCCGCCCTCCTGTCTCATTGGACAAATATTTAAAATGCTGTTGGAGGGTCAACCTTGATATGCCATGACAGCTCGTTTTGGCATCACGACAAAAAGAAGAACTCTATTGGAGTTAAATGACATCCTTGAGAATACGGTCACTGTGGAAATCGGCAAACTGGCGACATGAACGTCTAATTGGATGAGCGAACGTGACGGATTTTATTCAGACAGAGGAGAGGCAATAATCACTGAGAGGATGAATTTCTCCTCACATGGGAACCAACACTAAAATGTATAAGTACAAAATTCTGCCCTCATCTTAGACTGCTAGATTACTCAAACCTGTGTATATGTATAGGCAAGTGTGTGTTTCCGCCCATTAGAAAAACCTAATATGTCCTGGGGTGTAACAGAGATGATCTGGGAGACACAGAGTGTTTTTAAAAAAAAAAGCACCAATAACAGACAATGAGATCCCATTGTGTATCAAGACACTGTACCTAAATTATAAGATTAAAAAAACCCACATAGAAATCACACTTTCACATCAACAGACAAAACAAAGAGGACTGCCAGTGGTGAGAGGATTGAATTAAATGTGACGTCTGTGACCGAGAAGAACTGGAGAGCACATGGCTGATAGTGGAAGAGATAACACTGACAACAGAGCAGATTCCCAGCAGCAGCACATTCCCCATCCACAGCCGGGATCGACAGGAACGTTTGAAGTTGTTGGCTACAAGAACAGACATGGGAATGTCCTCCAAAGGGCAGATTTTATGTCTCGGAGCACATTATTACTGATACTTGAGTAAACAAGCTGTCTGCTGAGTGTACATACTAATTTATTAATGAGGGTTGAGTTTTGTTTTGTCACCTATTACAGGGAATCTCATCCCTCCGCCAAAACGGATCAAATCAACCCTGCAACAGTTTGTGAGAGTCAGACCTCTTCAGGGTAGAAGTAGCAGATTCCCTCCCGGGTGGGGTCGCCCTCCCCTCTCACTTTGGATCCGTCGTAAAAGAAAAAGTAGTTACACCTGCAAAACAAGCACACAAAGAAGTGCGTTGGCCCGGGGTTGGTGAAATAAAATACAGACCTGTCCTGACCGAGTCTCCGATCCAGCCTGTGAGGCGGCTTCTCAGAGTGTAGGAATCACAAACAAAACATCAAGTCCAGGTTTTCAATAGAACTGACTTCTTTCTCCAGCGACTCCTCAACGAGAAATATTCAAATATTACACAAGTTTCTACTAAAATATCAACTTGGTAGAATTATATTGAACTAAAAGTAGATTTAGATTCAAAATGCACTATTTATTATAAAAATGTATTTTTTTTATAGGTTTCTTTGCTTCAAGACTAAACCAGAATGTAAGTGGGCCCTCAGCTGAAATGGATTTAACCTCCTCTGTTCTATTCACTTCATTCATCCATCTTTTAGATGGTTTTACCCATGAAGGTCAGCGTAGGCAGGATACACCATGAACAAATCCTTCAAAGAGCACCTTAGAGTCACCAGGATTTAGAGTATATATATTTATTCTTCCTCCGTCACTCGTCATCCCGTTGAGCGGCCCTTGAGCCAAACACAGCTCACTCCAGGACAAGGCAGAGACTCCAGGACAAGGCAGAGACTCCAGGACAAGGCACTGGACCATCAAAGGGCCAAAAAGAAAGACAGACTAGTAGAAATGGATCATTTTAGGGACACAAATTCATCTCAAATGGATGTTTTTGTACTGTGGGATTGAGCTGAAGTACCTGGAGGAAAACCATATTGGGCAAAAGATCGATCTTCCCCTCAGTGTGAGTGACAGGAAGTGTTGGATTGTTCTGACTATTAGGTACTATAAGCTGGTTTCAATCCGTGTTGAGATCGTTTAGTTTCACACTGATGGTGTGTTATTACAAAAGTAATCCAACGGGAATAACATCCAAACTCCATACAAAAAACGCTCTCAACCCCAGAATCGAACCAGGAATTTGACCATGTGAGGTCGGGACTGCAAACCACTGCACCACATAAACAGATTCTTTAAGGGGTAGAAAACAAAATGTGAGTAGAATTGTTTTCAAAACACACACACACACACACACACACACACACACACACACACACACACACACACACACACACACACACATCTCCATGTCAAGCAGTGTGTTTCCTGTCCATCATTTAAATTGGTGCTTTGTCTTCCTGTAGTTAAATAAATAAATAAAAAGAAGAAACTAGTGATTTTACCTTCTTGAGTCTGGCTGCAGGAGCTCAGCCATCACTGACACGAAGCCTCACGCGCATCAGTTTATTTACAATCCAGGCTGTAGGAGCAGCCGCAAAAACTGAAGTTTCACCAACTCTGAGGTAACAAACACACTCACACACACAAGCACACACACAAACACACACACACACACACACACACACACCGCAGACCACCAGCTGCGACAATCTCACACACACTCCAGCGCACAGATTTACAGTGTTTAAAAAGAAAAGGGTGAGCTTTTACGTTTTATTCCCCATTAAAAAGAGTCGGAGTGACAGAAAAGTCAAAAGAATGCAGCTCAGTCACACGCAGAGGAAGTCATGTGAAGGTACGGCGAGCCGGGAGGGACAAACCATCGCGCTGCGCCAAACACACACACCAGGATTTCTGAACACTTATAATTAACAATATCCTCCTGCCTGTGTTAATAATAAAAAAAAAATTCTAAAAAGGTGGAGCTGCAATGTGGATGAATAACAAGTTAGAATTGTACTCTAATTTTGGTGATATGCGCATGCGCAAAAAGCGCAGAATCGTGGTTTCCAGTTTGTAGATGTTAAGCAAGTATTTTCAGGTTAAGCAAACATTGAGCCACATCCTGCTCTAGTCTACAGTGCTGTTACTGTCCTGACAGCTTTGAAGAGGATTTGGACCTGAGGCTTTGCATACAAAAGGGTGGGAAAGTTAGTGAGTCAGTCTTTGGTGATGGAGAAGGAGAGATTATTAAATCTGCACATTATCAGTATTGGCTGATTTTGGCATTTGAAAATAATGTGATCAGTTTGAAAATTTTCCCCCAAAGATGTCAAGTGATAAATGTAACTTTCCATTAGGTTTGAATGCATGATGCAAAACTACATGGAAAACATGTCAACAAATCAGGTGTATCTTGTGTATAATGGGCCACAATTTGATTAAAAATGTTCACGAGGTCCCAAACCAGAGAGTGAAGCAGCCACTCAGGATGCTTTCAATGGTGGGAATTCATCGGATCCACTCACAACTTCCTATTTTCAATCTCCTACATGTCAGAGAGGAGCATCCTAATGCAGATATACTGTCAGTGTCAGAGGACAAAAAACCTAATTTAAAGGTAGTTTTATTTTACTTCACTTGTATTCACAATAGCATTGAATGATTTGAAGTTAGATTACTAAAACCTGAGATGTGTTTCTTGTGTGTCTCCATTTATAAAATTTTCTGGTATTTGTTGGTGCTGATAATATATTTGCTCAAGGAAACAAGTGTTATGGGCTAGGATAGCATGCCTTGTGCTTTGCACTCTAACAATGGCACTTTTTTTTTTTTCATCTTTTCCATTAACTAACTTTTTGCATCTTGTTTTAAAAGATTGGGTTACATTGAAATTTATTTCCCCCAATGACACAAATTCAACAAAATAAAATGCAATTTAGTATCTGATTGGTGTAGATTTTATTGTATATGAGTGGTGACAGTTTGTTTTGTACGTGTTTGATGTTAAATTTCCTGTTGATTTTTTCATCCGGTATTACACTAAAGAAATTTGATTATTACGTACCATCCATTAGATTTCGTACTGACTTATAAATGGCTCTGTTGACAGATTCCTGCAGCCTCACTGTGAGATTACCCCTGAATCCATGATGCTGATCCTTGTTTCTGTGCTCCATTACCAGTGGCTTGATAAATCCCTCCATGGGCGTGCACAGCTCTGCCAGCGACGAGGCGCGCTCCCGCTTCAACCTGCAGCTCAGGACAGACAGGATCCTCACTAGATTCGTGTCTCCTCGGCTCAGAGGTCAGGATCGTGTCTTCTAATTGTTTATCGTTGGAAGAATACGTGTGTTTAATGTCGTGAACCTGCCTGAGTGTTGAGAGAAGCTGCAGGCTGCAGCTCAGCCTCTAATCTCCATCCTCTGTGTGCAACACTAAGAAATACCTTCATGTGTCTGCAATAACCTCCACAACACATTTTCTAAAGATATTCTGTAAGCAGACAGAGTATACTCTCATTACTCGATGATCAACTGTCTATCATGTGGTACAGTTATTGTCCATACTCCTATGGGGATGACCTACATATGCAGATATAACATAAAATGCTTTTTAATTTCTACACAAGATGCACAGATCCAGTTTTGAATGTTTTCCCTGTGCTTTTAATTCATACTTAAATTGATCAGTCAGTATTTCCACATATTAACCAATACTGATGATGTCTGGAGTAAATAAACTAGTTACATGTGTGTTACATGTCAACAAAGCAAGTTCACCAAAATAAACATACTCAAAGTCAGGCTGATTGTAAATATAACAACTGTTTTGTTTTACAGTTTATTAAAAGGAATTAGTTGTGGTACAATTGCTTGAGAATCACAGATCATTCTTCTACGCTGGAATAAAAAGGCAGTTTTCTCTTTTATATTGTGGCAGTCAGACATATGAGAAGAATGAATTTTGTCTTAAATAAAGTCATGATCACATTTTCTCTCATTTTGAAGAACAGAAAAGCACCAAACTGCACCTTTTATATTGCAAAAACAATCCAGCTTCTGGATTTTCATTATTTTTAACTTCATATTAACTGAAGTCTTATTCAATGCAGCTGTTTACACGTCAATAAATACAAAGGAAACTGTAAAATAACACAATCCAACCAAGCATGTCCATTTCATTCACTAAAAAGCCTGAAAACAAGTCAAACAGGAACACAGGAGAGCAGAAAAGGGAAAAAAAAGGGATTTGATCATTTTTACCAACAGAAAAATGTTTGATAATAAATCAAATTATGAATATTCATAACTGTTTTCATTCATTTTGTCTCCACAATAATCAAACCAGAGCATCAGTTTCACATAAACAAAACCTAAACAGACAATGTGAAATATATTATTATAATGCTTATTATTGGACTTGTTAATATGTAAACATTTCTCTTAGATCAGATCCCGATCGTTGTTTTAGCTCCAAAGTGTTTAATATTCTTTCAATGTGTATCATAAACCTCAACTCACCTCAATATGGGTAGTCAGTGCTAATTCTGTTAAATTCCTGTATAAGGAGCTTCATTTAATAAAAGAGGGAAACTGCCCAAAAGTAACGGGAAAGTTTCATCTAATCTAGCTTCTTCTAATCCTCATCATCAGAGAACCATCTTGTGACTGAAGACTTCCACTCGTAGATAACATAACACATTAAGGCAATAATTTATGGAAAATAAATACCAGCATAACTTAGGCTAATTAAATGATATGCATGCATATTTTTCACCTTGAAAATGCATTTATAAGTCAAGTATTTATGGCGTCACTGTAGTTGATGCTCTTCTTACCCTGTTTCGGTGGGACCCAGTTAAACCTGCCAGAACTAAAGGCAGCTTGCCAGTAAAATCCTCCTCGGTATTTAAAGAAACGCCCAACAATCACTGGACCGCTGAGCCTGCTGGTCCACTCATTGTAGAGCTTTAAATACAACAAAACAACAACAACGTTTTCAGTTTATGATTTGTTCTGCATGTAGTGGTTATCATCCTTCCTTCACAGCCAGAGAACGCCCAGTGTGTCCTTCAGCCTCCTTACAAATGCCAAAGAAACATTTGAGGTTAATGGATGGCGGCCAGGATGTTCGTCCTGTCATGACCTGGTGACTGGATCGGCTCCAGCGCCGCACAACTCACAGCCACATAGAAGACTGAATGTTTCTCGTGATGAGGTTAACTGTTGATATAAATTGGGGGGGGGGGGGATAAAATCACATCAACTGCTTATCAAGTAGTAAGATTTCTCTTTCCAACTTTCTCATCTTCAGAGCTCTGTATGCCATCTCCTGGTCCCGGTTCTCCATCTCCTTCCTGAGGTAGCAGCTGTAAAGTTCACGCAGGTCTTCCGTGTGCTTCTGTGAGGGGAAATTCAACAAACGCAGGTGCCGGTTACGGTTCTTATTCCATGACGCCGCGTGCGAACGCTGAAGCGCTCGTCTTACCTCTGCACTTCTGCCACCAGCTGCAGGACCTGCTGAGTCGGACCTGTCGTGGAAGCTGCTGTTGTTCATGTCCTGCAAGAACACACGCCACGTGCACGAGGCATGAGGCAGCGGCAGATGAATGCTCCAGAAGGCTCACGTTCGGAAACACTTACGATTTCAAAATGAGGGTCGCTGACGTCTGTCTCGTCGCTGCTCAGGCTCTCTGGTTCCATCTTTGTCACGGGAGGCAGGAGGAGGACGGGATGGCCCGGCACTGCTGGGTCGACATGACAAGAAGGCGTGTGGTGACTTACTGCCTCAGTCTCTTGACTTTTTTCAAAGTTGGAGGACAAAAAAAAAAAAGACCAATACCATCGATGAACGAGCCGTCATGGCCACTCATATGGTCGAGAGAGGGAACTAGTGGGAGAAGATCCAGTCTCAGCTTGTCCTTGTGAAGCAGCATGTCGTCCTCAGCAGAGGTCAGAGACGGTGTTGCTGACTCAGGTATATTTCTCATCAACTCAGCTCGCCTTCTTTTTGCTGTAAAGGGAACAGATTCCGTGACGTAACGCAAGTAATAAAGTAGCTGCAGATAAAAGTGCTGAAGCATAGAAGTGCAAACAGAGTTATATTACTGCAACAGACGATTTTCAGATTCATTTTTGGAAAAAGGCTTTGGATACATGATTTATATTTCCTAAAATAAACATGATCAGAACACAAGGAATCAATTGTTTGCTGCTGACATTTTTAAATAACGTGCACACATAGAGATAAACACGCACATTTAACAGTGCAGAACTCTGCCCAATGTTAGACTTCAGACAAAAGAAAACTCAACTTTTTCTGACCTTTTTCCAGGAAAAAGACCAGATTGTAAGATTGTATATTCAGAGCAAACCAGTAATTTGATTCTATATTTTTAAGATTATCATATCCATCCATATCGTCACAATGTTAAAAATCAAAAATGGTATTTCAATATAATGAATACACTTAATGTAAACTGAGCTTGGTAGTGTTTTGACATAAATGAATTACATGAAGAATCACTGAACTGTTAGACCCCTTCAAATCAAGACAGCAAGGCAACCCTCTATAAAAACCTGAGCCTGGTTCTGCAAATGTTTCTTCCTGTTAAACATAAAGGGTTTTTTTCCCTTTCCAACCATTGCTTATTGTTCATGTGGAATTTGTTGGGTTTTTTTCTTTGTAAAAGTGCCTTGAAACGGCTGTGTTGTATTTGGCGCTATATAATTAAAATTGAATTGGTCTAAAATATGTATTTGCAACTTTTTTGAGTGCACCTGTTTGCATGATGTTTTTGTGTTTGACTTTCACTTGCTGCCATGTCCTCTTGTAGCCGCTGTCGGACACCCTGCAAATCCACAAAAATAACAATTCAGATTACGCCACAGACACAAAATGTCAACCTCATTCACACAGTTCCATGGAGATGAGCCTTCTTACTCATTTATTCTGTCAGCGATCCTCTGCCAGGCCTCCTCCCTCAGTTTGGAGGCGCTGGTGGTGTTGGATTTAGCTGTTAAAATCTCTCTCTCTTCTTCATACAGCCTCAGGATGAGATCCTGCTCTTTGGAGCTGAAGAAATGAGCCCTCTCATGTTTTCTCATCACCTGGAAATCTATTTTAAAAAAATGCACATATATATAAATATATATATATATAGTGTGGTGTTTCAGTATTAAGTTTTGGTTCCAGGTCTCCTCACCTCTGTCTGGGTTCATCGGTCACGATCCGTGTTTCCGTGCTCGACTGCTTTTCCCTCGGTGGCAGCGCGGGCGCGCGCACTGATCCGAGATGTTTCAATGCTAGATTTAGTAATCAAATCGCGAGCCGCGGACGTGAAAACCGATCAAAACCGAGCTCGAACGATGCGCCAGTCGGCTGCGGCAGGCGTCAAACGGTCGGGTATAGTCCGAGCGACGGAAAGCTGAGGAAGAAAACCGGTGTAATGAAGCTGAAATTCCGTGAGCTTTGTTAACCCAGGATTTTCTAATTCGGCTTAAAGCGCGTTCACGTGAGAGGCGGAGTTTACAACGAAGGGTCACGTGCGCGTCTAATCCCATCACATTAAACATCCGAGCATAAAAATAGTTTATTAGCGCACACCGTGTTCAGTACGTAAAGAAGCACTCAGAGCAGAAAGAGATTCCGTGGATATTTGCAGTCATAATAATAATAATAATGCATGTTTTCATCCATCCATCTTCTTAATCCTGTGCAGGGTCGTGTGGTGCTGGAGCCAATCCCAGTTAACTGTGTGAGTGCAGGATACACACCGGACAGATTGGCCAGTACATCAACAACACAAACAACAGGCACGTGCACACACATCTAGTGGCAATTCAGGGTCACCGATTAACCTCACATGCATGTCTGCCCTGTTGGGAAGAAACCCACACACACACTTTGTTTTAACATGTACATGCGCCTCAAATGAGTGTTTGTAGAAATCTTTATGTAAACCAACCAAAAATAACATCTTATCTGAATCAGATACGACAAAACGCTTATATAAATCTTAATAAATCTTACCACGTTTAAATCAGTACACTGATACTTGATGAGCTTTTCCTGTGGAACTATAACCTATTAATTTTAAAAGTTCATAGTTCAAGTATGAGAATCAAGTAAATTGCATCAACATTTCCAAATTAAATGTGTCCAATGTGAGCTGTAGAATATATACCAGCTTACTGTCATGAAACAACTTTTCTTAATATACCGTACTCAAGTTTGAATTTATATTTGCGAGTCACTCTATTGAACAAGTACAATTGCATTTTCTTCCCCCGGAAACATATTCCTTATAAAAGTTTGGAGAGAGAGAGAGAGAGAGAGAGAGAGAGAGAGAGAGAATATCTTGGTAATAAACATGGTCACAACTGTAGCAGTACCATCATTAACAACCTTACAGTTGCTGGTACTGTTAACTAGTAAACCATGTAAAATATAAAGAGTGTAACTTGTTTCTACAATGCTTATAGTAGTCCAGGGCAACGTTGTGCACTTTATACAAATGTCACTGTTGTGTTTGGAACAGATTTGCAAATAAACTCTTTACACATTCAAACTTCAGCTTCACCCTGAAAAGGTTTCATCCTGACAAACTTGACATCTTGAACCTAATGAACCTCTAAACCCCCATAATCAGAATGTGCACAGAATGACAAACGCATGAAAAGAAATGAACTCTGAAATGAGGTAATAAGAGTTAGTTTTATTTATGTTAATTCACGTCAAGCAGACATTTTGTTTCGTGGTCCAGAAAGAAGGAACTGTTGTTTGTGGTGCTGCTGTGGTCCGAGCACTGAGGTAAACAAAATAGAACTGAAATGGGTAAACTGTGAGTGGGAGTGTGGTCCAGTAACAGACGCAGATGAAAGCCTGGTCCCTGTGACAGGTTACGACGAGGTGTGTGGCGTTTATTCATCGTGGCCCTCATAGCCAGTCGGGAGGGCGTTCGCGTGAGAGTTGTGGAAAAGGGATTTGACTCCATCTCCCCAGGGGAAACGCTGTGAAAAAGAAACACAATAAGTCATTAAAGAAAAATAAAAAATAAAACAACAAGAAAGCTTTTACTTTCAAAGGGTAATCAATGCAGATCTGTGTGATTCACTGAAGTCAGACCTTGGAGCGAATGCGGAGGTGGGAGTAAGGGATGAACTCTGGCTGGTCGTGGCTGTGCTGCTGCACCTTCAGGTACATGTTCAGCATGCACACCGCCACACCGGGCAGCGCCACGGTGAACGTGAGGATCTTCCATAATCTGGCTGGAAATGAGAGATAAGAACTGTAAGCATTCTCTCATAACAAAAAAAAATACTAGTACTTTTAGAGTATGAAAACAACTGAGGGAGAAAAGAAAGTTTAACACCAACTTTGACAACTTAAAATCAAATTATTATGACATTAATATCTAAAGAATGCTACAAAATCCTGGAGCAACCAATTAGAAGTCACGTATTGGCCTCTATAGGTCTTCACGGTCACAATAAAGCAGTAAATAGATCATTTCCTGATTGTAGAAGTCCAAAAATATTGATGTCTCCTAAAAAACATTTCCATCAATTAAATATCATTATTGACAGAGATATGCAGCATTAACATTTATTCATAAATACCATTTATGACTTAAATCAGTGTAAAAATGATGCAAACTCACTCACTAAATTGAGTTGAACCTCATGGAGAGAGATATCTATAGACACTCACTTTCAGACTATTTGTCATTGATACACAGATATGAGAAATAGAGCATATAGTTGCAGCATTCAAACATATCCGTTTCAAGTTTGCAAAAATATATTCTTTTTCTCACATGTTAAGCCTGTCTTATTCGCTTTAAAAGTTTTCCTTGCAGCATATTTTTCCATGTAAAATTAGAAACATTATGAACCTGGTGACCTGATGTGACTGTTGTTGCCCTTTTAAGTACACAGGACACTGCACCACGTCCATTCACTATAAAATAAAGTCGTATAATCTAATGTTTTAGGCGGTGAATGTTTCTTTATTCCACAGAGAGGAGAAATCGAATAAAAAATGCGTAAAACGTCATGTTTTGGTCCAAAGTCTGTGAGCTGTCGGCTCAAGGATGAGAAGCTAATGCTAACGGTGGCTAACAGCGGCTCAGCAAGGTCACCGTCCAAACAAGTTGTAATGCAATGGAAACTGCAATAAACACAGTCTATGAAGAGTAAAGACTTGCTTCACTGACCTGACTGGTCGCCATGCTCTGCGGTGGCAGAGAGCTGACGCCGGGTCTGGTTAAGAGAAGACCTCAGCAACAGCTTCGAGATGCGTCCGACAGCCGCCATTTTCCTGTTTGAGCTCCAGAGAAACGCACACCGGAACAAGTAAGTTACGTCGAGAGGTGACGTAGGACGTACAGCACTGGAACGTCATCACGTCGTCCTAAAAAAAACCAATCTCATATGAGCGAAAGGTTTTTCAGCAGACTAAACTTACAACAGCCTCGCTTGAAAATGACTGACCGAAACCAAACCCAACTATTAGATTTATCGAATAGAAAGTTTTTGAATAAATCCTTTAAAAAAATGCACTATTATCCTAACGAGAGGCACTTTACTGCAAATACTAGAGATCAATCATGTATTTGTATTGATCCTCCAACCCTTTAGGAGGCACAATTCCTTCAGTTTAGACAGACGGACGGACGGACGGACGGACGGACGGACGGACAGACAGACAGACAGACAGACAGACAGACAGACAGACAGACAGACAGACAGACAGACAGACAGACAGACAGACAGACAGACAGACAGACAGACAGACAGATAGACAGATAGATAGATAGATAGATAGATAGATAGATAGATAGATAGATAGATACTTTAATCATTCCCGTGGGGAAATTCTAAGTTCAGCAGAATCAGCACACAACATACTACAGAATTGCAAGAGGATTAAGAAGTGGATATATACAATATTTCCTGTACTGCTCCTCCCATCCACCACTTACACACCCCACGATCACAGTCTCATCCACCAACTTCTGCATGTGGCAGGATTTGTATTAGAAGTCTGATGTGTAATGGGCTGCTCTGTGCCACTGCTATCTATGGGTCAATTTGGTATGAATTTCCTTTCGGGGATTAATATAGTGCTATAAACTAAAAATTAAAGTACATAGTGTTTGCTGTTTAGTAGATCAGATGACAGTTGATTTATGAGATGATTTCAGAATTATTTGTGAATTAATACATTTTTGTTAATAAACGCCTGGGAGCGGATTTGAACGATTCCTGGTGGTTATTGTGTATTTATTATTGACATTCACTGAATGGGCTTCAACCCCCCCAAGCAAAATGAAGTCAAGTTTTTTTAAATGTCTTTTTTAAGGAAAAGTGTCCTCCAAGCCCTTGCTCAGCCCCCTCTTACCCATCAGTGCCCCCCTCTACTGTGTGGAAGTTGCAGCAATGATCCAATGACCCTTATCCAAGATCTTGCTGGCATGTCGAGGTGTAAAGATGAGATGTGCCCAGCCCCAGCTTGCCCTGAACCCCTCTGCTGTAACTACCTGACTAAACCTGAATATGAAAGCGAACAGTGACAGACATGTCACTGTATAGTAAGGTAAGGCAAGGCGTACCCAGACCCAACTCTGGTCCACAGTCCCACCACGGAGAGTATGGTTAAAATATAAGCGATGTTATAAATGCCACGTAAAGACGCAGGTATGTAACATCATTCTGCAACAGAAATCTCAGGGCCAACGCGGAACTTTTGGCTGCAACTCAGGAGGCCGTCCGAGTAAAGCAGTGAGCCTCCGTTCTCTGTGACACAGCTTGCAGAACTTTCCCATTCCAAAGAATCTCCTCCTCTCCTGTTACTGAGAGGAGCGTCTGCACCTTGTGGGAACACCAGGGTTCAGTGTAGTGGCACCGACATTTCAATAAACCAGTGAACAAAACAACCAGTAGCACAAAGCGGCGTCTGTGAACAACGGAGGGTTTATACGGCCGATGAGATATTTAAATATTGCTGCTTGTCCAGAGTGATGATCTTCACGACCAATCAGCAGACGGTTGCATTTCAGCTCCTCCATGTTGAACCGTACTGATGTGCTAGGTACTCCTAGCACGACAAATCAAAACCATCATGTAAGGTTCATTCGGTACCATCCCCAACTTGTGTAAGTGGGGACGCACGAAAACCTGCCCCGTCCTGGTCCATACTGCACGGTGGAACCAGGGCTACAGAGTTGGGTCTGGGTGCATTTTGCCTTACCGTACCCTTCCGACCCGCCGTACTCCGTCATGCACTGCAGAGGGACGGAGGCTATTCTTCCCCACTCACGCTCACCCTCCAGAGACCGTCGGAGGCTACAGAGTGCTGTTACTGTGCACACTCACTACCACCACCCCAGATCGTTTGTTTTGCTCATGCGTGAGTTTACAAGCATGGCGGCCTCCATAGTGGCATGACTCCCAGTCTGTACTCTAGTTTTATCCTCCATATTGGTAGTTTTATAGTTTCACCTCTAATAGCATCCAATCTGTCCATAGGGATGTTGGTTACTCTCGATTTTAGTAACCTTTATAACGTAATTTTCTCTGCACACACGTCTGTGTGGTTTCATGACAAAAACGAGCAACAGCACAAACCCCACCAAAAGTGAAGAAAGTTTTTAGGTTACACTAGTTTTCGTTGTCGTGTAAATGGAGCCTAAGATTCTATGATCCAAGCTGTGAAAATGTTGAAGCCAAGTCAAGCTGTGAGGTCGTGCCCAGCCTCAAGTGGGAAGTTTTGTTTAGGTAGAAGGTGATGAGACAATGTCAAATAATGAACATTTATGCAAGAAGTCAACATGTAGTGTGTATTGTTTAACTATTTTCTCCTGAATTCTTCAATGTCGTCTGCTATTTTAACCTCACTGTGATAGAGACAATGGGTCTGTATTCTTCCGTGTGTTTACCACCATGTTGGATTCAGTGATACTCAAAGACAATAGCTTTTAATATGCAAACAATGACCCAGGAAGAGACTTCAACCCTCAAGCTGGAGTTTTGAGTCTGGGTTGGGTGATGCGCACCAGCACGTAAAATGCACACAACACATTGAGTTCAGTCCCCCTCCCTGAAAAAATACTGGCGAAGGCCTTGTTGAACATGTTCAATATTTGCGAGGAGAAATCCTGTAGTGTGTGTTCTTCTCCGAGAGGAGCCGAGCAGAACAGTGTGTGACGTCATGTAAACCAACCAGCAGGAAGCAACACTGCTGCTGCAGCCAAAGCCAGAAAGTTCCCAACTTGTTAATGCATGACTTCGTTAGATGATATGATATTCATTCATTGGACAATATGTGTCTTCGTACAAACTACATAAAAGTACAAACTACATAGAAATGATCAACATTGTCCTACATGTACATTATTCTGGGATAAACTGTGATTCCATTGTATGAGTGTAAAGTTATTTGTACATTTTCAGACATGGTTTCCTTCCAGATTATGTATTGGTGAGGTAAGTTTGAGGCGCAGAAAATGTTACACCACAGCTTAGATTTTTCATACTTATTAACTGATTTTAAAAATATGGAAATAAATGTTGCGAAAACACACATTTACACCGATATGAAAGAGGGAATGATTTAGTTTTTTGCTGCATCCCCCTTCTGATATCACATAAAGTCAACAGAATACAACCCTAAAGAAAATTATCAATACTATAACAAATGTAGACTCATTGAAACGTCTATTCATAACAAATGTGTTTCTCTTTAAGGGGTGGACTTTCTATCTTGACATGGTCAGAGTCCAACCATAGAAAATCCCAGATATTCCAGCTCATCAAGGTAAGAGATACATTTTATAAATGAGGTATGTTGTCGTTAAAATGACTTGGTATTTTAAATATGCATAATATATGCATATTATTTTAGTTTGTTTTTTTCATCATACAGAACATAATGGCAAAAGTCTATTTATTGAACCGTTAATAGTTAACAAATGTGGCCTAGAAACCACCAGAGTGATGTGGGTACCGGCTTATGTCACGCTGCCATCTGAATGAGTTTCTGGACTGAACATATTGATTACCGGCAAAAACAAAACTAAATAAAGGTAATTATACCAGCGTCAATGCTGAAAATATTAAGATGTGCCAAAATTAGTCTTCAGGTGCTCAAAGAAAAAAAAAAGGTTCTTCACAAGAAGATGATTCCTTCCAGTTATGGACACTCAGTATGACCAGTTGGGATCATCAGAGAGCGACTCTCGATATGCAGAGCAGAAAGTTACCACACAAACAGGTAGGATGACAACTCAATGGTTTTTTAAAAATTAACATTGTATTTGTTTACCGTCAGCTACCATGCAAAGCTATCAAAGAAATATCACTCAGTGTTTCCAGGCATGAAGAAGACAGTGATTTACATCCTGTATGGAATCCTGGTGCTGCTGCTGCTAATCCTGCTGATGGTAATTGGGATCAAATGTATGTATTCAAAGGAATGTGAAGCTTTGGGATGATATCTGAGAAGCAGATTGTTTTCTGACCATTCATCCATGTTAAAGTCTCCCAGTTAAACAAGGAGATCATCAACATCAAACATCACATGGAGAGAATCAGTCACGGAGGAGCGCCATAATCATCCAGCTCAGGTTAGAACAAATGATTCAAATACAGTGACAGAATCCTCAAACACCCGTCTTATTATCAACATTTTCTTTTTTCTCAAAAACATCAATGAAAAAGGTGCACATTGATGAAATTGTCCCAGTTAAAGGTAAAGACATTGTTTTTCTCTGTGAAATAGATAAAAGCACAAATGTGATGTTAAGAGTTTTTTTTATGTTTTTTTGTTTTTTTTTAAATCACCAAACCAGGAGCATGTAGGGACGGATGGGCGTCTTTCTAGAGGAGCTGCTACCTGCTGTCAACCACTGCAGCTACCTGGAGCAGGGCGGAGGAGCTGTGCAAGGCAAAGGGAGGACACCTGCTGGTTCTGAATAGTGTGGAAGAACTGGTGAGGTTTTACTCCTCCTTTGGATTGCCATACAATCTCAGTGATTGTGGGTCGGGTCACCACCTCGCCTTGTTCATACGTCACAGTGTCCATTTCCCCCAATGGCGCTCTCCACTGTTCTGTCTCGATCAATGAACTGCTTAAAGTGCTTTATGAGCTAAATGGGCTTTTCCAAAAGTGGAGTTGGTTTGCTCCTGACATGAGTGTGCTGATAAGTTACTGGAGTACACAAGTGCCACTCAACAAAGACCCCGAACACATTGACTGATTGTTGTTCCTCTTTTTCTTTTTCTTTTTTAATTATAGGACTACATTTCAGGAATTGTTGACGTCCAATTCAACTACTGGATCGGACTCGTGGAGCGACACAACGAAGGACACTGGAGCTGGGTGGACGGGACGGACTACGGGGCAACCCAAACGTAGGGGGCAGCAGCAGGTGCTAAAGGAAGTGAAGTTCCCAGGGTTTTCACAAGCTCTCCTGTTTCCTCTGTTTGTGTTCAGTTTCTGGGATGCCGGGCAGCCTGATGACTGGGACTACAGATAGAACGGCGAGGACTGCGGGCAGCTTCATGCCTCCGACGCTCGCGCACGCAGGCTGTGGAACGATGCCGATTGCAACCTGCTGTATGACTACGTCTGTGAAACCCGAGCATGAGAGGCAGTGGACAGTCCTCTCTTGTCAATATGACATAACACAGTTTGTCATCAAGTAAAAAAAAACAAATTTAAAAAAAAGTACTGAAACCTGCACATACTGTATGTCTGTAAAGTCTTCTCACACAATAAAGTCAAAACTCAGGGGTCTGCAACAGTGGCTCCCTGAACCTTTCACCAAATTATACCTCAATAAAGATTATATCTTGTTTTCATCATATTTCCTTACACAAAGTCATTTTTAAAAGGACTTTCAACTCTTGGCTAAAAATGGATTTAAAAAAAGGCTAGAATGGGGGAAAAAAATTGCTAAAACCACAGGAAATGGAGGAAAATTACTAAAACAACTTTCACAAAAACGCTAAAATGACTAGGATTTCTGAAAGACAAAAAAAAAGTTTTAAAATGTGGAAAGAAAGCCCACAAAACTGCTTCTAATAGTGGCAAAAATGGTTCAAACAGCTACTGTGAAATGTCTAAATTGTCCAAGAACTGCTGAAAAAGAAGGCTGAAACTTCTAAAATCAGGTACAAAAACAGCAAAACAGGTAAAGAAATGTTTACCATCCACAATTGTAATTGAAACTTCATAAATGCGATAATAAGACTATATCAAAACTATATATGAAATTTTAAGGGCTGTGTTCGCCTCATTTTAAGGGTTAAACGCTGAGCAGGAGGGTGGACCCAAAGCCAGCACCAGAATCAAAGTAACCTATCATCAAATATATAACTAGAAAACAAATTTTATATTAAAACTGTATATCTATACAATGTATATCTATACAAATATCTTATACACATATATATGCTGTTACTTGGTCACAACTCTGCTTTTTAATGTTTAAGATACTAAGTGGAAATAAATCTTCAAATTCAGTAACACTTTGTGCTATAAATTTGTCCTTTACTGACACATTATGAGGTCAAAACCTGTTAAATATCCTCTTATGACAATGCACATGTAATTTGTTGCCGATTATGGATGCCAACACAAACTCATTTTCTTTAGACAACTAAGTTGTTCCGAATTCCTGTAATAATTTTGACTCCTATTTTCAATTAAAAGAAAATAATAAATCGTATAACCATTAACAATGTGTACTCGACTTCTTTAACTGTTCATGTTTCTTGTTGCTTCTTATGTTTCAAAGTCTATTTTGGTTTCTTTTGGTGTTGACCTAACTTGAGTTTACCAGTGGAAAGTCGTGGGAACTGCAGCAAGTGTTGTTATTTACGCAGCTGTGGGATGGAAAAGCAATTTGCAACCACGAGGGACGACAAAGTGACAAAGACACAGACAAAGGAAACTGGAAGTATCTCAGGAATTGGAAAGAAACCTGTATGTTATGATAACACATTTTTTGGGGTCTATGATATTATTACAATTGGCATTTCTTAAGGTTATATGTGAATGTGTAAATATATACTGTAAATGTCATGTAACCGTAAGTGTCCTTATCTTTTATTCTTGTTTTAACTTTAATGCTTGCCAAAATACCCAAAGCAGATTTTTTGCACGCTGAACATGCCGGGCAGTAAAAAGCTTTATGATTCTGAGACCTCAGATAAATTATAATTACATGATAGGATGAAATGGCTCTTAACTTGTATTGAAGTTGTCCCTCTATGCTCTATGTTGTCAAAATTGCACAAATAAAAGCACTGACAGTGATTTATATGATAGTTTTAGCAGATTACTTGATTAATAATGTATTTGTGTAGATATATTTGGTAGTGCGTGTGGAAGTGCAGCTATTTTACAAACATAATCTGAAGTTTAGTTAGAGTTACATCATGCACGCCTCCAACAGAGGATGCTCGACGCCATCGGGTTCCCACTTGGAGACAAGAGGCTGACTTTGTAGTCCACATATTTTATCAACTCAAAACAAAGCCTGCCTGTTCTTCTTCCATCTGTCACCGCTCGTCTCCAGGCGGCTCCTCCTTTGTGTGCGGAGGTGATTAAGCATCTGATGTGGTTGAATCAGGTGCCGCCTCACCTCTCTGTCACAAGCATGTTTGCGTTGCTCCTTATTTAAAGCTCCCATGACCTCGTGTTGCTCTTATCTCTGAATTTTCCCACCCCCGCTGCCTTATAAGAGCCAGCCGAGCCAAACTTCAGTGCTCTTCTGACCATCACCATGAATCTGACCGCTCCTCTGCTGCTGCTTCTCTCAGGTAACACTGGAAAATCATCTCTCACGTGCTGCGATTTTGTTGTTGCATCGTCTTTGCATCCGTTCATCGTGTTAATGTCGTCACCAGCTTGTGTGGCCAGTGGCGCACTGTTGCCCAGAGACCTGTGGCAGTTTGGGAAAATGATCAGCTGTGCCCAGCCCGGGGTTAACCCTCTGAAATACAACAATTATGGCTGCTGGTGTGGATTCGGGGGACAGGGAACGCCGAAAGACGCGCTGGACAGGTAAGGAGAAGTCATTTCCACATTTGATCAAGATTGACTGGTAGTTTTTCTAGTGAGCACACTGAAATCCTCATAACGACACTCGTCAACCTGATGATTTTTCTTTTGTTTTAGGTGCTGCAGAGTTCACGATAAATGTTATGAAGCAGCCAGAAAGATTCCAGGATGTTCGGGTCTCAGTGACCTCCCTTACATCATTAATTATGACTTCACCTGCTCTAATAAACGCGTGACCTGCTCAGGTAAGACCGGGAGCAAAACACACCTCCAAAAAAATTGTTTCAGTATATCAACAATTGGGTGTTTTTATATATTTTTGTAGTCATTTCAAAAGAGGGTACAAAAAGAAGCTGTATATGAATAAGTAGACAGATATAAGCAGTACATGTTCAAGTAAATAAGCAGCAGTGTTGCACTTTAAACAGAAATCTTATCTTTCAAATGACTTGTTACAATTAAAGTATAAAATGTATTAAGAACCAAAAATCACAAATAAATTCCTGCTTTGCTGAATTTTTACATGTGAAATAAATATCGCCATAACAAATACAACATTGATGAATGCAACAAAATGCTAAATTATCTCAGGGGGGGTTCCACATGAGTACAATAATACCACCAATTACAATAAAATAAAATAAAATAAAATATAAGAATAAGAGTATTTCAGTGGCTTTATTTCAGATATTATATATTGCTTCCATGAAAATCTGCAAATGTCTTTAAAAGAATTGTATACGTTTTATAACAACACTGTGTACCATTTACACATGAAAAATTATGTTAAAGCATTTTATAGACCACTATAAAATATATTTCACCATTTCTAATTTTAAAAAGTCTTTAGAATGACACATTTCTCACTTGATTTCAGTAAAACATCGGTTAAGTGTCATCAGGCACTATTGTCCTACTATATTAATGCAGTATGCAAAAGAAAAATTGGAAAAATGGTTTATAAAAAGAAATATGATTTACTGGAAGAGGTGGGCATATGTTGGAAAACTTGCACTAGTTTCTAGAGTTTTTCATAGTTTATTATATGTTCAAGTTAAATCGATTAAATGACAGTACAGCAGCTTTGCTAGAGCAAACCAGCAGGAGCACATCTCCCAAAATCATATGATTGTCATCAGTGTACTATTTGTTTAAAGGAAACTAGTCACCAAATGAGGTCTTGGCCTCAAAAAAAAGGGTGAAAAGTGAAACACAGCATTCAGTGAACAGCAAATTTTAACTTCACAGTGAAAAAGTCCATTAAAAAAGGCTGTCTGCTTCCGTGTGCTCATAATTACTGTATTCTGACAGTCATGTCTGCTCCAGACATGACGATAAATACTCCAACTGGCATTCTAAGTACACGCTCGGACTGTTTCCATGAGGGTGTTTCATGCGTTGTTGTTTTTCAGCAGCTACCTATCCATTTGCTGACTCGGCTCTTTCTCCACAGCGTCCAACGACAAATGCGAGGATGCCGCGTGCGAGTGCGATCGCGTGGCAGCTCACTGCTTCGCCGGGACGCACTTCAACCCGGAATACAAAAACCTGGATCCCGATGTGCACTGCACCAACTGAGTCAGGAAACGCACGCAAAAAAGAAAAAAAAACAACAACAAACAAACCCAGACGACAGAATTTGATTTAAAAAAAACAACAACTTTCATCTCTCGACATTTTCTCCACAGCCGGATTTGACAACAGGCTTGACGTGTACAAAACCAATCTGTTTACAATGATAAAGAAACGCTGACATTTGGAGAGGCGGGTTTTCAAGCAGAATTTCAACATCTCTGTGTCCTTGTGTGTGTTTGCTCATTTAGAGGCGGCTCGGGTAACAGAGGTTACAGCTTTACCATCTCACCAGCACAACTTTCTTTTAATAACATCACCAACAAACTAAGTAAACCCACATTTACGGCTCTAATTTTGTATCATTACATTGAAGTGTCATTGCTTTGCGGTAGGAGTTTGGTGCCTTAACAAAATCTCTTGACAAATCTGCACCAAACAGCCTTTGAATAAACAAGATCAAACATGATTGTTGTCATGAGTTGGAGATTGTGGTTTAATCTGGATGAAGTTTCATTTGTTGACATTGTGCAGCAAATGTAATTATGAAAAGACAAACGAAAAAAAAATAAAATAAAAAAAGCTTTGGTGATTGAACCGTAAACAAAGTTTAAAAAAATCATGGGGTCAAGTTTGAATTTAAAAAAAAAAGAAGAAGGAAATAGCAGCTGTGTACATCAGTGGAGCCTGAATCCCACCTCTTTGGATTATATGGGCTTGTACAGAAGCGTGGTCACGTACTTCTTTTTATATCGGTGTGTTGCACTGAGCACCATCACCCCGTCCTGAAACACAAGCACACAAAGAGCTTTATAGAGGAAGTTTACAGTGTTCCCTGCAGAATCTTATGGTTAGGGACTGATGGGAAGGTGCCAGTTTATTCTGTTGTGACCAACGGCAATGTATGCATTAGTTACCTTGATGGAGAGGGCATACAGGTGATTGAGCATCACATGGTTTGGCTCTGGAAGAAGCGTTGGGTCACACTGGTGGAGAAACCAGAGGAATTTTACTGAATTGGCCCCTAAAGTGACTTTTTTCACAGCCTCACAATCAGGATTACTGACTAAAATTTTAATTCATGGAGATGTGGCGTCCCAATTTATGACAAGTCAAGACAACGGTATCAATCTGTCCACTTTGATCCTTAGAGCACTTTTCATCCGGTAAAATGCTCCTCTAAGTGCTCATGGTATGGGCAGCTCCGGTAAAGTTATACTTGCAGTACCTCTATTCAAGTAGAAATGAAAAAATAAAGCAGAGGAAACAATGTACAGGAGGCCCATATGTCCAACTCATTGAAACATCTACACGCTGTTAAAAAAACTAAACAACTTTAAGCACCGTCTATTCTAACATGTGCGACACACAACTATCTTTACAACAGAACTCGGGGTTCTCAAAGCTGCCCCATAGTTTAACTTCATTGAAAAGTATTGATTCAGGACTTACGGAGACGCCCGTGTCCTTGTTGAGCAGCACTTGCAGCAGATGTGGGGGTAAAATAGGAGGATGTTTGAACTTGTCTTCAGCTTTGACCACGTATGCATCCTGTTGGTAGGGACCAGGGGGCGAACTGGACAAGTCTGGAAAGAATGACCACGGTGTTATGTTATAGCCCCTCATAGAGAAACGTGGAGAGCACCGAGGGGTCATTACAGTGGAACATGTGATCTGCATGCTGGAGGTTCAAGGGATTTGCTCATGGGCCAACAAGCAATAATCATCATTGAGATTCAAACCAATGATTTTCTGGTTACAGTCTTGCTTCCAACACCCGCCACTCTTATGCCGCTTTTCCACTCGCTCCTACTCAGCCTTACTCGACTTGACTCTACTCGACGCAGCCTCGGTTGTTTCCCATTAAAATATCGTAAGACCACGGCCTGGGCGGAGTCATGTGTGTGACCCCTTTAACAGGCGCACTGCTCACTTGACCAGTGTGCAAGAGAGAGCGAGCGTGCATATGCTGATGGAGCAAGAAGCTGTACATAAAAGTAAGAGGCCAATAAATACAACAAGTGTTCATCTCATAAACGGAGTTCCATGTCCTGCTTTCCTTCGGCCGTGAGGGGGGGGGGGGGGGAGTTAACCCCCGAAGCTGAGGACAGCTTTGGCCCGGAGTACAAGTTGGTCTCCCGACCACGGTCTGGGACCGGAGCACGATGGGTTAACACTTTGTCATAAACGGAGAACTAACATTTAACAAAAGTGATTTCAATGGTCAGAAACCACAGGGTTTCCTCTACATTCATTTAGGAGTGGTGGGCCGCCCGGGGTGGGGGAGGGGTGTGCTCGGTGGAACGGAGCTCTGAGCAAGATGTGCTCTCCTCACTGGCCGCCGCCGCGCTTTGCAGTGAAGTGCCGTAAAGTAGTATCGGTGTCGTGGTATCGGTGGCAGTTTTATGAGTACGAGTATGAGTACTCATGTCTGGTACCGGTTGCACCCCTGTGTTTATTAATAATATAACAAAATGTGGATCGTTACGATCATGCTTCACTGTCTGGTGTTTCGGTTTCACTGGTGCCCCTGTTAACTGGTGACTTCTGCCACCAGTCGTTAGCAGCAGCTGATGTTAAAATAAGACAAACAAACGCTACGATACTTTACACTTTAATGGAAATGCGGTTAAACGGCGCTCGCCAGGACAGCTACGGATTTTAGTCGGGTTTTAAAACATCTGCTGTGAAAAGGGGACGCTGGACGAAGCCGGTCACCAGTTAACAGCGTTACCAGTTAATCCAAAACACCACTGCTCGGAGATCTGCCGATACTTGTCGCGGTTCGCTCCATCGAGCTCCTGAATCCTCTGGTTGCCACCAGACAAGAAAACGCCTGCACATCGTCGCTGCTCGACGGGGTTTCTTTTTGTGCATCTATCTCTGTGAGCATTTTTGTTGTGATCGGTTTAAGAAAACGACGGAGTGAATGAGCCGCCTTCTGACTCAGCTGTGTCGTGACGCGTCGGCCAATCAGCGGCCCGCCGTCTGCCGACATTACACGTTCTACTCGCCTCAACTCTCCTGGAACCTCGGCTGCGCAGGAACCACGAAAGTACCTGGTAGCGGGAACTAACACGTAGTGGAAAAGCATCAATAGCAAGTGGAGTCAAGTAAGGCCGAGGAGGAACCAAGTAGAAAAGCGCCATTATAACACTAATTGTACAAGACTCAGACACTGATACCAAAGTGTGATCCATGAATTAGATAAATCAACACTACAACCTTTTGGATTTCTTTAAAGCACCTTTGACAGGTAACATTTGAAAAGTTGGCACTTTGTTCGTCCTAATTAATGAAAGAAATCAGCACCTGAGATGTCTGCTGAATCCTCCGAGTCAATCCTGAGGGCGTCAAAGACTTCGAAATCGGTCTGTTTCACTTGTATGACATTATTTACGGTTCCAGTTTTAGACGTCACCACAGCCTGTGAGAGTAGAAGCAGAAAATAATTAATGATAAGACGCTGGCAAGGAGAGATTTCCTCTCAAATTCTGCCTGGACTCACCCCAGTCGGATCCAGGATCCACTGACCGTCGACGCAGAACTTGTACTGGTGTTCGCCCTCTGGCAGGTCCACAATAGCCACAAAGTTTTTCTGACTGGGTTCGATAAAAATCCAGGAGTCACATTTCAATTCAAAGACAAGCTTCGAGCGCTAAAGACCTTCTGATCCAGACCAAAACCACCTTCTGTTGAGCGGGATCTTTGTTGCCCAGTTGTTAAAAGAGCCAGAGACGAAGACTTCCTTGGCGGCTGCCGCCCACCTGAACACCGTGGGTCTGGCCTGCGTTGGACTTTTGCCCTCGCTTTCCAGGTCCTGCTGCCAGGCAAGAAATTCCTGGATTTCCTGAGGAGCCTAGGAAGCAAGATATGAGCGTATGACCGGCATGTTGACAGAAGCATCTTCAGCCACATGACACTTTCTTCTTGAAGTGCAAAGGTAAAGCAGGGACCGACCAAACTGTCATGTGTTCAAAAATAAAACTTAAATGCCTTTTTGGCAAACATTTCAAAGTGAAATTTGATTGGCGTGATCTTTTAAGAATGTAAAAGCAATTCATAGCCTCTGATTTTTGAATACATATTATAAATGTGATTTATACACTTTATCTGTATAAACAAAATCTAAAGCTGTTTTAGCATCTATAACAAATCGTTTTTACATCCTATTTATCATGTTTATGACGCAAGAAATTAATTCCCTGGAATTATTTTACATGTTTCCCATCGAGGACAATAATTTACAGTGGCTTCAATCATTTTACAAAAGATATTAAAAATACATTTACATGCAGTTTTGACCACTTCCTGCTTTGTTACGCGGCACAAATACAGTGTCATCTTCTCACAACAACACATTTTTTGAAATCACAAAAATTTATGTATTTGTGTGTAGATGTAGAAAGAATTAATTCTAACTGGTGACTACTATGGTTTAGATTATATAAAGCTTGTTTGGGGGGGGTGTAATCATGAACATATATAAAAGTAAAAATTGTCTATGCTTTCACAGCTTTACCTGGTTGTATTCTTTGTTTCTACTACTTTCATCTTTGAAACAATTATCAACCAGTCCAACAAATAAAATACTACAAAATATGAAAAACTGACCGTTTCAAGGTTTAATTAATCTAAAAACATCATGAAATTAAAATATCTGCCGTTATCCTCATGCAAAACATTTGTTAATGGTGTGTTTGGTGTGATTTACATGTATGGATTCGATCACGTTTCTAAGCGAAGTGTCCTGAATGAGGGGGTTTCTCTCAGCTGTGGATATGACGTGAGGCTTGTACCTTTGCATCTTCCCTGTGGAACAAGTCTCCGTCCTCCGTGCTGTCCATCATGATGTTGGGTCGAGCTTCTTTCCCTCCGTGCTGCCCATCCCGGTAGGACCGGTCACCCTGACCCCCACTGGACCGATCACTGCTGCTGTTCCCCATCCTGCTGGCATCAAACCCTGCAAACACCGAACACACTGGAGGGTCAGGACCGACCGGGCAGCTATGACCACACCGTCGCGGGGGCAAATGGCCCCTGGAGCAACAAAGGAGCGGATTCCAGCGCCACTGGTGCAGCTTTACGCACAAACAGCGTAAAACACAAAAAAACGCACCAAACTCTCGTAAAACGAAGCGTGAGCGGATCGAGTCTCAGGAAAGCGACGTCCTCGGATGGATGTGCATCTGTTTTCAGTTCGGAGAAATAAATGGTCGGTTTCTTCCTTTGGCTGTTGTTTCCGTGTATGATCAGAAAAAAAGTTTTCGCTTTGAGCAAAAAGAAAAAGTCCGATGGGCGCGCGCCGGCGCTCGGATGGACGGCAGATGCGCAGGTTTTTAATCTCACGAGTTGTTTTTTTTTTTTTAATGTTAATTCTTGCTGTTAGCCTCCTCTTTGTTTTTTTGTCACTCTATCCTCGCAGTCCGCCGTTCGCTGGAACCCGGAGAGCAGAAAACACACCTCTTCCGCCTCGTGCGCTCCCAGGAAGAGTTTAACTGTTTGATAACCTGACGGTTATTATCTGTGACCAGCACGTTTCCAGGATGATTAAAAATCACATGAAAACGCGCACAAATACATCTTGGAGGAGGAGAACTTGGTCAATTGTTTAAGGACAAAAACAGGAGGCAACAATCTAAAACACATGAAAATAAAATATGCGTTGGTTTAATGATTTCTATAGATAATTTACCACAATGATAGAGTTTGATGTATAATATTGCCTTTTTATTCTGAATCAACGAGAGAGACAAATTGAGAGTAGTACTTAATTATAGAATTTGAGAAAGAAAGAAAGAAAAAGTGTGCTTTATTGTTCCTCTTGAGGATATTACCTCTCTGCATATCGCCCATCCTATTAACTACATACATGCAGAGAGAAGAAGCTTTCTTTGCTCAGTTTTCTTAATTCAACACATTTTGCTTAAAACAGAATTGCAAAAAGTATTTGCATTCTTTACATGAGTAGATGTACAGGAATACATGATATACTGTATATGTTATTTTTTGACATATTTTGTGAAAAAGACTTGGCTAAAAGTACCAATTAATCTTCTTGACCTATGTAAAAATGTTGTTTATTTTTCTAAATACAAAGATGGGATCAAGAGCTAAACTTAAAATTATACATTAAATTTTTACTCTCTTCATAACCAATTCCTTTTTGAAGGCACCTTGAAGCTTTGGTGGTGTTGGTGGTGTTGAAGTGGCTGCTTCAGATCCATATCCATGTATGTCTCCATACAGCCGCTGACAAACACAGTCTCGTCACCACGGATTCACCAGCTTAATCATTAGCAATGACACTGATCTGGAATCAACTTGTGTCATCATGAAAAAGTTGAAAACTGAGATACATAATTAGATTATTTCCTGAAAATAAGAAGGTGAAACCATATCTGGACCTCAGCTAAAACACTTTAAAGCTCTGTCTACAACATGACATATTTAAGTTTCAATTCTTTAAATAAATAAATAAATAAACAAAATATATATTCAATCATGAAATAAATTTAACCATAGGGGAATGTCTGAGCTTGGGGACATTTCTGTGTGGAGTTTCTATCGTCTCCCTGCTGAGTTCTCTCCTGGTATTCTGGTTTACTCCCACATGACCAAAAACCTTTCCTAACGGTGGGAATCTGAGTGTCTTTGTTGCCTTGTTTTTGCTCTGTGATCTACTGGCGACAAGTCCAAGGTGTAACCTGCCTTCAAACATCTAGTCTACTGGGATCAGCATGTGTGCCCTGCAGCTATGAGTTAGATAAAGCACTATAGAAGATGGATGGACTATCATGTGACACTTAAAATACACTTAAATGTCAATTGCTTTAACTCAGGAGTGTGAAATCCTGGATGCGGAGGTTCCGTCCTGTAAAAAGCATCTGAGGTTTTGTAAAAACTCTCTAGAAATAGGTTTTCTATTAGCATGTGAAATCCAGTTTATGACTAAATATAATCAGTTATATTAGAATTAGTATGATGGCAATAATCCACATTAGATTGCTGCTTTGTTTCTCCTTTTTGAAACAAGGTGTACGAACTGTCCTTTTCCCTCAGAAACACACGTCTCTCTCCCCACTAGATAAGAAAAACATGGACTTTGTTCTTTAAAGACAGTTCAGTGTCTCTGAAAGGGTCCAACTAAACATTGAACTATCAGCATTGGAAGCATGACAACAGTTTGAGAAAAAAAGGAACATACCAGAATGAAAGTGGTCCCACTGTTCAGTTATTTGCTCTCCTTTGCTGAGTTTCTGCTGGACGCTCCCTGTGAATCAATCAGGCATGAATTTCTGCAACTCAGCAGAAATCTCTGAGATTCTCACGACTATCTAGTTTCAGTCAATTCAGGTATCTGTGGCTGTAATCGTACGGAGTCAGTAAGGAAAAATTGTAGTGGTACTAAAAGAGTTGCTCACACTTTTATTCCTCTCAGGTTTAGTGATAATAAATAACATTCAGTCACTATTTTACAGAGCAACCAACTTCAGAGACAGATGTGACGATAACTAATTAAAAGTTTTCACTTTTTGCAGATGTTTGGACTTTTTTCTTGGTATTTAGTGCCCATCGTCAAGGCCTCTATTTTAAGATGTGTAACCGTGTCAATATTACATATCAGAAGGCCAGGGCCTTCACAATCTTGCTCCAAGGGCGTAAGGAGGGATGAGTAATATGGAAGGTGGAGAAAATATCATGAAACCTTATTCCTTTTTCAAAACAATGCAGATTATTTTTCTGGAATAGATTTTATCTCTGACGTGTACATTTTTGGTAAGTAGTAGCCTTTGGTAAGGCTAAATTGATCATATTTCCCAACTAATTGTTTTTCATCTTCCAGGCTATATGAAACTTTGTCTTTTTTCTGAAAAGAAAAATTCATTTGTAATATTATATTAGTAGTTTTTGGTCTGTTTTATGTGCTGAACCCACAACATGTATACCACATAGATCATGGTAATAATATAATCTGAAGTCTGCTTTACTAAGATAAGTGTTGAACCATTCCTCTCAAGCTGTGGTTTCAGGGCCTGTAGTAAGCATCACTGCAATACATTTCAGTTTAATACTGTTCAGCAGGAATGTGACAATTTGTCTGTTCATGCCAAACCTCCAGAGCTGTTGAATACAGAAGTCAAGCAGTGCTTTGTTTCTTCTTGTAACACTGATCTCCATACATATGTTTCCCCATCTGCAGGAAGTCACGCTACCTGCTGTGGAGGAAAGACAAACAGATGAAATTTTATTTTATTTTTTTAAAGTAAATGATCACCTGGTGCAAAGCTTTCTGTTTTGGTGACCTGAAGTCGGAAGAGTCGGAATTCGCTCATAGCGTCTTCTGGCTTGTAGGATTATTGGAAGGTGATGAATTTGAATCTTGGCTGGGCATGAGGACCTTTCTGCATGGAGTTTGCATGTTCTTCTGCACTCATAAACAAACCTTGCATTTGAGGTTAATTGGCAACTTTAATATGCTGAATTTATATCTGCTCAAGTTTGTCATTGAAACTACTTCCAGGCTTCTATTGTATCTCAATGCCAAACCTACACATGAAGTTAAACGTGAATAAAAAATAAATGTTTTAAATTAAAGCTGCAAGCAGTGTTGAATGGGTCCTCGCGCACCCAAGCACTTCAGAATGTGTTGCATGTCGAGGTTTTGTGCATGTCTCCCCACTTCCTGTTAACAGCAGGTGGCGCTATGCCCGATCGATGTAACAGTCTTATGGCTGTGATCAGGACTGGACTCTCATGCAACGTGCAAAGTTTGAGCCCGAACGGACAATGCTGAGGGTATTTACAGTACACTTCCTGTTTGAGGGTTGTGGCAGATAGGCGGTTAAGCCCCTGATGGGAATCAGGTGTGCTGCCTCACCTCTCTGCCCATAAAAGGAGGAGCTGCAAGACACACTGGGTGACAGGCGGACTACAGGCTGAAAAGGCTGTGTGCAGAATTGGTGTGGGGAATTTTGGTGCAACTTCAATAAAAGTTATGGACTTTGAGGGATCTGACTCTGCGTCTCTGTGGGAGAACCCGGCGGTGGCCTGCTCAATGGCCACAATGGCAAATAATACATTTTGTGGCATGGGCACGTCTACGCCTTAAAGTGGAGCCAAAACTGAGATTCATGTGATGAGGACCGGACTGTGATGCCACATGTGAAATTTGAGGCAGAACGGAACACGTTCAGGTTATTTTCACTCCACTTCCTGTTTCCAGCAGGTGGCGCCATGGCTGATGGTCATAATTGTTGTATGGCTGTGATGAGGGCCGAACTCTGATGCTATGTGTCACGTTTGAGGTCAATCTGATCATGTTCAGTGTACATCGCACTTCCTGTTTCATGGCGAGCTTGACTCCAGCCACACCTCCAAATGGCATTACGACTGAGGGTCATCATATAGCACTCAGATACACTGATCAGATTCTTGAAATGAGTGATCCTGCGTTTTGGCCAAATAAGTGGACACCATACATGAGCAAAATAATTCCCAGCAGATGCAGAGGGCAGGAATTCACATATATATACTGTATATATGTCCCATACAAAGTGGATGGGAAAGGCTCCTCACAGAGATCAAAGGAAGAGAAATTCTTTGATCTCCATGACATCAGAGGCTGATCTCCTTTGACCCGCTGTGATCTCAGCACTGCATGGCATTCAGCATTTTCTTCTGGAAGTGCAAACCTCGAGTTTGATTTCATTACTCAGTGTCACATTAAGTGTCAGTCAGTGAAGCCATAATACTGTAGTTTTTTCAGAGTGAAGGCAGTGTGTCAGACTCACCAATCAGAGGACCACCACTTATTTTAAAACATTATTAAGGAAAGAGGTAAGAGAAAAAAGAATTCTCTTTGGCTGCACTTAGCTGAACGAGGTTAACTTGGTCAATTTTAAGCACTCACTCATTTTGTAGGTTATCAGCAGAAATGAAAAAGAAAGAGCTTTCAGAACAGGAGAATGTGTCTCCACCCACATCCTCAACACAGGGGACAAACCTTGGGGTCAGACTCAGGACACCCAGGCCTTATAGCCATGAAGAGTTAATGGTCCCAAAGGTCAACCAGCTCTCCACGTCCTCCCAGTTGGGAGAATGTTCTACCCTTCCAGAGGCTCATGGTGAGGCCCAACAGAGGCCTGTCCAGTTGGGTGTGAAAAGGTGTTTAAATGAGCCTCTGTTGCCTCGTAAGCGGCCCCGTTTGGAGGACTCGACGGCAAAGGAGGCACTCGAGGGAGGGGTCCCGTGTAGTCCAGCCTCAGATCAAGGTATTGGTTCATCATATTCCTGCCGACCAACGGAGCCCAAAGGCTCTAATGAAGGACTGTCACCAAGTTCCCCCCCTCTCTCCCTGAGCCATGGCCTGGCCTCCCGGGAGAAAACACCCAGCACCAACGGCCACCGTCCACTTTCGGGAGATCGCTGCCCTACCAAAAAGAGGCTGCGATTGCCGAGTGACACAGGGGAGTCCTGCTCACAAGACGAGGGACCACCACCATCAAAAAGGATCAGGCTGTCATTCGAGGATCCAGGACTTGGGCCAGCCTCATGTTGCAGCACTGATGCAAAGGCTGCTCCCTACTGCAACCAGCTCTCTACTTCCTCCCAGTTGGGAGAATGTTCTACCTCTCCAGAGGCTCATGGTGAGGCCCAACAGAGGCCTGTCCGGTTGGGTGTGAAAAGGCGTTTAAATGAGCCTCTGTTGCCTCGTAAGCAGCCCCGTTTGGAAGACTCGACGGAAAAGGAGGCACTGGAGGGAGGGGTCACGTGTAGTCCAGCCTCATGTTGCAGCACCGATGCAACGGCTGCTCCCTACTGCAACCACCTCCAGCAATCTGAACAGGACAGACCTAAGGTTAGTATACCTACACTCACTCCTCTTAAGAATTTGCTTTCAATTCGCAAATTTTACCAAAACAGATGCTTTTTACCAATTGGTCAAACTAAAGTACTACCTAACAGCTCTCTTAGGAAATCATTACATGACTGAAAAATACCTAACTGTGAAGACAATCCTGTAAAATGCTTTGATGCTAAAAGAAGGAAACTGACAAAAACATTTCCAAGCCTGATTGTGTGTGTAGCTAAGAAATGGCACAGCTACCAGTTGGGGAGGTCCCATCTCCTGGTTTAGAACAAAACACATTGTTGTCAGAGAATAGGATGATAATAAAACAACCTTGTCTTCATGTTTCATGGCGTGCTTGGCCATTGCCACGCCCTCAAATGGTGCTATGAGTGAGTCATCATATAGTTTTGATGAGGACCAGACCCTGGTGCAATTTGTCAAGTTTGACACCGCTAAAGCCATGTTAAGGCATTAAACTACACTTCCTGTTTGTACACTAGACTGGGCCACTAGACTGGACTCAGACTTGGCCACGCATAATATCAGTGTAATACCTTTGCTCACTAATCCCTTATCTATCACCATGCCAGTTTTTAGGTGAATTGGAATTACCAAAGGGGACTACTTTGGTCTAGAAAATTCAATTTGGTCCAAAATTGGTGAAAGTCCAGTATATATTTCAAAATTACAGACTTCCTATTGCGTTTCTGACATGTGTGTAAGAGACTTTTTTTTTGCATCTTGCAATGTTACATATGTGTACTGATTTTCGTAGCTCTGGGTGAAACGTGGTCCTGGGACTACGTTTTTCAAATTTTGCAGGTGGCGCATTGAGTCATTTTGCCAGTCATGTGTGATTCCTCTAAATTATCAAAAGATTTTCTCTGGATCTGATGACTGTGCAAAGTGTTGAAAAGAGCTATGTATGTTTAGGCCCTCAAAAACATATAGGAATTTCCAGGATTATATTATATTGTATTGTATTGTATTGTATTGATATTTATATTAATAATAAACCCTTGGGTTTCAATAAGATCCTCTGGCACTTTCAGTTCTCGGACCCTAAATATCAAAGAAAATGTAATAGTTTGTATGTCTTTTTCCAGACTGCCACAGACCTCTTAAGATTATGGAGACAACCAAAGACTGGGCTGGAATTTACAAGGTGAGTCACACACCATCAATGTATTCTTTGATATCCAGAGTGTGATTTATGAAGAAAGTTATGGTTGAGGAGCATGTCAGGTGAACTTCGGCCGGTAAACAATGAAATATTTAAAATAAACATGTGGGCCAAGATGAAATCAGTGTAATCTTCACCACTAACCACCGGCCTTGTTTTGTGTGTGTGTATTTGTGTCACATCCAGCGAACAAGTGCACAGCAGCAGCCACACGGTCACCCACAGCCAAACTGCTCGATCCAGTCGGCCCCCAACCTCCATCAGCAGATCGCTGCTCGTTAACTTCGAGGTACTAATCTTTACAAAACTACTGCAAACACAAGGCCCGGATATTCTAGGAAGACGTACAAAGCATAGGCGCGCCTGTGCAACCCAATGCAGCGGAACTGCTTGAATTTCATTTGTACCTTTTGTTGTTTTGTTTTTTTTGTAGATTATTTCTTGTCTGTAGACCTATACTGTCACAAATATGTAAATTCAAATACTTTATTAGAGTTTATAGTTAAAGGAGCTGTGGCTCTGGACTAATTTTCAATGAGAGGAGTTCATGATATAATATGTGTTTTGTTTTTTTGTTATTTAAATGTAAAGGCAAACATTATCTACCAAATAGAACCTGAGAAAATAAATGGCAAGATGATATGAGTAGCATTAACTACATACTACTACTACCACTACTACTACTCCTACTACATCATACTGTACTTACTACAATCAAGAATGGCTGATAAAGACAGTATGAGGTCAAAGCTTTTCACATATTTTTTAACAATAAAGGAAAGCAAGATACAGTGAGAGAGCAAAAAATACCAGCATTTTGATTTATTCAAGGCCTTTTAACAATGTTCCTCAGCAGTTTTTGAATACTGGAGTTGTTGTTTTTGTTTGGATTCGACACTGTTTATGAGCTCAAAACTGCTAAATATTGCAGTCTTCCCTGAGATGTGTAAATGCATAAATATGACATGTCTCAGCTCATTCGGGCGTTTTATATGGTAAATAGTGCTTGTTTTACAACTGTGTCGAACACAAATGTGGTTTGAATCAAGATTAACACATGAAATATAGATTTGTGAATCTTCAAACTTTAAAGGTTATACCTGCGTGTGAGTACAAAGCCTTTTCTTCTGTGTTGTGCATCTCAGGAGTCCATGCTGAAAGGCCGATTTCCCCCAACCAGCCAGATAAAGGGCTTCAAATCAAGGATCTGCACCAACTCCAATTTCCCCAAGCCCCTCATTCTGCCCATGCAGGTCACATTCTACAACATGTCCGACAACGGGGCAGTCGCTCCCTTCCTGGTCAGTCTGTGCATTGTCATTATTGTTATTATTATTGGTTCCTCAAGAAACTATACAATCATCTAGTGTCGTTGAACAGGAATGAGCATGGTGAACCAAAGCCAAAATCAATCAGTAACACGTCTGGATTGCACTTCTTTTTATTGACCACCAGATGTCCTACTGGAGCACTAGGAGTCATTGAAGCCTCCAACCATGTTTTTAATGTCGAAGCTTCAACAAAGCCTCGGTCACTACGGCACAGTATTTACAGTAGAGTTTTAGGGCCACCGAAGAAAAAAACAAAAAATCGTAGGCTAAAAAAAAAAAAAATCTTCATGCACTTCAGAAAAAGCCTAAAATCAAAGTCGAGATTTTTTTTTTCAGGGTGGAAAAAAGTTTTTTTTTTTGCAAAGTCCATCCATCCACATGCCAGCGAGTGTGACTGCTTCCTCAAAATGCATCGCAGGCAGTTTAATGAAGTGGTGAAAAGATGCGTCAGGACAGAATTTAGCTCATAAACACAGTCAGTCATCAGTATCAGGACTATAGGACACAGTGCAGCCTGCAGCGTTGTTCCGTCGCGGAAGATCGCCGAGTACAAAGAACAAAGACACAGATTTTTTTTTAGTCTCCAACTTTTTTTTTTCCTTCAGCAGCCCTAATACTCTTCCATATGGTCAGCCATCAGTCCGACATGAATTTTTTTTTCTGAGCGGCTCTCACATGGAATGATCTGTGGATGAGGCCATCATCAGTGAATCTCGCTATTAATATGTACCAAACAAGAAGAGTCATTGACAATGTTGACCAAGCTTCTCATGTCTCTCTCTCAACCTCACAGGGGGTGATATCCCTGGAGTCTCGTGGAAAGAATGGATACGGCATACCTTACACAGGGACCATTGGAGTGGTGTGTTATTATTTTCATAATCTCATTCAGAGAAAGATCTGCTTACTTCCATATTTTTAAAATCCCAATGTTATATTGCTATACCACAACTTCATTGAAGATGACATACAGTTTGAGTATATGATCTTCATTTCTTTGACACGGTGCTGACTGTTTTTTCCCCCTCAGGCCTTATGTGATCCCCAAAAAAAAGTGTTCAAAAACTTCCTGGTTCCCTATAACTTGAGTGATATGCCTCCTAATCACATGACCTTCCTGCGCCACCGCAGCTTCCGGGTGGCAACGAAGGATGGGAAGAAGAGTCTCCACTCTCTGATACATCTCAGGTACCACTGACGTTTCACTCGGCTTTGATGCTCAGCACATGATATATACAGCACAACGGTTTCCTAAGTATCTTGATAATATTGCAGTTGGGTGGAAAATGCCAAAGCCATGAATGTTTATTTAATCAGCCTGATTTACAGACATCTATTGAGTTCTAATAATAGATACATTCTTGTGGTGGACGTGCCAATCAAAACTTGGAATATGTTTTTAAACTGACATGTGTGACTGACAAGTCCCTAACAAACATCTTTTGTTTTTCTGGTGCTCAGATTCCAGAGCTCCAGATCTAGGCAAATCTACTTGCACAGCGATATCCGGCTGCTATTTCACCCTAAATCCATCAAGGTGTACACAGGGAGCAGTTATGAGCTGACATCTTCCACCGAGATGCCAAGAAACCCCAGCTACTCCCCCCGTATGTGACCCCCGTCTGACCTTTCAGGGGTGGGGAAGGAGGTGGGGTGTTTCAAATCAGGGGGGATCATATCTTGCCACTGGAGCAGGATTTATTTGAAGCGAGCTGTGTAAGATAAGGGCCAAGTCTCTGAGCCATAAAGCAAAACCCGCTGGGGCCACCTGATGTTCTCGATGGTTCTGAGAGCCCTGCTACCAAAGCCATGGAGTCTTGTTTAAGACAGAACGTCAGGTGGCCTCAGTGGGTTTCCAACGAAGTCCTCAGAGCCTGCACGTGCCAGCCCGGAGCATCCCGCCTGGCTGCGCAACGTCGCACCCTCTGGTTCGGCCATGTCCTCCGCCTTTCCTCCGGACCATCCGACGAGAGTCATTCTCCAGTTTGACCCAAGGAATATGGAGACGACCACGAGGCAAACCCCGTACCCGATGGCTCGACGTCATTGCGGGCGGCTTCCAACAACATGGAGTTGCTGTGGAGAATGCAGAGCAGCTGGCACAAGACCGTCAGCTCTGGAAAGAACTGGGTCATCTAGTAGGATCTACGCACAAGGACGGGATGGGACGGGACGGGACGGGATTCACATGCACACATCTAAAAGAAAGAGAGAGACACAGCAGACTTCATTAAAAAAAACCCTGCATGTGCTCTTCTCCGAGCTTAACTTGAGATCATCTTCTAACGTGTCAAAACACAGACTGTACATCGCATAAAACACCCCAAAAAGTCCACACAAAGCACCGTAATGTTTGTATAATGTTGGCGAGCTTAAAGATACAAGCCTTAACCACTTTTTTTTTTTTTTTTCATAATTGAAGTTTTGATTGACTTTTAAAACATTTTGAAACCGTAACACAACATTAACATAATGGCTGATGCACCCACACCCTATCCCCAAAGTAACAGCACATAAAAAAGTTACAGTAAATAATAAATTTATGAAATAAAATAAATTTGGGCTGCGCATTCGACCGCAGTGGGGCCGCAGCGAACCCTGCTCAAAGGGGCGGATGGCAATGTTGACGTCACTGCGCACACGTACATGTATATTTATTTTATCATCAGTTATAACACCAATAAATTTACTTTCATGAACCATGTCAATTTCAACACCAACTACCTTTAACTGTGCATATGTATCCCTTTTACCATTGCCAAATACCATGAAATGTATTTATTTAAATGTACCATCCCGTACAACATGGATCGAGCAGGACATCGATGTGGGGGAGGCACAGCCCATCAAGCAGCGTTTTTACCGGCTCTCACCAGATAAGCGTAAAGCTCTTGACAACGAGATTAGTTCTATGGAGGAACATGGTATCGCGACTCCGTCTTCGTCTAGTTGGGCTTCGCCATGTGTGATGTGCCGAAATCTGATGGGTCCCTTAGATTTTGCACCGACGTGCGCAAAGTAAATGCAGAGACAAAACCTGTCTCTTTTCCTCTTCCACAGATGGAGGATTGTGTGGATTTAGTGGGATCAGCCAAGTTCGATCTGTTGAAGGGTTACTGGCAGGTGCCCCTTTCGGAACATGCCTTGGTTCTAGTCTGTGTCCCAGTTGTAGATGGTCACTTGCACAAACCATATCTCTTTTCCTTGAGATGCCCTCTCCCTCCTTAAGCTGTTTCTTGGTACTCTTGGTTGCAGGGGAGGTCGATAGTCTAAGGTGGTGGGTGGTAGGAGATGAATGTGGTGGCAGCCACTAGCTGTGGTCATGATTTGTGTATAATTTGCACTTGGGAATTGTACAGCCCCACTTCACTTCACTTGAGCGGTGGGTTTGCCCATCGGTGTCCAGATATGTCTGACAGTCCAGTTCACAGCTCTGGCTCTCTAGGCTTGTGTGCCTGGCTGGGAAGGTAGGGTTTGTGTGTACCTCCAGTTGCTCCTCCCTCTCCTCCTGTGTGCAGGTCACACCCATGTGGGACCCGCCCCGTGCCTCTCTCAGGCTGGCTGATTAAAGGCCAAGTGGATTCGGCTGTGGGAGAGCTGATGGCCAGAGAACTACTGAGAGCTGCTGCTGCCTGCCCGTGTTCAGACTCCACGACCACCGAAGCCTTTTCTTTATCCTTTAAACACTGTATATATTGTAAATGAATGGTGCTCACTCATCACCTTCACTGCAAGCACCCTGCTTACTGTCACTTACCTGAGCCAGTCATGACAACTTCTTAAGTTTGCACATTTCACCACTGATTGTTCTCAGTAGCGTCTATAAATCTCCCCAGAACAGAAAATATTTGTCATCAGCAAAAAGAACAAATTAGGGTTAGGGTTAGCCTTATATTCTAGGTTCTTCAAAGTAGCCACCTTTTGCTCTGATTACTGCTATGGACACACTCTACATTCTCTGATGAGCTTCAAGAGGTGGTCACCTGAAAGGGTTTTCACTTCACAGGTGTGCCCTGTCAGGTTTAATAAGTGGGATTTCTTGCCTTATAAATGGGGTTGGGACCATCAGTTGTGTTGTGCAGAAGTCAGGTGGATACACAGCTGATAGTCCTACTGAATAGACTGTTAGAATTGGTATTATGGCAAGAAAAAAGCAGCTAAGTAAAGAAAAACGAGTGGCCATCATTACTTTAAGAAATGAAGGTCAGTCAGTCCGAAAAATTGGGAAAACTTTGAAAGTGTCCCCAAGTGCAGTCGCAAAAACCATCAAGCGCCACAAAGAAACTGGCTCACATGAGGACCGCCCCAGGAAAGGAAGACCAAGAGTCACCTCTGCTGCGGAGGATAAGTTCATCCGAGTCACCAGCCTCAGAAATTGCAGGTTAACAGCAGCTCAGATTAGAGACAAGGTCAATGCCACACAGAGTTCTAGCAGCAGACACATCTCTAGAACAACTGTTAAGAGGAGACTGTGTGAATCAGGCCTTCATGGTAGAATAGCTGCTAGGAAACCACTGCTAAGGACAGGCAACAAGCAGAAGACACTCGTTTGGGCTAAAGAACACAAGGAATGGACATTAGACCAGTGGAAATCTGTGCTTTGGTCTGATGAGTCCAAATTTGAGATCTTTGGTTCCAACCACCGTGTCTTTGTGCGACGCAGAAAAGGTGAACTGATGGACTCTACATGCCTGGTTCCCACCGTGAAGCATGGATTAGGAGGTGTGATGGTGTGTGGGTGCTTTGCTGGTGACACTGTTGGGGATTTATTCAAAATTGAAGGCATACTGAACCAGCATGGCTACCACAGCATCTTGCAGCGGCATGCTATTCCATCCGGTTTGCGTTTAGTTGGACCATCATTTATTTTTCAACAGGACAATGACCCCAAACACACCTCCAGGCTGTGTAAGGGCTATTTGACCAAGAAGGAGAGTGATGGGGTGCTGCGCCAGATGACCTGGCCTCCACAGTCACCGGACCTGAACCCAATCGAGATGGTTTGGGGTGAGCTGGACCGCAGAGTGAAGGCAAAAGGGCCAACAAGTGCTAAGCATCTCTGGGAACTCCTTCAAGACTGTTGGAAGACCATTTCAGGTGACTACCTCTTGAAGCTCATCAAGAGAAAGCCAAGAGTGTGCGAAGCAGTAATCAAAGCAAAAGGTGGCTACTTTGAAGAACCTAGAATATTAGGCGTGTTTTCAGTTGTTTTACCCTTTTTTGTTAAGTACATATTTCCACATGTGTTAATTCATAGTTTTGATGCCTTCAGTGTGAATCTACAATGTCAATAGTCATGAAAATAAAGAAAACTCTTTGAATGAAAAGGTGTGTCCCAACTTTTGGTCTGTACTGTATATTTATAGCAAAAATAGTTTTGGACCCAATACTGATCCCTGGGGAACCCCACAAGCAATGCCCAAGCAGGACGATGAGTACTATCCTCGTTTCTAAAATTGTTTTCTGTCCATTAAGTAACTTTTCACCCAGTGCAATACCACACCCCTGATCCCATACTCTTCTAACTTAGTGATTAATATGTCATGGTTTGTTGTATCAAAAGCTTTTTTGAGATCGATGAATACTCCTACAGCATACTGTTTTTGATCTATAGCATTTGTAATTTCCTCAATTGATTCTGTTAATGCTGTGGAACTGTTTGATCGAAATCCATATTGACTGTCAAAGTATTTCATGTTTGTCTAAGAATTTATCTAATCTGTGTATAAATAATTTTTCTAATATTTTGGAGAACTGTGGAAGCAGAGAAACTGGCCTGTAATTGGTGAAGTGGTGTTTATCCCCTGTCTTATACAGCGGTACTACTTTAGCTATTTTAATTTTATTTGGAGATTTACCAGTTTGGAATGATAAATTACTTAAGTTTTATTATTTAATATTTTACTATAATATTTCTTTCTACATACCCTTATAATTTTAGTTAACTTATTCTTATACTTTTTATATTTATCTTCTGCTTCCTTAGTTCTTTGTTTGATAAATTGTCTGTAAAGTGTATTCATCTTTTTACAGGCATTCTATAATCCATTTGTTATCCACGGTTGTTTTATTGGACAATTTTTGTTCAATAAAGATATGAATATTTCTAAGAAGGTATTACATGTGTTGTCTATATCTTTTTCTTTGTAAACAACATAATTACATAATTATTTATGTTTATATGTATGGTACATCTTGAAAGTAAGAGACAACCTGAGTGAAAAAAGGCCTTGTTATTGAACCAGTGTAGCCGGATGAATATTTGCAATAAAAATTCAGTTTTAAATCAGCGATTTTCAACTGGTGGGAAGTGACCCAAAAAAATAAAAAAAGTGAATGATAAAAATCAATGTTGCATCATCATAGTCAACAGATCGTAAGTCCAGTACATCAGCGTGTTTACATATTCTAATTGATCGTTGATTTTATGATATAGAAGATAAAGTAGTATGACAACAACTATGTGTGGACAACATGTGGACTTAGATTTTGAAACTACATCTCAATTTTATTTCATGTTTGTGCATGAAAAACATAGTTTCAAGATTCTTTTGATCATAACACTGAATATTTCCTTCTCTACATCCTAATTTATCAATAAATGTTTGCAAGCAGTGTTGAACGGTCCTCGCACACCCAAACACATCGGAATGTCTCGCATGTTGAGGTTTTGTGCATGTCTCCCCACTTTCTGTTATCAGCAGGTGGCGCCATGGCTGATGGTCATGATTGTTGTATGACTGTGATGAAGGCCGGACTCTGATGCACTGTGTTAATTTTCAGGTCAATTTGACCAAGTTCAAGCTATTTACATTGCACTTCCTGTTCCATGGCGTTCTTGACCATTGCCACGCTGTTGAATGGCGTTACAGAGTCTTCATATGGTTCTGATGAGGGCCAGGCTCTGATGCAATGTGTCACACTTGAGGTCAATCTGATCACGTTCAGTCTATCTACATCTCACTTCCTGTTTCATGGCGAGCTTGACCCCTACCACGCCTCCAAAATGGCGTTACGACAGAGAGTCATCTTATGGTTTGGTTCAGGATCGGACTCTGGTGCACTGTGTCAACTGTGAGGTCAATCTGACCGTGTTCAAGCTGTTTATACTGCACTTCATGTTTCATGGTGACCATCAAAACTTGCGGCGTGGTTGTGGCCACGCCCCCACACTTTTTCGAGAGATTTCGATAAATTGTGCTCATCAATCTCTTTTCTATCACCACACCAATTTTCATATAAATTGGAATTACCGTCTCAGACCAATTTGCTCTCAAACATTCCAAGGTATTTACACACACCTCCTGTATCCAGCAGGTGGCGCTATGGCCGATGGTCATTATCTTCATATGGTGTGATCAGCGCCGGACTCTGATGCAACGTGTCAAATTTGAGGCCAATCTGACCATGTACAGCCAATTTACACTGCACTTCCTGTTTCATGGCAAAACATCAAACTCCGTGGCGTGGTCCCGGCCACGCCCTAAAACTTTTAATGAGGGATTTCAATAACTTTTGCTCTTCAACCCCTTTTCTATCAAAAGAGCACAAGTTGAAGTAGATTGGAGTTTCGACGAGTTCGCTCTGGAAAAATATCTTGGAAATTTGAGGAAAAATTCACCAAAATCCACCATTTCCTTCCATAATATCAACTTCCTGTTGAGTTGTCGGCATCAACAGCACAGAGTTTTCTGTTCGTCCCGGCCTCTTACTTATGTGTGCGGATTTTTGTAGCTCTCAGTGAAACGGGATTCTGGGACTACCTTTTTCCAACTTTGCAGGGGGCGCCGTTGAGCTATTTCGCAAATCACATGTGTAACTCCCCAAAATTATCAAATTTTTCATGGGACCTGACGAGCGTGCAAAGCTTCACAATAAGTTATGTATGTTAAATCCCTCAAAAACGGGATTTATCTTGGCGAAGTATCTGAGGAAATCCAACGGTGGCCGGACCCGAACTGTCATCCTGTCCATTAAGATATAATTATATAACACAGCCATCTTGAAAAACCACAGAACATTTAGCTCCGTGTAACGCGCCGAGATGACTGATGTTGACGGGCCAGGAAGGGTGAGAGCAGGGCAACATGGCGTATTTTCTCCTGAGCCTCCAGCCTGCTGTTCATGTCTGCCCGTTATGTCGCCTGAGGCGGCAAAAGCAGGGAGGCGAGGCGCCGGCATCGAGACGACTGAAGACCGGGGGAGGAAACTGGGGAGGGGAACCAGCCGAGCAGTGATGATGGGAAGGAGAAATCATCCAGAGGTGGGACACACAGGAAGAACCATCGGGGGGACTGACCACATCCATTTCATCATTTATGGTCCAGCGGTCCACCAACATGGCCGTTTATCATGTGTTTAAAGCAACCATCAGTAATGTGTCTCATTTATTCACTCATAATTACTCACATCAAAGCACATCGTGTCGCTCCCATCCATTAGATATCACTCTTTGTTGAATTATTACCATCTTATTGTTTCCATGAGTAGAGGTTGACTTGTACAATACGACTGAGATGCCTTGAAATACAACCTGTTTTTCAATAATGAGACAATGAGAGAGATATAAGAAAATACTTGAAACACTTTGTATGAGGAGGTAGCAGCCCAATCTGAACCAATTAATCTCTGACTAACATGACAACGAGACCTACACACCATCTAATGTTCACAACATATCCAGACACTCAGGCCCCGTTTACACGACAACGAATTAGAGTGTATCCACAAAACGTTCCTCACTTTTGGGGGGGGGGGGGGGGGTCCGTTTACACGGCATCAGTTTGCGGATGCACTGTATCCGCAAAGTTTTTAATCCGGCTCCCAAGGTGGAAAGATTCTTTCACGGTGCAAATCCCTCATATTGCGCATGCACATCTCTCCCCCTCCCCCCTGCTCATCCAGTTGTAAACAAACATGGCGGCCGCGTAGTGGTACGACCCGCGGTCCATATTCTAGTTTTATCTTCCAGATCAGTAGTTTAATAGTTGAGACTCACCCCCGATAGCATCCGATGCATCATCAGTCCATGCGGATGTCGAGTGCTCTCCATTTTCTTCACGTATATAGTGTATTGCTCTCTGTTCACGTCTGTGTAGTTTCATAATAACATCAAGCAACAGCGCCCTCAAGTGGCCCGGCATACTAACTACATTGTTGTCTCTGTGTCCGCTGCTGCAGTGTAAACGCACTCCTTTTTTTTAGCGGATTAGGTGTTGTCACGTGAAACGTTGTCGTGTAAACAGGGGCTTAAGTGACCTAAATGTGTTAAAACATGAACATTAAACTCACAACCGACGGACGGTTAACAACAGTATCTCAGTTGTGCTTTTTAAAAGTGATGACTGAAGTCCTTTTGTGGGTAGAAATATGTCGATAAAAGAGAGAAGACACTGGAACATTTGAAAATAGTTTATTAGTATTCGTCAGTTGTTAGCCGAGCACAAACACAAAAACCTGCATGGACCGGATCATTTTGCTTTGTTAGGTTTTCACATCACCCTTAAAGAACGAAAATTTGATATAAAATGCTGAAGTTTGCTTGGAGGGAACAAAGTGTAAAAATGGCTGGTTGTGGCTGAATAATAAATTATGTGTAAATGCTAAACTTTGACCTGAGATTTAATTGTTTGAGCTTTACCAGTATTTTAAAAGTTTTTAGAGTCGGTGCTTCTTTTTTAACATCGTGTGCAATAGGATGGACTTAACTTTTCTTATCTTCTATTTGTTTTCACTGCTTCTTCAGTTTGTTCATAATAAACCAAACAGGAGACAAAAGTGGAATGTTTTAAAATAATTTATTAGGAATTTTAAAAAGGTTTTTTTTTTTTTTTTTCGTTTCAAAGGAATAAAGAGGAAAAAGAAAAATCTGAAAATGTTACAGTGTTGACAAGATTGTTATTATTATTTTTTTTCCAGTGAAATCAGTCTGGTGTGCTGCAGCAGTGACAGCGCGCGCATCAAAAACTAAAACCTGCCGGGTTTTTGTTGTTGTTGTTTTGTCTTTTTTCTGTAAATGGAGAGTGCTTCGTTCTTACGCTAACATTCAACGGAAAAACACATTTATCGCGATCGGCCAGTGCAACGTCCTAGTAGCTCCAAAAAGAATTGTTTTGGTCTAAAAACAGCTGTCACATTGCTACAGTCTGTGACCTCCAGTGGATATGCAGCGGTGGATGTGGAGGGGGTGCGACAGGTAAACAAAAGAGTTAATAAACAACCCCACATTTTCCTGATGGAAAAGCCACCTTTCTAAAAGGTCTCACCATCCACACTTTGACATAGATGTTAATGTAATAATAATAATAATAATAAAAAAAAAAAAAAAAAAAGTCAGATTAAAAGTTCACATTTGTATCTGAGGTGCCACCCCCACAAAAAAACAAACAAACAAAAAAAAAAACAACACAGCACATGGCACATTGGGAACCAATGTGTACAAAACCTTATAACGTGCTCACACAAACATCGACATGCTAACAGTGCACGACTGCTCTTGCGCACTTGTCCTTCATTTTCCTTCGCAAACAATCGTCACATTTTTCTTTAAAAATCACAAATAAAACAACAGTATGATAAAGTAAGAAAATAGCATGTTTTTTTTGTTTTTCTCTCTCTTTCTCTGTCTCTCTGTCTCTCTCTCTCTCTCTCTCTCTCTCTCCTGGGTGTTTTCACACCCCAAACGTACAAAGTGTTGCTGCAGACTCAGCCGCTTAAAACTCTGAGGTGTTTTTCAACTTGAATGTCAAAAAATAAAATAAAAAATTAAAATAAAAATAGAAATATACGCCTGCAGAGAAGTACAGTGTATGGCTGGTCAACCGAAATGTTCTCGACCTCCGTGTGACACTTATTATACGTAACAGTCAAGCTTTCCAACACAATGATGAAAGACGCCATCGCACCCCCCCCCAAAAAAAATACTTCCCACGTCGCTGTTGCAAAAATGAGCAAATCCCTCCCACACCCGGAAACCAGTCGTATTTACAAAAATTTACAAAATTGTACACCTTGTGAAGGAACTATTACGTAACTGTGGCTAATGACCTTTTGTCGTTTGACCGTTATTAGTGTAACAAAAACCTAACAAGATATACACTTTGTGACACATTTTCCAAGAAACAGTATTAATCCCAAATGTTAAAATTCAGTATGAACTAGTGACAAATTTACAGGTTTTTTTTGTTTTTTTTTCCAGTACCTATTACAACTCCTGACCTTCAAACAGGCGCCACCTGGAGGTTTAACTCCGCTCACCTCCTAGAGATGCGGTTAAAAGAGGTTGATTAACCCCAGAAACAAACAAAACAAAACACAACCAAAACAGATATTGAAATAACTCAGCCATCACAAAAAAAAAAAAAAATCATATCAATGTGAAACGTAACAACTGAAAAACACACACCCACACAAATACAGCATCTCATTGTGTTGCTATTACAAGTAGTGATACACTTTTTTTTTCCACTTCTTTTTTTTTAAGCTTTTCAAAAAAAAAAAAGTTTCTCCCCCCCCGTCAAGGTGGCATTTAGTGCGACGTCAGAGAGAGTGTGTGTGTGTGTGTGTGTGTGTGTGTGTGTGTGTAGGGGGTGGGGTTGAAGGTGTCTCCACCCCCGGTTGGAGACGTGGACCGGACAGAGACAGGCCAGATCAGCTCCAAAGCAGCTTCAACTCCTTCCAGCTCTCAGTCGACAGCTCTGCACTGACACACACAAAGCAGCCGGGTTACTCAAAACAAGACGGGCTCCCGGGCCGCACTGGGACAGAACTGGGCAGCGGGCGTTAAGACTGACTCACACTCTCAGTGGTAGCCGTTAGTGAAGGCCGTGGCAATCAACGGGCCCTGTGGGAGCAAGCGTGCAGAGTTCTTGTTAGACAGAAAGTATTTCAGTTATTTACCAGTTATTTTCACACGATCAACTGTTGGCTTAGCGTTTGTGGGGATAAAGACATGCAGACACATAAATGGGTTTCTGAGCAAAGATTCCAGACGTTTGGGGAATGTCCCCTGAAATGCCAGTTGAAGTTCGGCGAATAAAAGTCGACTGGATGTGAACTTCTGATCAATCGGCTGCAGCAATCATCCGCTGTTAGCTTAGCTTAGCTTAGCTTAGCACAGAACCTGTAAAACTAAACATAATAAAATGACGTCTTTATTGTAAAAATGTCAAACTGTGGATGTAAGACAGGTTGCATCTGCTGGATTTCTACACCTGATCTGAGTTTACTGAACTGATCATAGAAGATTTGATGAGTTGACGTTGGTATTTCTGCTGAAATCGGTCCGATTAGTTTGAGGACTTTGGCTACAGAGTTCTCTCCAGTGTGTGTGGGAAGAAGAACATAATGTACTTCATCTTTTGTTTTCTATGTTGCTGTTCAACCGGCTCACGATCAGAACTCTGTGACGTTGTGAAGCAGCCTGCTGACTGTGAACTTATTACATGAGATGGAACAGATCACACTGTCCTCTGATGGACCAAGACGGTAAAACTATCATTTTGTCCTAAACTAAACTCTCCAGCGAATGATTGCAGTAATCAGGCAGAAATCAAGGACAAACCGCTGTTATTCACTTCTACTTATTGAACACGACACGTGCACAACCTGTAAGGGGACAGATGCTATGCAGCAAATGCAAAACTTGACCGCCGACAATATTTGCCTGACTCACCCCCAAACTATGGCTGAATCCGGTGCTCGGTGCAGGACTGGCAGCGCTGAGGTAACTACTGACGGCCGACTCCTGACTGGCTGTCCCGTACAGGTCGGCCATCGGACCCGGGCTGCTCGTACCTAAAAATCCAGCCGAGCGAGACGGGGTGGAGCCTGAAGACAAACAGGGACATTAGACTATTTACTGCTGTAATATTGAACAACAATCTAACATTGTTTTTACAGTTTTCTTCTTGGAACCACAGGCCAAATCGTGACAAAGCAGCTTGAGTTACTGAGAACATGTATAGCAGACGTTACTGGCTACTTGTCCCAATACTTCAGAAAATATATATATATTCTTGGTTTTACAGGTATTTAGTCTTTTGAGCCAGGAATTAAATGAGATTACTATGTAAAGGTATTGATATCAGGTTTAAATGACCTTCCTCGTCCCATTAGCTGGAAAAACCATTAAGGCATTAATAGTGGGGAAATGGCTTGTGGGCTGCAAAGATTGGGGGATGGGGGGCCACATGTGGCCTGCGGGTTGCCAGTTTACCATGACTGGTCCAGATTAATGAAGAGGGCATAATGCACATTAAAATGGAAATTTCCCAAATCTGCCAGGATTTAAAGTCATTTTCTTAATCCGTCGTTCACTGAATTGGTCAAATGAAATGTATGTGACTCTTCCTCCCGCCAGCAGCACCTTGTACGGGAAGGAAAACCGCAATTAGGTGATGAAGCGCGTCAGTCATGACCCAATGAATCCTGTGGCATGAATCAGAAAGAATCATGGCGGTGAGCTGTCGTTAAATTTCACTGGCAGCAGCTTGAGGTATGAACAGTTACAGGTATTAAAACAAACTTGTGATATAGATGTGGATGAACGTCTTATTTGACTTCTATCTTTCATGTCAATAATCTTCCACTCCGCTTTATCCAACAACCTATTAACGCTTCTTCTCTCTCCTGTTCGGTAATAGTCATGTTATAACTGTACTCTACAAATGTGCATGTTTACATCCGTGTTTATAAATGATATCTCTCGATACCAATCCACCCCTCTGACCCCTTTCACTGTCGTCTTTTCATAATTCAATGTATTCTCCGTTTCAGCAAATTATTATGAAGCAGATTGGAGGTCATATGTGGAACCAAAAACCTTTTGTTTTCAGTTGTGAGAGACTGAGAAACCAGATTTAAAGCTTATATCAAATGTAATTACTCTGTGATAAGTAATGACGAGTGGCACGTTATTTTTTTAAAGTTAAATTAGTAGCCATAGTTCTCATTCAGCCCATCAGTAGAAGTCACAATCTGGTCCTGTCATAGTAAAGATGGCATTGTTTTGGCCCAGCACTGTTATAAAGATTGGAAATGAGAGAATGTGGGAACTTTTGACACACTGTGATGATAATATGTGACACTGTGAGGGCTTACCTCTGACTACTGCTGCCGCCGCTGCTGCAGCCGCCATTGGTCCGTAAGCTGTGAGAGGAATGGCTAAAAAAATAAAAAATAAAACGGAAGACATCTAGGTTACACATCTTAATTTGAAAGCACGTGACAGGAAACTCTAACCTAAGGCTCCACTGAGCACAGAAACTGAAGAAAATGTTCAAAAAGAAAAAGCATGCAAGGAAAAGGCTAATGCACAGAGAGGATGATGCAAGAAGTTGAAGTGATGGTGTGGTGAAGAAATTAACAGGAGTCTTAACAACAAGAAGGAAGCCTTTACTAATACAACGTTCCCCGTTTACTGTCTGCGGTCCTGCCTCCAGGTGAACAACGGAGGAGGAGCCACAAAGACAAACATGCAAACCAGAGAGTGGTCAGGAGGTGGTGCTAATGAGGCGTGTAGCAGACTGTCAACATGCTGCTTGTAAAGTCCAGAGGAGGGACGGACTGACCTGTGAGCTCAGGGGGGTGGGGTGAAGTCAGAAGGGGAGTCCTCTCTAAGTGGAACTCTAAAACAGAAACATCAGATTGCTGTTGAGACACATGCAGCACACACACACACACACACACACACACACACACACACACACACACACACACACACACACACACACACACACACACACACACACACACACACACACACACACACGCGCACACACACACACACACACACACACACACACACACACACACACACACACACACGCACGCACACACACACACACACACACGGGCATACACAAAGGGAAGAGGGACACCTCTGAGGAGAGGAGGAACAAACAGGACTGAGGAACGCCAACAGGGATTAAAAGGACGGAACGATGCTTCAAAGTCCATAAACTGAGTTAACATAATACACAGTAAATGTTTTGAAATAACAGATAATTAAAACAAGTGTCACACAAACTAATAACTTCAATTGAAATGAGTGCGGTCGCAGCGTCATCGTTTAATTTGGTGCACATCTATTTTTGGATTCACAGACACACATCACACACACACGCACACCCACCCACCCACACACACACACACACTCACACGCACACGCACACACACACACACACACACACACACACACACACACACACACACACACACACACACACACACACACACACACACGCACACACACACACACACACGAAGCAGATGCAATTCCACTCCCTGATATTTACAAGCAGCCATTTACACTCACAGTGTTTCAGATGCTTCTATGGAAACATGTTTGTATTTGTGACAGGATGTTTACTGAACTACTGGAGCTTGAAGCTGAGTGGAAACCAGGAGCTCTGATACACTGATTAATCCCCCAGTGACACGCAGCCACAGGGACGGGTCGCAGTCAGGACCACAAAATCTTCAGGATATTTTTAGTTTTACATTTGACTGGTAGACTTTGTTTGGTTTCCAAACTATTACCATCTATTACAATTATGCAATAGATGCCAATTGTGTTTTCCTCTTATAATGTTTCAGCTTCGATCACAAAATTTCAGTCTTGGAGGTTGTTTTGTTGAAGGATAACTTCAAGGGTCATTTTTCAAGGCTGTTTTAAGTCACAAAAGTAAAACACCAACACTATAATGTGTCGTTTATCTGTAATACAATGTGGAAAAAAGAGTCAAACTGACCAAAATAGAGCACATTTCCTGATTTCTAGATGAATTGTGCCAAACAATTACAATTGTTTTCTAATGGAATTCTTTCAGGACAGTATAAAGTCTGTCCCGCAGTGTAATAATGTGTCTTGTTTGTTAAACTTGCGCAGTAACTGAAAATGAGATGATTTTCAGGGGCGCAAAGGAAAAATACACAAGTGGTTTTATTGATGTATGATAAACTTAAAGCAGGCCTGTCATACGTTGTAAAATTACTTTTTCATGTCTGCTTTGATTGTCATTAACTCATTGTTATTGACTATGAGGAAAGAACGAGTTAACAAATATGGCCACTTGCAAGATAACGGGTTGAATATTTTGACTTTGTTTCCCTCAACATTTACACTTTTATCTTAAAATACAAGGAGATTAAAATCCTCCTACTTATTCTTCCTCCAGCGCATCTCCATTCAACCACATTCATATACGCTACCCATTTTCATGACGTACAGTACATCACCAACAACACAACAATATTAAAAAAAAGCTGAAAACATTAAGACAAAAAAATAAAAAAACAACATATGATTTTTTAAATGGAAATGGAAAACGTGTCTATACAGCTGATCCTGTTCACACGACGTGGTGACAGGTTTTACGCTGCCCTCCCTATTCAAACCAAAACCATAACTTAATCTGATTCAAAGTTATTTTGCAAAAAATTCAAAACACTACAGGTCATTTAAATTATGAGCAAACACAAGTTATCCGTTCCTAAACATATTTAAATGTATGGAATCCACCCAGGATGCATTATGATTTAAACTAAACTGTGGATATTTTTGATGGCTAACTCTTGAGTCATTGCTTCAGCTAACAGAATATTTCCTGGCTGATTCTGGAGAGTGTGGTGTGATTACCAGGGAACTGGTAGGTGTATCCAGGAGTGATGCCAGCGTAGCTCCGGCTGGTGTAAGTGGCTGTCTGGAAACCCGGATAACCTGTGAGTAATAAAAAAAAAACACTGTAAGAATCTGGAAACTCCCATTGAGACACACTCCGATAATCCAGTGATGAAGCCATAAAAAAAAATAAAAAAATAAAAAAAAACCTTTTGGAGTAACAGGTGTGTGAGTGTGTGTTGTTCTGCTCCACCCAGACAGTGAAGCCTCGCACAATCTGAGACAGGCAGGTGGATGATATTCTACACCTGGATTTCTTCACAAGGACAGGACTGAGCAGCCTACTGTCTTTGTCTTCAGTTTCACTCTCAGCAGTGCACATTTCACCAAGAATTTCTCCGTGTGCAACCGGACACCTGCAGCATTGACCGCAGAGCAACACGCACAGGGACAACAATATTGTCATTTATCACCGGCACCACCAGATAACACAACTATGTAATCATTTTTCAGCTTTTGTTTTTTTTTCTTTTCTTAGTGTGGAGGAAATTCCCCTTCATTTAATTAAATAACTCCAACACTAAAGAAGGTAGTTCTCTGCCTGAACAGTAGGTGGTAGCATTGTTGTGCTAAGTTTAGCTTTAGAAGCTCTAACAGGTCTTAACTCCAGTGAAGAGACACAAAGCAGCTGGATTAGCCCCGTTTAGAAGATAATGTTCAAGGGACAACAGGTGTAAAACTTTCTTTTTTTAAAGATCCTTAAAAATGTGTCCTGGTAGTTTCATCCAGGGACATGAAGGATACATCTAAGATAGAAACATTTAAGATTTTGATCCCTTAGTTTCACTGAAACGTGTTAATTCTGTCAATTTAAAAGTAGTGGAACAATCAATTTGCTGTCCTTCTACTTCAAATCTCAACTTCACTGCAATATAAGTCTAGAGATGGAATAAACATATACGCTGTTAATGTATTGAATTATGGTCTCCTGGCATCTGGAGTTGAGTATTTAGCATGTATTGAAGAGTATATTATGCATGACAAGTGGGAGATTTGATGTTTAAAGAGAGGTGCTTAAGGGACGGAGCACAAGAGAGAACAAGCAGCAACATGAGTGAAAGTGGACCGGACAACAATGCTCATTCCCAGATTCATTTAGCAGAAATGTTTGAAAGTGTTGTTTGGCTCAGAGGGTGTGATTTGAAAGGTTTTACTTGAATAAAGAAGTAGAATGACGAGGTTTCATATCTGTAAAGTGCTGAATATGTGCAGCTTTGGCTCCTGTTTGTACAAGTGGAATACATAAAGCAGGGGTGTTCCAATTATTGTTAGCGGGTCAAACGAGCACCATGATTCATTTTTAATTGGCCCACAGCATGTTCTAGAACTAGAGTGGAAGATTACCCAGACATGAGAGTTGATTCAGACTGAATGCTGAGTTTCAATGAGTTAACTCCTCAAAGAGAACAGACCAATCACAGAGAAGTGTTGCTGCTGGTGACTTAACCTGGCAGATCTAAAGGAAGGCATGTGAGTGCAAAGTTTCAGACAGTTTTCAGAGATGTACTGTTTGTATATTTTTCTGTATGTGACCCTCAGTGGAAAAGAGTTTGTACATGCCGGGTATAAAACTCATTTTAGTAGTGTGGCCATGCAAAGCTGTAATTTATGTGATCATAGGGCATGGCCATTTATTACAGTAATTACAGCTATGTAAATATTTTTGTCAAAATGCTGTTTGAACGCATCTGATGTGTGGAATTTACTCCCATGTAAAGAGATTTTAATAGTCAAACCTTATTAACCTTATTAACATTAAGAACGTCTACTCAACAATCATTTTCTGTTGTTGTCTTATGTTCCTTCTGTGTTTCTCCTGAATCGATTGTGGTGTATAACGATATGTGCTTCTTTCACTTTTGCCACTTCTAAACACTTCAAAACTGCACAGTGGGAAAAGTGGCCCACTTCAGTGGTCATCTTTCTCCCCGGGGGGGGGGGGGTTGTGACCTTTCAGTGCAGGGGGAGTTACAGTCACATACAGGTGTGCAGCCACATCCTTCCTGTCCTGATCAATACCAACTTACCCAGCATACCAATGCCCAGCATGAAGGCGTCCATCCCATAGGGCATCACCCGAGAGCGCCCCCTGGCCGAGCCAGTGGGGGACATCACCTCCTTGGGCTGAGCTTTCTTACACTCCACCTGTTTCCGTACGAGAGACGAGTCAGTCGGGTTCATTTCGACATGACTTGGCGACAGAGGGACGGAGGCGCTCACCATTTTGTTGTTGATCTCGTGGAAGTGGATCTCACAGACTTTCTCCACCACATCTTCGTTCTCGAACGTCACGAAGCCGAACCCTGATGGGAATTGACACAGTATGACGGAGTTATACCTTAGGCCTTTCTGTTCGGTATTGTAGCTTATAGTCGGCTGTAATTAGTGCTTTAATAGCCGATTAACACATTTTCCCTCCCCCTCCCCCATTTTCCAATGCTGCTATTTTGCACTCATCCTCTCTTCCCTCCCTCCCCGGCCAGAAGGCCCCGGCAAAGCTGGTAGGCTGTCATAATCGATCAATCGCAGGGTGGGGAGGAGGTGCTTAAGGAGGCTTTATCCTGATCCCGATTAACGGACTGGCTAATTAGCCTAGCCCCGTTCGTCTCCTCCAGCTCAGCCCACAGGAAGGAGGCCCGTGGGGTGGGAGGCGGTGGAGGAGGGGGAATCAATAGACACCCAGGAAGGACCAGAGGAGGAGGAGGAGGAGGAGTATAATCGTGGAGGAAGAAACTGGGTGGTGGTGGGGGGGGGGGGTGGGGGGGGGGGGGTGGGGGGGGGGGGGGGGTAGTGTACATGACTGAGAAGTGGACAGAAATAAGGGTCATTCCGTCTCACCTCTGTGTCTGTTGGTGGTCTTGTCGAACATGAGCATGGCATCGTCAACCTGAAGGCAGACAAACAACAGTTTGCGGTTATTTTTTCTTTTTTTATACTCGGGACATCCGCTCTCTCGCCACGCGACATATTGCCTGACCTCAGCCCTTCTCAAGTTCTGCGGGGAGGCTCAGCAACAGATGGACAGAGAGGAGGGGGAAGAGGGAGGAAGGGGACTGGAGACGGAGGACAGGTTACAAAGAGGAGGTCGAGGAAGGGGTGAGGTCAGAGAAAACATGTTGAAACACTGTACAGAGCACTCTGCTTCTCCGTGTCCATAACAGACACAATGGGTGGCGTGAAAAAGTTTGGAAGTTGTGCTGCTAAACTGCGCCGGTCACAATCCCTCTCACAGAGAGCCCATAATCCGCCTCCTTCTCCCCTCCGCAGTTTCACTGTCCCATGGCAACTGTACAAAAAGTCCTTATGAAAGAAGAAGAAGGAAAAAAAAAAAAAAAAGCTCCAGCCAACATCAAATATGGTTTATGAATGGTGGGAGAGTGCCAATGAGACAAAAGAGGGCCGCAAAGAGAGAAATACTAACACACACAGACACAAATAGAGTAGCCAGTCAAAAGTAGAAAGGTGAATCCAGTGGGCAGGTGGGAGAGTCGATGAGAGGGGAGAGCTGATAGCAAGAGGAATAGCGACAGGTGGAGATATGGTGAAAGAGAGCACAGAGAGGCCTGTGAGAGAGAGAGAGAGAGAGAGAGAGAGAGAGAGAGAGAGAGAGAGAGGAGGAAGGAGAAAAAAAAAGATTGGGTCAAAGTGGAGAGGGAAGAAAAAAGGAGAGACAAAGGGAGAGGGAGAACAAAGAGGCCTGGAGGCTTTGTTTGTTGGCACAGTCAGCCATAATTCCTCCTCCTCTTCTCCCTTTGACCTCTCCCTCCGGCCTGGCCTCCCTTTATAGAGCAAAGACACAGGTGTCTATTCTATACACACACACAAACCCAGAGTTTCTTATGTCAAAGTTGACCTACTCTTTCTCCCCGTCTTTGCTTTTTTTTTCCTTCTTTTTTTTTGTCCTCTCCTTTCATTCTTGATAGAAGCTGACATGTTTATACTCCGGTCTGAACACGGCGGTCCACATAAACATTTGGTAAATGAATCTGTGCTCTTGGTCTATAATAAGTTTACTGGACATGCTCCACAGAATAATTTGTCATAGTCACATCGGAGTGTCAGTGCGAGTGTGTGCGTGTGAACCCCCAAGGGTAGCTTGCCCACAGAAAGGTCAAAGGTGAGTGAGGAGTGTCAGCGTGAAAGAGGACCTGTTAGTCCGACTCTCAAGTCGCTGCTTACTTCCAGGCTGACATTTGCTCCGTTGCCTGCAACTCCACATCTCAGCGGAAATCATTTCTATAACCTGAACTGGAGACGTTTCCATCCATCAGGAGGGGAGACTCCCCCACAGTTCACAGCCATCAATAATCGGGGAGAGCCGGGGTCAGGAGTGCGACACCCACAAAAGCATTTGGAGAAACACACATGAGAGCCATGATCTAAGCAGACTTAACAAGTCAAACAAACAGAGACAAACACAGTCTGAAACCGGCACGCCATCGCCCCGGAGGGCTCAATCACAACACCACATCAGTGTTAAACCCCCACAAACTCACTTAATTGCACATCACTGGTCAATATTTCAAACAGTGGGCATTTTAACAGCGAACTGCCAAACAATATTCCCTCTCATCCTTTTTTCTCCCACCTCTCATCTTCCCTGTTATCCCCTGCCCATCCCTCTGCGCACTCCTTTGTCCTCACCAGGATGGGACACAAAAGGTCCAGTGAGGCAGTCTAATCAGGAACTTCCATGGATGGCTGGAGCCTACATTTCACCGTCCATCCCTCGATATCTCTCTCGGCAAAAATTCATCTCAGCATTATGATTGAGGAGGGAGCACGGGGAAACTCGAGGCCGAACCCTTTTGGCAGTGGAAATAAAGCGAAAAAAAAAAAAGAAAAAAAAAAGTGGCGGCTGAAACCACAAAGCCGTCACATCTTCTGACTTTGAGAAGTTTCAAGGACTTAAGGTGCAAAATCGCACCTTTAAAATTGACTGGAGAGTTTATTTTTAATTAACGTAGCATGAACTCAACCAAAAGTGACAAAAAATGTATGAATCAAACGTATTATGGACGATGATTTTCACAAAAGATGACAGATTTAAGAAACAAGGGAAATCCAGAAGCACCCAGTATGCAGATAACTTCAGAGCAAACTAACAAAATATTTGCCCAGCTTTGTACGGAGGCATAATGGCCCTCGTAACCCCCCTCCACCCGCCCCACCACCACCACCCCACCCCTCCCTCCAACTCGCACTCACACACACCCCATCCTTGCCCCAGTTCCCCCTCGTACGCCTCCACAGCCCTCTCCCAGTAAGGCCCTCCCTCGCCTGTCGGTGCCTTTGTCAGCCCATCATCTATTCTCTGTCCCAGGCCTTTCACAGTTTTAGAAAAGCAGGACAAGAAACTTAAGAAAAGTTTATGCTGAAAACTTTTTTGTTTGTTGTTGAAAAACTAAACACGTGTAGCAACTTAAAAGATGACGTGCAGATTGAACAGGTTTTGAGATTTTATTATTTTAGTTGTTAAACTCCCGAGCTGACCCCCACCCAACACACTCACGTTAACCCCCCCGAAAAAAAACACCACCTCATCCCTCCTCCTTCAGAACAAAAACCCCTTACCCACAGAATTACTTGGGGACAATGGGCAAGCCAGGTCACCACGGTAACGGGCCGGGGGGGGGTTGTGGGCAGGAGCAGCTGTTACATCAGATTAATTCAGATTCTGATAATCCCTCCTCCTTCTTGCCATCACCACACACTCACTACAAAACTTTTCTTCCCCCCTCCTTCACCATCACCATGCACCCTCCGCTCCCTCCTGCCCCCCCCCCTTCACTTCGCCTGCTGCTCCACCATCCCCTCAGCCTCGTTAGTTTTCATTCCAGACCTTTTCTCTCCCTTCTTTTTTCGGCCTCCACTTCATCACAGAAACCCCCAAGTTGAAGTGAAGTTTTTCTCTGACAACTTGTGATGAATCCGAAGCGACGTGGTACTAAAATGTTTGTTTTGGAGCCGACGTGAAACAAAGTCAGGTTGCAAAAGCTTTTCTAAGACTTCCAAAGAGACTCTCATCCCATTTCAAGACTTTAACCTGCAGAATTTTGGTCCGTTTTGTCTAAATGATTTTTCTCATAATAGAAATTGCAGTTTTTCTGCTAACTTTGCAGTGACCTAAAGAAAAAAAATCATTTCAACAAGTGCCTTACAAAGGATTTAAAACCGTCACTCACCTTCCCAAACTGATCGAAGTACTGCTTCACATCCTCGATAGTCGTATTCACTGACAGGCCGCCCACAAAGATCTTCTTGGTTCGGGTCACCAGCTGGAAGGAGGAGAGGAAGACATGACACACTGACTAACAAAGTAGAAATACATGCATTTATAGCCACACGTATTCCACTGAAATACTGTAGCTGAAGCTGAGATACATCCTCAGAAACAAACATGCAGCTCCCAATGTAACAACGTCTTGAAACGGACCGCCGCCAGACAAAAAGCACAAAGTTAACACAGTTGTCTTTAACCACATAATGAAAGCTTTCGCTTCAGTTTTAGAACTGCGAGACCAGTTTTAGCAAAAAAGGCCCTAAAACAGAGGCATTTCTTTTTTCTAATTTATGACAAAGTGCCTGTTTAATTGGGTGAATACAAGACATGAAAGAACACATTGCTTAGAATAAACCAGACGTCACCACATAACTTTGTAAATAATACAATTTAAACCATTGAGCAGTTGGAAAGATCATTACAACTTCCCGTCCCTCTCTCATTCTTTCTTTCTTTTTTTTTTTTTTAACAGCAGTCCACATTTATGCAGGTAAAGTGAGTCTCCTGCGACACGTCTCCCATTCCTGTACTCTTAGTATGAGCTGTTATTGTCTCGCACGCAATATTGCGATCAGCAGTAGAAACTGAATTGTCTCAGTTGCTATTTGAAACTGCAGCCAGAAATAAGTGAAGCTTTGTAGGATTGATAGGCTGTGCTGCAGGACCAAGCAGATTGAAACCTCCGCTGAATATTGTTTTTATGTTTGTTTGTACCCGAGCCTAATGTCCTCACGGGGATGAAAAAAAACAACCAGATTTATGGAGTAAAGCACGTTGGATATCACAGGCCACATGTGAAGAGCAGCTTTTCACTGACCAACCAGAGCAACGTGAGATGAGGATGTACAGACTTACACATCTGCTTCTTGTGTGACTTACACTCCGCAAAACCTTTAAAAAAAACAACCATCAAATAAAAAAACCAGCACTGTTCCTGTAGTGGACATGAAGCCAGGTCCTGGAAGCAGTAAACATCCGACACCTGTAATTATCCAAGATTTCTTTTCTCCACCACTTTCATTTCCTCACATGACAGGGGAGCTTTTACTGTTTTCACTCCAAAGTTTGTCTGAAGTCAGTGAGCAGAAAACAAAGTGACTCAGCAGGTTAGTTTTCTCAGTGGATACTTTTTTTTTTTTAAATTTCTTTCTTAGTGTTCAGCCAGAGAACAGATACATATTAAAAGATGTCGTTTAGATCGCTAGTGTTGCCCGATTTAAAACGGCAGAAAATGTATGGCCACTCATTTAAAAAAGAAGTGAAGATTTTATTGATTCTGATTCTGATTAATATTATTTTTCACCAAACAGTGATTTGCAAAAAAATGTGTCGTTTGTAGTAGAAAAGCCATTTCTCATGTCTATTTCTAACTTTAACTAATTTCCTCCATTTCTAATACATTTAAAAACACTTAAATACTGATAAAAAAAAATATATCAGAAAGCTCCACAAACTCCACTTTAAATATATATATTTTTTTTTACACCTGTTAGGAACTACTTCCTCTGAGCTGTCGTCACTAGAGCAGACAAAGCACAGAGCGAAACATGAATCACCATACGGACAATTAAGTGGCTTAGCGAAAAGAAAGAAAGACAGAAATAACCTGCTGGTCTTCAAAGTGGCGAAGGTTTTTTGTCAAGGTATGTTCACGTAACCGTCCGGTGATGTCAGCAGTGCTCAGGTTCCTCAGATTAGCAGGCATTAGCCCAGATAAGAGACTGAAACACTCAAGTCACACTAACAGGCGGCAAACAATGCGCAGCGGCGGGGAGAGGGTTCGACTCACCTTGGGCTGAGCTCTGCGAGGGAACGCCACCTTTGGATCGATCTGAAAGAGAAGGATCAGAGAAAGAGGGGACTGGTTGGTGGTGTGCAACCAAAGCAAAGAAAGAAACAACTTGTCACCATCACTTCGTTTGTTCGCCACTCTTTCACTCACAAGTCGGCTGCATTTGTAAAATAAACCAAAGTATATCTCATGTATACCGCACAGTCAAGATGGCAAAAGCACCTGTATTACTTGAATGATGACAGTATTCTCTCAGTGTTCTAGAAAATAACACATATATATATATATACATATATATATAATCTGGACTGGTGGCACGGTGGAGAAGTGGTTAGCACTATCACCTCACAGAAGAAAAAAGAAAACCACATCAATTCAACATTACGCGTGAAAACTTCTATAATCCAAAGCTTCTCGGTGTGATTGTGTTTAGAGAAATCCTCCTGACAAATTGAAATCTAACTGTGCAGCCAATGTGGATCTAACAATAACCTATTGCCATTATATTTAATACTTTTTGTGATGATGACACTAAATTGTGGGTAGTTTCCTTATCGCCACGTTTAAGCTTCAACGGTTCCCACTACAACTTAACTACTGTAAATTCTTATATACCTGCTTGTGTTTGGGAGAAAATAAATAGGAAAAAGTAATGAGGTCCTTATTAAGTAATCTCGTGACTTCTTTGCTTTAAGATTGTAAAACATATGGGTTCTAATGACTTTCTAATTCTCAACAATCGATGCTGGCGTGTTGGAAGTTGTCTACCAAAACCCCCAAAATGTTAAATTTATTATAAAAGAACATGAGGTTGCAAATCTTACTATCTATTCATCTAAAACCCAGTGATTGTGTGCATGTGCTAGAGAATTGAATGAAAGGAATCAATCATAAGGATCAATAGTTGTTGGGTGATTTGTAATAATATCTGAGCACGGTGAGCAAAGCCGTTCCTCAAGCAGGTGGAATGTCCTTCTATACATTCATGAGCCACAATCAGTGGACATTTTAATGTTTTTTTTTATTTTATTTTATTAAGTAATCCGTGTTTGCAAGAATCTCTGACGATTTGTGTTCATGAGAGGTCATATGACTCCACCACTTTTTCATTTTTTAAATGAGGGTTATTTCAAGCCGATTTATACAAACTTCCTGGTGCATCAAGTTTTCAGACAGAAACAATAGTTTTGTAATTTCGAAAATTCCTTCTAAAGTCAGCTTAAAATTAACTTTGGGAAAGCTCAATTGAATACGGTTGTAGATCCAGAGAATAGTGACACTCAGCGTGCCACTCACAGGGTCCTTGCAGGTTAAAGGGGGCCCATGTTGGTTACTCCTGCCTTGTAGACAGTCCAAGTCACGTCTATCTACCCGACTCTCACAAAATCCTACAGGAAACACTTTATACTACCTTGTTTCTCTATTCCAGGAGATGAACAGGCTTAAGCCTCGCATAAGTGTGCATATCAATGAGTCTGTGTGTGTGTGTGTGTGTGTGTGTGTGTGTGTGTGTGTGTGTGCGCGCACACGGCTCTGTTCAGGTGGAATTCCTGCAAATGTCCAGCGGACCCCAGTCTCTCTCTCGTCACCACCATGTGACATGTGATCTCCTGGAATCTCACACAGGCACCACAATCACAAACACACCTCACCTCGGCAAGGAGAGCCGGGAGATGGAGGACAAGAGTGTCAGAGCGAAAGAGAGAGAGAGAGAAAGAGGGAGAAAAGAGGGGAGAAAAGAGACTCGGAGCTGTCAATCACGGCTCCCATTTGTTTTGTTTGTTTGTGTTTGTCTGTTTTTGTCTTTCTCGGCATTTGACGGAAGTGATGGCAACAACAGGGACCATCCGATGACGTGGCTCCTCCTCTGCCCTGCTGAAATTTAGACTTCCCCCTCAGGAAAAAAAAGGACAAGCTTGACTTTTTTTTTTTTTTTTGAACAATACATCTTTTGTAGTATTGATCTCAAAAATAAAAACGATTATAAACAATGTAAACTGTGGACAAGCTCACTGAATTTCACCAAGGTAAAAGAGTGAACAGAGAACCAGACCATGCCATGAGGATGCATTCACAGACAGGCTGTAAAATTGGAATTTGAGACCTCTATATTAGTCTATACTGATCTAATAGAGCTAGAGAACAACTAGACTACACCACACTGTACTGCTGTTACACTAACAGATGGTGAGACAGCACAGCGCTAAGATTAGTCCGTAACCATGAGAGGGTAGAGTTGAACTACAGTAGAGAGCTACAGCCTCTATGGTAAACCACATGCGTTTACCAGAATAAGGGCAACTCCGCTGATTCTAATGAGAGTCGACGTCACCGCACGTTTTCACTTTTCTTTTACTTTTTTTTAACTTTTATTCTAGAGAGCAGAGTGAGAAGACTATAGGCTAAGACTGGAGGATCAGATGCAGAGTCTACTGTTTAGTTTCTATGGTGGCTAGACTACTCTGATAGTCACCTCCGGTCACCAACCCTCCTGATGTCCAACACTCCTGTGCACATTCAAAAACAAACAGACACACACACAAACAAACAAAATCAAACATATGGCAGCACATCGGCAGGAGGGGGAAACTGTGAGCGTTAAACAAAGTGGCTGCGTTAATGCATTTGCGGTGAAAATACATTGATCAGAGTATTTTCTATTTTTATATATATAGAAAAAAAGACCACACAAATGTTGTGTGTCCACCTGACCTTGCAGAGATTTCTTCTGCTGCACTTTTCTCATGAGTTAATACACATACATGAGTTGAGACATCAAATCTTATAACAACCAGTGAAAAACTGCTTTAAAGATAAGCAGTTAAGGTTTTGGGGACATTTACCAGAGGAAGTGACTCTGTTGATCACAGCAAGATTATCTGTATAAGTGAATCCATCCTGAGCACATGGATGCGTTTTTCTTTGCGCTGCTTTAGCCTGCATGTTTGTCTTTGGCTTTTTGTTTATGAGTTAATACAGAGGCAGGGTTTGTGGCATCAAATCTCTATAGTCTGCGGTTAAGGTTTTAGGCCATAACTATTTGCTTTTAAGAGTAATTTCTGCCATATTCAGCAAAAAAGAAAAACAAAGCTTCACAATATATATGTGTGTGTGTGTGTGTGTAAATCCCCAAACCTTTGAAATAAATTCCAGGTATTTTAAGCAAACAAAACACAGGAAACAAACATTATTAAATCAAACAGAGCATATAAATAGGTCATAAACACCTTATTGTGTTTAGAAACAAGTGAATGAGGTCTGAAAGGTGCAGTTTACTGAGTGCGCTAACCTCCCTGCACTCACTGTAAGGTAACAAGGAAGAAGCTGAGCGTAATTCCAAGAGAGCTTTATGAAATCAGGGCAATCCCCTTTGGTAAACTACATCCCAGCAATGCAACAGTTGGCTGAGCGCACTGCCCGTCAGAGCCTGAGCTGAAAACACACTGAGCACAGCCGTGCCGATTGGGCAGCTCTCAACATCTCAGAGGAACAACTCAAGCTTGTTGACTCCAATCCTATTAGTTGGGAGAGGCATAGTAATCACAGACGGGGTTATCCTGCCTCCCCCTCCTTCCTTCTTTCCACTTGGGCCAGTATGGAAATGGTTAAGGGGGTCACAAATAGGCCCGATGCAACCCTGTAAAGAGCTGTGCGACTTTGTAGTAAAAGTTCCCGGTGTGGACCTTAAAACAGCATTTCAATGGAAACCCTGTCCCACAAAGGTGCAGCTTGCATCGGCCGTCACTAACTTTACAGATAGCAGGAAGCTGGGAGGGCACCCAGAGGGGCAACTAGCTGAGCAGCACTCACATAAATCCCAGTAAAACCGGCCTCGCTATACTGGTCAAAACCGGACTGCATCTGTCCTTCAACACAATAAGTACCAATAAATTCCTCCGCAGCACTGTATTTGCTCTTTAGCCTCACGGCTGTGCAAAGCTCTGTTAATTCCAGCGCCGGAGCGGTTCTGTCGGTCACAGCATGGCACATTCTTTCTGTTGCCACTGGAGAACTTTTCTCTCTAACAGGATAACCTGTCTGCATGAGGGGAGGGAGAGAGGGAGGGGGAGGGGGGCAGGGTGAGCAGTCTAAAAAGGCCTACTCTACTCACCATCCAACCCCTGTGGCTGATCACAGAGCCCTCTCCACACCAAACGCACACACACGGCTGAGGCTGCCACGGCCCCCACCAAGCACCACCGACACACCCAAGTGCCAGCCACAAGGGAGGCCCCGCCGCGGCCCACGAGGTCGCACCGACTCCACTCGCACACAAGTTGAAAGATCGACATAATGATCATCCTGCACGACGACTAAACTCAATAAGTTGCATATCTGGAGTGGCCACGAGAGGCCAAGCTGTCAGCATCATGACCAAAGCTCCGTTTACGCCGTCTGCATTTCTATTATCCAAGAAAACGATTCTAAATTATGTGCATTGTGATTTTTTTTTTTTTTTCCCTTTTCTTTTGTGACAGAGTCATTCTTCAACTGTGGCGGACGGGGTGGGTGGAGGGAGAGGGAGTCACTATGGAAACAAACCCCATGGTGAGCGAGTGGTGTCCAACCATGATGGCGCTACTTGTCATGGCTGAAGTGCCTGGAAGTGACACCAGCAGAAAAACCAAGGAGAAGAAGAAAAACAAAACAAAAAAATGATTTACTTTGACTTCTCCGTCAAATAAAATCCACTTATGCTCATTTCTTCTCACGCGAAGAAAATTTGTCGTCAGTTTTCTAACTTTGCCCAGTCGACAGTCTTATTTTTCACCCCTAATCTTTTCCACCTACACAGATTTTTTTTTTTTTCCTCCAAAGACTCGTGAAGGTGCATTGCTCAGAGCACAAAAGGGCCGGAGAAGAAATAGCCTCCCCTCATTTCAATACAGTCACTAACCCGCAGCCATCACCACTCCCACTGAGGAGAGAGGCGGGGGCAGCCGGTCCCTATGGTGACCAACGGGCCACATTGTTCCCAGACCGGCCCACATTCATTACTGAGAAAAAGACACACACACACACACACACACACACACACACACACACACACACACACACACACACACACACACACACACACACACACACACACACACACACACACACACACACACACACACACACACGCAAACTTGTGGCGCTATCTTTGTGGGACCTTCCCATTGATGCAACACATCGACTATCCCGCTCCCCAAACCGTCCAAACTAAAACCTGTTACTCCAACTATGACTGAACTGTGACCGCAAAAACTTAAAGCGCATCTTCACCGCTTAGTTGAATTAAAGCCCCTTAAATGTAGAGTGTTCCCACTTTTTGAGCCCCACAAAGAGAGAGAAATCCAAGAGCACACACACACACACACACACACACACACACACACACACACACACACACACACACACACATACACACACACACACACGCACACAGAGGAGATTAAAACATTTTTAAGTTACAATTCCAGCAGGTGAAAGAGCCCGACTGCTACATTCACTGTTTTGTCCCAAATGAGATCAACAGGAAGCCCACAGGAGTTTGATTGTTGCTGCTTTCACACCTTGATGGTTTCAGGTTGCACCTAAACACTCCATTCAGAAACCTTTTTTTTTTTTTTGGGGGGGGGGGGGGGGGGTGTTCAATTTGACTCCTTGGAGACATTAAAGAAAAAAAAAAAGAAAAAGAAAAAGAAAGAAAGTCTTGGTTCACTCGTCCAAGTCAAAGATTGGCAGTGAATACAATACTGTCCAATCCCTCCAGTTTCAATGGAAACTGACACTTGGTAACATTTTCTCGTTAGTTTGGCTGAAAACAGAACAGAAGAAGTTTGTCTCGTGTGTCTCCACTGTGGACGGACCATTTCATCGTGGAGTGCGCTCACAACCGAGGTGTGGCGGAGGGTACCGACATGGTTTGAGGAAAACATCCGCATAGTGGAACCTCAGTAAACGCACCAAAAAAAATGGAGCAATGTTACTCCTCTCCAGCGGATTATTGGAAAATCCACTAATCAAACAGTGAGCGACGGGATTAGCCGGTGGTGGGAAGTAAATACAGAGAACTCACTGTTTTTGAGTCCAACTCGTGCCTGGTTTGGGCCAAAACTTTATCCACACCGGCCTGATCAACAAAGGTGACAAATCCAAAACCTCTGCAGGCGTCAAGGAGGGAGGGAGAGAGAGAGAGAGAGAGAGAGAGAGAGAGAGAGAGAGAGAAGGTATTAATGACACAGGAACTGATGTTGACATGTAATGATACGTTATGAGCAGTGAGGAATCACGGGGGTCAGATAAACTTTCAGCTCCGCCAGAGAAGCACGGGGCTCCCAGGCTCCCTCACCTCGAGCGCTTAGTAACTGGATCTCGCATCACCATACACTCCTTCACCTCGCCATACTTGCAGAAGTACTCCTTGAGACCCTCTGGGGGACAAAACAAGGTGGAAAGATAGCACAGTCACAGATGAACAAGAGATTGACAAGCAAAAAAACTCATTTTCTTTGAAGAAGTTGGGAGGGAGACCATCTCCAAAGTCACTCTGCTGGGATATCCTTCACGAAACTTTGAATATTTTTCCACTCCATGTATGACGTGAGATATCCTACTAAAAAACTAATTTGCCAAAGATAATTCTGAGTAAAACCCCTCATCGGAGTACGACCTGAGAGATTTAAATTCACCCTTTTAGGAGGAGCTTGCTCATTTACTTCTGAATGGAGGCATTCATTCTGCAGCAGGATTCATATGTAAAATTCAAACAAGAGAGAACAAATAAACAACTTCAATGTATGCAAACAGAAAAGTTAAGAAAACTCAGCTTTTTTTAAACACAAGTTTCCATTGCCAGCCTTTTTTAGAAGACACTGTGGCATTTCAGTAGCCTAAGTTTGTGGTGGAAAAGAAAAAAGATTTACCTTGTGTTGTTTGCCAGCTCAGTCCACCTATGAACATTTTGCTGTGGAAAAGATGTGAGAAAACATTAATATTTACACAGCCATCAAAGCAGGACTGCGTCCGTTTCAGGTTTGTGTGTTTACACAGTAAATGACAAAGTTGTTGCTGGTGTTTCAAACTGAGCTAATCCTGCAGATTTCCACTGTGTATCATCTGATTCCACATGAAGGCTCTGTGTGTGTGTGTGTGTGTGTGTGTGTGTGTGTGTGTGTGTGTGTGTGTGTGTGTGTGTGTGTGTGTGTGTGTGTGTGTGTGTGTGTGTGTGTGTGTGTGTGTGTGTGTGGAGGTGTGTGAGTCTGGCTGCAGACCAGAGTCAGTCTTAGAGAATAACAGGTTTGTTACTAAAGTGTGTGAGAAAAAGTTTGTGCGTGCGTGTGTGTGTGTGTGTGTGTGTGTGTGTGTGTGTGTGTGTGTGTGTGTGTGTGTGTGTGTGTGTGTGTGTGTGTGTGTGTGTGTGTGTGTTTCCTTACCAGGGGTCGTGAGGGGAGTCCGTGGTGGACAGGCTGCTCTGACTGCCTTCCGTCTCCATTGCGTGTCTCCTCGCGGTGTAAAGCGGCTACTGCGCTGTGTGTGTCCGGACCGAGCCGTGCGGGGAAACAGGCGGGGAGCGAGTGAGAGCAGTGGGGCGGGTTTGGCCCGGGGTGACGGTGAGTGGAGCGGGCAGAAGCAGGCTGGGACAGACTCCTCCTCCTCCTCCTCTCTCCCTCTCTCTCTCTCTCTCTCTCTCTCTCTCTCTCTCTCTCTCTCTCTCTCTCTCTCTCTCTCTCTCTCTCTCTCTCTCTCTCCTTCGTCAATTTCTGTTTATCATCTAAACTACTTCCGGTACAGACCTCCTTCACTCTCTTACCCTTCCACTGGCACTTCTTACTTTTGCTTTAAAGGGGTCATATTATCCAGCTTTTCAAGACTTTTCTTTGGTCCAAAAACTTTGTATTCAAAGTTTCTTGCCCCAAAACCAGCTTCTCCTTGATTTTCCCCCATTTGAATATTGAACCATAGGAGCTACATTCAGAATCTGCTGTGTCTGTGTGAGCTGGTTGGCTCCGCCCACATATGCCCATCTATGGGAAGAGAAGGAAGTACTTCCTCTTGTGGTACCATGTGCCAGAGCAGAGCTGCCTAATTGTGGTAGGGTCAAAGGGAGGGCCTACCTTGACTGGGATTGGCTAAACCCCCGATGACACTATATAGGGTTTGATTTCTGATTGGCTGGTTGGAGCAACACACTTTTTAAAAACTGAAACAAGCCAGGGAGAGAGAGGACAGATTTTCTTCACTTCTGGGGCGTCATTCCAGGTATGGGGATGCATATTACTGTGTTAGTACTGTTGTTTGAAATTTGTATAATATGTCTCCTTTGAGATTGCCTTTTACCAGTTATTTCATAATTTCCATGAGATACAGTACAGATTTAGTAGTAAAAATAGAAGTGATTACAACTGCCAAAAAGGGGTCCTATTATGCAAAATTCACTTTCTAAAGTTTTTCCAGCAGTAATAATCGTCCCCATACCTGGAATGACGCCCCAGAAGTGAAGACAGTCTGTCCTCTCTCTCCCTGGCTTGTTTCAGTTTTTAAAAAGTGTGTTGCTCCAACCAGCCAATCAGAAATCACACCCTATATTGTGTCATCGGGGGTTTAGCCAATCCAAATCAAGGTAGGCCCCTCCCACAATTAGGCAGCTCTGCTCTGGCACATGGCACCACGAGAGGAAGTAAATCCTCCTCTTCCCAAGATGGGCATGTGGGCGGAGCCAGTGCAGCTCAGGCCCCATTTACACGACAACGTTTCACGTGACAACACCTATTCCGTTAAAGAAAGTGTTGCGGTTACGCTGCAGCAGCAGGCACACTGACAAATGATGTAGTTAGTATGCCGGGCCATGGGAGGGCGCAGTTGCTTGTTTTCGTAATGAAACCACACAGACGTGTGCAGAGAACAATGCACTATAAACGTGAACAAAATGGAGAGAACTCGACATTCGTATAGACTGATGAAATAAATCGGATGCTATCAGGGGAGAGTCTCAACTATTAAACTACCAATATGGAGTATGAAGCTATGTTTTTGAACCAACGACACTCCTGTGAAGGTGTTGAAAAGCTGTTTAATACAACCCCTTTAAAGCTTTACAACAGGGCCTTCCACTTGCGTACGAGACCGTGTTTAAACGACAACGTTTTTAGTGAAAATGCATAATTTTTGCAGAAAATGCAAACTCCACGCAGAAAGGCCCTGCATGGTGGCTGCCTGAAGCGATTTCAATCATTACAGAGCTCCACTGTCTCAAGAACATTGATCGTCCCACGAACACCGTGGATTGTATCATAGATGGGAGATGACAGACGACAGACACAGCTTCACTGCCCAGCAGCAGGTCGATGTCACTGTCGACTCGTTAGCACTGTAAGTGTCGTGGTTGAATGCTGTAAGGCGAGCGCGCTGACCACTGCGCCGCGATGCTGCTCCGAGAGAAAGGCCGAGGCAGGGAGCCTGGTCCAGGGCTGTTGGCGCAGTTGGTAAATTCAAATTTTTTTGGAGCAACAGAATATCAGCAAGTCAGTACAGGATCCTTTACAGGCTGCGACGTACTCCTCAATCCTTCAGTCCTTTTCATTCTGGGGCCTCTCCTCTTTGTACAAAGTCCAGGAAGGAGGTGAGTTCTTATGTACATTAAAAATAGTTGTTTTTCCTGAAGCTGTCTGGTGAGGGGTTTTTATTTTTGTTGGAGATTTTCAAGGTTCTGTCATGAGAGTCTTACGTTCAAGACTAGAAGTGCATGAGAAGCTGTGTGATAAGTCGTGGGCATTTCTTCCTGAATCATCTCTCAAGTCACGTAGCAGACCTCAAACGCAGAGGGTGCTTTGATATAAAGTGGAATCCCTGCAATCGTGCAAGTTTTTTATTTTTTTTTCTGCCTAAACAATGCATGTTGCCATGAAACAGATATATTCTGAGATCCTTTCATTCCCTCTTCTACCTCTTATATATCCAAGGACTTTGGTCATTTTGTTATGTCTTCATGTCTGTTATAAAAGTTCATGTTATAAATGTTGTTTAAAAACATGCACAATAACATATATGTAATTACAACTTGGACAAGGACTAGGGATGAAATAAAATAAAATGAAATAAAATAAAATAAAATGAGATGAGATGAGATGAGATGAGATGAGATGAGATGAGATGAGATGAGATGAGATGAGATAAGATAAAATAACAAAATAAAATAAAATAAAATAAAATAAAATAAAATAAAACAAAACAAAACAAAATAAAATAAAATAAAATAAAATAAAATAAAATAAAATAAAATAAAATAAAATAAAATAAAATAAAATAAAATAACATAATCATGTGGTACAATGGACAAATCAAAGTCCAGACCTTCATCCAATTGAAATTATCTGCTATTATCTGATTGCGCTTGAGCTATTTTGCAAAGAAGAGTGTGCAACAATATCTGATGTGCAGAGACTTACCCCAAAACGCTTGCATCTGTGATGGCAGGTAAAGGTGGCGCTACAAAGTATTGACTCAGAGGGGCATGAATACTTTTGCACCCCAGACTTTTCAGTTTTTTATTTGGAAAAGAAAACTTTGTAAACCATGTATAATTTTCCTTCTATTACACAGTTATGTTACATGGTGGGCTGGTCTGTCACGTCAAATTCCAATAAAATACATTTACATTTGTGGTTGTAATGTGACGAAATGAGGAAACGTTCAAGAGGCATGAATACTTTTGCAAGCCACTGTACTGACTTGTGCATTTTTTTTCAATTGCTATATTGAGTCATAACTTTTTTCACTAATACAAACATACTAAGGTTGTGTATTACTTAACATTGACCCGGTTCATGAACTTTTCTATGACGTGTCTCTGTGTTCCATTCACTACTGAAAACATTCTTATGGTAAATATTGTATTGCTATTTATATCATGCAACTACAATGTAACTACAATAACTACATAATGCCAAGTACCTGCCTCTGCAACTTTATCATGGTGTAACTTCTCTACATTTGTAATTCATTTAGTTTATTTTTAAACCACGGCTTCCTTTTTTTCACAAACACTTGCTAAGTGATGCTGCCGCCGCCATGTTTCACAGAGTGGATGGTATGTTCAGAGTGAAGGGCAGTGCTTGTTTTCTACCACGTCTAGTGTTTTGCATTCAGTTTAGGTTCAGTCAGTTCAGGTGGACAGTCGTGTCTTGTTAAGTTTATGTGCCATACTCTTTATCTATATCTAAATAGATATCCAGTTCATAAATGTTGTCTCATGAACATCTATATGAATTTGAAAACCCTTGTTAACTTCAGATAACATGCCTAATAAGAGTCGCTGTGTGTCTGCATGCTCATTTGCAGTGCAGGCAAAAATGTGTTTATCTTAATACATCTTCCATATCGCCAAGTAGCTTATGAAAAGGGGTCTAGTGGGAGGATTGTGTACTGTGCGCTCATTCACTGCTGCGGTTTAAGTATTTATTTAGTACCAAAGCCAGCTCTGGCTAATCTTCTCAACACTGACTCAACATGTGACCTGGTAACTAACGTTAAGGCCAATCAAAGCCTGAGCCATTCAAACAAAGGCAATTATAGCTCTGACTTGCAGAGAGTGCAAAATGGATGCTGTCCTACCTGAGGCTCAGAGTTTAGAGCGAAGTTTGGAGTTAGCTTTTTTTTGGAGGGGGGGGGGTTATTACACTGGAAGTTTCTGTGAACAAGTGAATCACACAAGCCCGTGTTGTCCTCGCCATGCTCCCATAAGTTACAGGAACACTACCAGCCACAGATTTTGGTTTGTGATTGTCTCCTCATTGGGGGCTGCAGCCGGCGTCTTGCCTGCACACGGGCCTACTCTGTGCCCTGCAGATGAGCAGATGAAGCTCTGGGAGTGGGACAGGGGCTATTTGGACAGGAATTAAGGGGTGTGTTAAATTTCTGCATGCATGATCAATGGGGTTGAATGATGAGGCTGGGATGGGGGGTTGAGCGGGAGCACACAAGGCTGAGCAGAGAGGGCGAGAGAGGGAGAGAGAGAACACAGACAGACGCAGCGAGCAATGGTTCACTAATTAGAGATGGACGGCGTGGATTGTATCTCATTACCAATCAACATAGCTTTGAGTTCTCTGGAGAGGGAAAATGCGAGCTCTAATGTGTGCTGCATGTGTTCCTTTTTGATAAACCCAGCTTGTGTGGTGGAGCATTAGTCACAGCGGTATCTGAGCTGTTGGAAATCCACACACACTGCCCTCTGTCCGTTTTGGTGAGGAGTTTCTCCTGAATAGTACAATGGGACTTAATTACAGGTCAGTGGCATGTCTCAGGGAGATAGAGGGAGCTCTGTTACCCTTCCAAATACAGTATAATGCCATCTTCCCAAGGGTGGGGTGGGGTAACAAGTGCTCGGCACAAAAAGGTGCTGATAGCCTGAACCTGAGAATGGTATAAGGTGATCCAGGCAAAGAAAGTGAGCGTTTTACACTGGAGCAAAGATAAAAGACTACATTAACTCTCAAAGGTTTTCCCCCCATTTAGCTTGCCTTCTTCCCGTTCCAGTTTTACTTCCAACTTATCATTATTGCCAAGAATGTCAAGATGAAAGAAAAAAAACACATTTTCACATAAAAGTTAAACTTTTATGTGAAAATGTGTTACCTCTGATTTATACTCCAATAGATTACTAAAGTTGGCAAGTGGCTTAAACTTTTCCAGAACTACACTCACCGGCCACTTTATTAGGTACACCTTGCTAGTACCGGGTTGGACCCCCTTTTGCCTTCGGAACTGCCTTAATCCTTCGTGGCATAGATTCAACAAGGTACTGGAAACATTCCTCACAGAGTTTGGTCCATATTGACATGATAAAGTCACGCAACTGCTGCAGATTTGTCGGCTGCACTACCATGATGCTAATCTCCCGTTCCACCACATCCCAAAGGTTCTCTATTGGATTGAGATCTGGTGACTGTGGAGGCCATTTGAGTACAGTGAACTCATTGTCATGTTGAAGAAACCAGTCTGAGGTGATTGACGCTTTATGACATGGCACGTTATCCTGCTGGAAGTAGCCATCAGAAGACTGGTACACTGTGGTCATAAAGGGATGGACATGGTCAGCAGCAATACTCAGGTAGGCTGTGGCGTTGACACGATGCTCAATTGGTACTAAGGGGCCCAAAGTGTGCCAAGAAAATCTCCCCCACACCATGACACCACCACCAGCCTGAACCGTTGATACAAGGCAGGATGGATCCATGCTTTCATGTTGTTGACGCCAAATTCTGACCCGACCATCCGAATGTCGCAGCAGAAATCGAGACTCATCAGACCAGGCAACGTTTTTCAATCTTCTATTGTCCGATTTTGGTGAGCCTGTGGGGATTGTGGCCTCAGCTTCTTGTTCTTAGCTGACAGGAGTGGCACCCGGTGTGGTCTTCTGCTGCTGCAGCCCCTCCGCCTCAAGGTTGGACGTGTTGTACGTTCAGAGATGCTCTTCTGCATACCTCGGTTGTAACTAGTGGTTATTTGAGTTACTGTTGCTGTTCTATCAGCTTGAACCAGTCTGGCCATTCTCCTCTGACCTCTGGCATCAACAAGGCATTTGCTGCTTAGAGAAATGACATACATGAACATATAGATGAAGCAGATTGGAATGAAGCTTGTTTGCAAGCTCAAAAAGAAACAATTAATACACGACGAAAGTTACTTCAATACAAGTGGCTGACAAGGACATATATAACACCTGAAATACTTCATCACATATCCAGCAATAATCCAGACACATGCACCAAATGTCGTGATCACAAAGGGACACTAATACATTGTATGTGGGAGTGTAAAGATATATTACAATTTTGGAAGGATGTGCTTAAATGCTTATCAGAAATTTTTGAAGTGAAGATCCCCCTTTCTGCCAAACTTTGTATATTGGGCATATACCCAGAAAACTTTTCAAGAACAAGGAAGCAAAAGAAACTACTGGATTTTGGGCTGCTACACGCCAGGAGAGCTATAGCATTAAACTGGAAGAGGATGGAGGCTCCTTCAACACAACAATGGATCAAAGAACTCTCAGAATGCATTGGACTAGAAAGACTAACTTATATTGCAAAAGGAAAACAAAGAGACTTTGAGAGGTTATGGGAACCTTACATGACCATCATAACTAATTAGTTTGTTTTTTTTTTGATTTTTGTTGTTGTTGTTTTTGTTGATGTTTCTTGTTCTTCCTCATTAATATTTCTGTATCCAAACCATTATGTTGTACTGTACAACGGTCTATTTAAAATTGTTTATATATTTTCGTGTGCAAACTTCACCAAGTGTGTGTGTGTGGATGTATGAATGTGCGTCTCGTGTTGTTTTGTTCATGTCCTCTGGTACAGGTTGATGTAACCAGATTGTTGATTGCATTGTATTATTAAAAATCAATAAACATATTTAAAAAAAACAAAACAAGGCGTTTGCGCCCACAGAACTGCCGCTCACTGGATATTTTCTCCATTTCGGACCATTCTCTGTAAACCCTAGAGATGGTTGTGCATGAAATTCCCAGTAGATCAGCAGTTTCTGAAATACTCAGACCAGCCTGTCTGGCACCAACAACCAAGCCACGTTCAAAGTCACTTAAATCACCTTTCTTCCCCATTCTGATGCTCGGTTTGAACTGCGGCAGATCGTCTTGACCACGTCTACATGCCTAAATCCATTGAGTTGCTGCCATGTGATTGGCTGATTAGAAATTTGCGTTAACAAGCAGTTGGACAGGTGTACCTAATAAAGTGGCCACTGAGTGTATATAATAAGTATTATTAGAGATATTTGTAATGATGTATTTGAAGTATTTTATTTGTTATATGAAAAAAACATGGTTTTGTCACATAAGTGTCACATAAAGAAAATCTAATAAATTGTAGCTTAGAAAAACGTATATAGTCCAAAAACATGCATTTCAAGTGAGTCGAGGATAACCTGAAGTTCTGAAGGTGAGTGTGTGTAACATTCTGCCTCTCCCTGTGTTTGCTCTGTTCAGGAGGTATTTGCCTTTTATGCCAACATTTTTGACATAAAAACATATTTTGTTTAGTTAAATCTTCAAGTTTAAAAGCCTGTTTCTACTCTTCACCAAATATTGCTCCAAATTAAATCAGATAAGTTTATTCTATTCCCAAAAGGCACAACACAAGAAGATTTAAATTATATTTGTGGAAAGATATGTTTTCATTTTGTCTCACAACTGCTTGAAATTGGACCTTGCTTACAGATTTATAAACAAATGAACACAGCAATTTGGCTTTATGGGAAATTATCAGAAATACTTGGAGACAAATGAGACACATAAAAAAATCCCATCATTAACAAGCATTAATAATTTAATCAAAGGGGTTTTGCAAATAATACATTTGTATGCATATTTGATTTAGGCTTTAATGTGACCTGAACATCTGACTTTTATGCATTTTAATGTTTACATCTGACCTCTGTGTAAGTTTTTCATTTATCGCTGTAAGTATTTAAACATATTCCAACTTATATTCTCTCACAAGTACTAATACACAGGAAAGAAACTCTACACGAAGTAACGGGACACGTGCTGGACATAAGAAAAACTAAGGGCTCATTGCAGCCTTGCACAGACTGCTTCTCAGATGTGTATTAACGTCATGACAGCGTCCTCTAGTGGTTTACAAGAGATATGAAGCCATGTCTCCTCTCTGTGATCTCCTGTCCTCCAGAAAATTCTGTTTATGTATGACAAGCAAGTCTGAACATTTTTTTTTAACCTATGCACATCAACGTTATAGTCTGTGTTCGGAGAAAATAAATATTTTTCTTCTGTGACCCATAGTTCTGCATCTTTATAAAATACCTGCAGGCATAAGTCTCACTTCTACTCCACTTCTGTATCTCATGCCCTGTATTTCTTTGTCTTCTCTGTTCTTGGCTTGCATAACTCAGCTGAAAATGTAACATCTCCCTACTTGCAGGTTTTAAACTGCACTTTGGTCCTAGCTGAGGACCGAGGGAGTGGGGACAAAGTGCACAGGGCGCATGTAAGGAGGAGGAGGAGGAGGGGGGTGAAAAGGGAGGAAGGTTAGAAAAAAGAAAATTGACCTTTGAAAGCAAAACAGCAGGTGGAGAGCTAAAGCCTGGCAGCTCGGACCACTGGGAGGAAACTGAAGACAGGAAAATGAAAGTATACTTTCTCTGAGGCCGATGAGGACTATGTAACAATGAGGCCTGACGCTGGCTGCCTGCCTGTCATTTGAAGTGAGGTCGTGCACATGAGAGCAGTGTTTGTTTTCAAGGCAGCGGTGAGGTAAGGCTTGGACTAATGGAGGGAGAGGAGAGACACGGGGCGCCCAAAGTGAGATCCAGCCATCTGACCGCCCTTCAGGAGCAGCTGATCTGGGCCCTTCTGGAGTCGGGACTGTCCCGGGATGTCCTGGTCCAAGCCATGGGGGAACTGGAGCGAAACCAGGCAGGGGGTGGCACGGAAAAGGGGGAGAGGGGGGATGGAGAGAGCTCCGAGGAGGGAGAAATGGACTTCCATCCACCCATATTACGAGAGCTGGAGAAGCTTTCCCCAGAGGACGCGTCCAAACTGAGGGTTGAAGTAGACAGGTTACTGCAGTGAGTACATCCACACACTCCTCTGAAGAGTCCGAGCCGATTCCAAATAATCTTCTTCTTTTTTTAAATAACTGCAGCAGCTTGTCTGTCCTATTCACTTGATCAAGTAAACAACAATCTTACCACTGTCTGTAATTGTCTTTCGTCTCGTTTGACACGTCTGTATAAAACCAAGCACCACGGAGCTGACCAACAGTTTACCTGCCAACAACATTACTCCTCTTTTCACCTTAAGGCTCGTTTCCCCGCTCGTTACCAAATCCTGCCTCCTTCACATGCTTCTCTGTCTCTCTCTCTGCAATCTGGCTCCTGAGGCGAATATAAAGAGGGTTCCTCCTTTGCTAGTTACTAATTACCCACCCCCATCATTATTCCCAGGCCATTTCTTAATAAATAAGCTACATGTATAGGTGAAGATTAATAGGAGGGCTGGTCATGTGAGGTTTTGTTTGCACAACTCCCAACAGATACTTCCTCAAATTTGAGCTTTGGGTTTGTGATCCACGTTTTGGAAGCGACTTATTGACATTCAATTCTTTAAAATAAATAAATAAATCTATGAGATTAACAAACAGGTCAAAAGTTTGTTGAATTATCTTACTGAAGTATTTGTGAGGTGAATGTTGGAGTTTTCAAAGGACTGTTTTTTTTTTATTTTTTCCATTTAGTTTTTTTCTGTAGTTTTGTGTATTGTCACAGCTTTTGAACAGGAGTTAGAAAGCGTTAAATTAGGCTTCATAAACCTTTCACACGGTTTTTTTTTTTTCTTTTTTCCCCTCCAGTGATCCGAAAGGGCTGGACTTTGCCCCTTGTGTGCTCTCCCTTATCTCTCTCTGTCAATAAGCCTCTCTTTACTTGCCCCAACTAATGTCTACCGTTGTGACTGTCTGTTGAGCCGTTCTCTAGAAACTTGTAACAGTTATATAAAACTGTGGGAAAGACATTAGAGATATGCTTCAGTCCAGTAAACAAGAATGTGAGCAGGGAAAGTGCACGGAGTTAAGTTCGTGTTTGATCCAAACAGGGAGGACCCGTGGCATGTTGCAAAAATGGTGAAAAGCTACATGCAGCAGCATAACCTACCTCAGAGGGAGGTGGTGGAGTCCACAGGGCTCAACCAGTCGCATCTCTCTCAGCACCTCAACAAGGGCACGCCCATGAAAAACCAAAAGAGAGCCGCCCTGTACACCTGGTACGTCAAGAAGCAGTGCGAGATCAGCCAGCGTGAGTAAAATCAGCTCAAATTTCTCATCAGACGTCACTTCTGCCTGACACTGAACGACAGAAATAAATAAGAGAAAAAAAAAAAGCACATTACCTTTTTCTTCCAGAATTCACAAATGCAAAACATGGCCTGGCGACTGCAGAAGACCAAGGAGAGGACACGAGGAAAGGACGGAGGAACAGGTTCAAATGGGGTCCGGCCTCCCTGCAGATCCTCTTCCACGCCTACGACCGACAGAAGAATCCCAGCAAGGAGGAAAGAGAGGGGCTGGTAGAGGAGTGCAACAGGTGAGGCTTCATGCTCAGGCTCAAGTGAGCAGTGGTTCGTAGCCCCCCTCACAGGGAGAGACACATGGTTGGGCTTGGGGGTATTTCTCTGGGGAGTTCGCATGTTCTTCCTATGTGTACTCAAGAGTTTTCTAGAATACTCCTGTTTCTAATTTTGGATTGTCAGTTTTGATCCACAACTAGTTTAAACTCCACAAGTACACGGTGTCGGATATCACATTCTACTCACTAACAACAAATCCTCACGACTAAAGTACCAACATTCTTCAACAGTCCACGGTCCATAGTGACAATTGAGCGATAGAGTATATATAATTCTGTTCTGAGAACTGAGAAACTGCTCCATCATAAATGCAAAGGTGCACACAGTTTCTGTAAAATCCTCTGGTAAAATAAGATGAATCATCTGCGTGTACAACACACATGTACAACATGCATAAGCGTGTCTCTTTGTTGTTGTTTGTTTCAGGGCAGAGTGTATCCAGAGGGGAGTGTCTCCCTCCCAGCTCGCAGGCCTGGGGTCCAACCTGGTGACTGAGGTGCGGGTATACAACTGGTTCGCCAACCGCCGTAAAGAGGAGGCGTTCCGTCACAAGCTGGCCCTTGACACACCTTTCAGCAACCCATCGGTCTCCACCTCTAACCCCACCCTCACAACCAGTCCTGAGCACGGTAAGGATCTAACCAAGTCCAGACAGGCTTAGAAGGAGACACTGAGGTAACCACTGCAGCGCTGAGTCAAATTTAGTCCCATCGCTTTGAGGTGAGACATACACTGATCGACCATATCATTATGACCAGCTGGTCCCGGCACTGGTGCTCGTATTCCCCATCTAGTTCATGTTGTCACTTACATTAATCTAATTATTCTCATGGTCTGCCATGCTACTGCTCAGAAACTTCATTTGTGTTCCTTTCCAGGAGGGAAATACAGCCAGCACATTGTGTGTGATGCAGTGAGAGGCAGCGCAGGGGAGCGAGTGGGGCGTCTTGTGGTCAGTCCCATCCAGCTGGAGCCCAGCCACACGCTGCTCGAGAGCCACACCAAACAGGTGAGTGTGTGTGCCAACTGTCCCTTTTTATTGTACCGAGTCGACTCCCAGCATGCATCGCTGCCATCACAAACATGCGGTCCTCTGGCCTCAGGTGTCCAGTGGTGGTCCGCTACCCCCCGTGAGCACCCTGACCTCCCTACACAGCCTGTCGGCCTCCCCTGCTTCCTCGCAGAGCCTCATTATGACGTCAGTACCCGGAGTGATGAGTCTGGGGGAGTCCCCTCTCTTCATTGGTGAATATCACCCACTCGCCAACACATTCCAAATTAATAGAGGAATTATAACAACAGTGATTGTGCTCGTTGTTTTTCAGGTTTGGCCTCCACGCAGCCTCAGACCGTCCCTGTCATCAACAACATGGGGGGTGGCTTCACAACCCTCCAGCCGATCTCGTTCCAGCAGCAGCTCCACGGCGCTCCGCAGCAGCACATACCGTCACAGATTCAGAGTCACATGGCTGCCAGTCCCTTCATGGCCACCATGGCACAGCTGCCGTGTCACAGTAAGGCTGCGGTCACATTGTATGTGTCTGACATGTTGGATTGAGTAGACATTCATTCATACATCCTTCGTTCCAGTGTACAACAAATCAGATTCTCCGCAGTACCACTCGTCCAGTTTGCTGTCTCAGGCCATGGTCATCGCTGAGAGCAGCAGCTTGGGGACTCTGACGAGCCTGGCTGCCGTCAGACAGGTAATCTTCTGACGGGTTCATTGGTCTGTTGGAACAATAGTTCAAAACTTTTTTTTTCTTCTTTTTCTTTGAGTGCTTCCAAGATTATCTTGAAGAAAGACTGTGGACCCCCTCTTCCCTTTGACCTGTGATTTGACAAAAGGCACAACAAAGCCAAACACTAGCAGACGTACTATCTTTAGAATAGAATCAATGTAGTTTCCAAGGCCTCCTGCAGATTCTGGAAAGCGTCTGATCATGGTTCAATGTCCTAATCTAATTATGACCTCAAAACACCGCAGGTTTGGGAACTAGTGCGTCACATATCAATAAGTTTACACTAATTTTTCTTTTGTGTAGATTCTGAGTGCAGATCCTGAGGACCAGACAGACCAGCCTTTACAGGAGGAGTCCCTACACCTGCAGCCCCAAACACCAGTCCCAGGTACGACGCTGGAATGCAGGTTTACCATGCGATACCCTGATCTGGAGGTTATTCTATTCGGCAGACCTCCAATATGTGTTGCCAAGTTTACACACTTGTTGTTTGAACCATTTTAATGAAAATATTATCCAGTAAGTATATAACGCAGTAAGATAGTACTCTGGTTTCATCCCACCGTTCTAAAAATGTCTTTAAGGCTAAGTGATGACTTTAGATTGTGGCATTCACACAAAGTGGTATAAGAGATGGATGAATAGTAGTCAGACATTTTAAAATTAGTTTCTCAGCATCCACAGTGCAAAGATACACCTGCTGCTGCAGGATAGAAGACACCTCCACAGCTTTCATTCAGACTGATCAGTTCAATGTTTCCCCCTCCAACAGCTTCTTCTGAAAGCCTGGAGTTGTATCCCACCTCTCAGTCAACAGAAAGCCACCAGTCTCACCTCCTCTCACCTTCGCCTACAGACATCAGCTCTTACATGCCAACACAGTTGGTCTCTACGGCTCAGTAGGGTGATATAGGATCGCCTTGCCTTGGGGATGTGTGATCAGGTTGGAACGCGGCCTCCGCCGTCACCTTCCGGGAAACCCTGGAGTTACGAGGCCACAGGGATGAGTCAGCGTTGAGGTTTTCAAAGACAAACTAAATACAAGTATGTTTGAGAAGACCGACCTGGGAGAAGATTCACTCGTGACACACCAGAGAATCAACTGAAAAATCAACACCAAAATGTATTTTTATTCAAATGTTTTGTAATAATTGTTAAAGTCTGTCAGCAGTGTCTTACCTGCATTCTTTGTGTCTCACTTTTTTTTCCCCCCACATATTTTTACTTTTACCAAAGTAAAGACCATTTCAAGTTTAGTGACCAGGACAAGTGTAAAAGTGTCTTTAATGAGCCATGTCACTACATTCTCTCAGTATCAAAGAAAAACGTCACATAATGTTGCTTATAAAAGTTCAATCCAAAGTTTCTTGCTCTGTGTTTTTTTCTCGTTTCTTCTTCCGCTTCACTTTGACTCGGTCCCGTTCGGAGCTCCCGTTGCTTTGAGTCGTCTGAGCTTCGGCCACAGAGTTCACCTGACCGCTCTCCACCCGATCCCGTTTCTTCTTTTTCGTCACAGTGTGGTTCTCGTTTTCCTCCACTGCCGCCGCCTTCTTCTTCAATCTTTCTGAGCTGAGTGTCTCGGGAGGTGTGAGCGTAGAATGCGGCGCTGATGAGGGTAAAAGATCTCGGATGGACACTGCCGCCTCCTTCAGCCTCGCTTCCATTTCGTCGTCACTCTCACTGCAACGAGTCGTGTTACATGCATTTTCTTTTTTGTTTCAAATAGCCTGAATAATGAATGAAACCTGAAAACCTTGAGCTTGGGGCAGGTCGTCGTCTCGCTGGGGCCGGAGCCTCTTCAACGGTCTGTCCCGGGACGGAGGTGGAAAACAGACGAAACCCTAAAAAGAAGAAATGTTCATCAAGCTTCACCCATTGAAGCAGAATATACTGAAAGAAACTGAAGATATACCTTCATCGTCACCATCATCATCACATTTCTTTGCTTCTACACGGGATGCGGTTTTAGGCTGCAGCTCTGAAATACAACTGCCAATACAAAAATATCTATTAAAATCATGCTGAGTTAAGGAACGTCATATTTTCTTCCCATACTACAACTTACGTGTCAAGAAAATGTCCCAACTTTTTCGCCACGTGTGTTTGAAATCCTTTAGTGACCTGAAGCTCGTTGCCATCGTGATCATGGTCAGCAACGACGACACTGTAGTGTAGGAGAACATTATTATAGAAAAAGCAGGGTTGTTTTTTTTTTTTAAAGACTTCTTGGCTTTGGTATGCTACCGCTGGTTTGACGCCCCTACTAAAACTCATACTGTGAATATCTTCAGGACTGCAGGCTGCACAACGACAACACATTCTGAGCTGAAAGTTTATTACACTCCACTACATTGAACTTATAAATTATTCACATCGTTTCCTCAGACCAATCCACCAAAACCGGGTCAATTTTCAAATAAAGTCTGTTTGGCAGAGAATAGATTTGGTGATTCTTTTTAATGGATGCAACCTACAACACCCACTCAACTCTGCTGCTCATCCCACTCATGCATGTTCCTTACAAACAAGCCACTTTTCAAAAGTGAAATAAACAAAGACATACGACCTTTATTTTTGTAGTACATATCAACCCTAGATGTAGGCTAAACTAGGCGGTGCAGCAGTCCAGAGTTATTTTGTGTCGTTAAATTCAGCAATGAATGGGATTAGTTAAATGCAGAGAAGGGGACTAATACAATATGCTAATTTTCTTTAATCTGCATGAATAAAACTTCAGACTCCGTTGACATTTTGCTCAATTGACTAGTTGATATTTTCACTGACTTACTGTAAGTGTTGACATCAAACTAACCTTCCATGCTCTTGCAGGATCTACAAACTCTTCTACACAACTGCACTTCGAATGGTGGACATTTCGATTGTAAACTCACCGTTTTGACTCTTTGACGTCACTCTGGACATCTGAAACACAGTCAGTCAAACAGTCATCAAACTGAACTTTCAGGAGATGAGACGCTGTCAGTTTTCCCCTCCTGCCTCACAAGTTCAGACGTGTTACAAGCGGTCACCTTTCTTTACTTTAGCCTCCCAAACTGCCTCCTGACATCTTTTCAGCACCTCGTCGTCACTGCTGGAGTCCGAGGAAGCAGCAGGAGCAGCAGCAGCGGCGGCCATCCTCTTACCGGAGGCCGCCATCATGAAGCACGTGCCTGTAGTGTTTTCCAGCTCAGCATTCTGGGTAATGTAGTCTTTTAACTCTCTGACCAAAAACAAACCTTTTCTGAGCTTTTAGATTTGTTAGTCACTTCACATAATATCAATAAATCACCTGTTTAACTCAAATAAACACAAATACATCTACTTGAAAATGAAAAAAATAACAACATTTAGCTATCAAGGAAATACGTTTCCATCAAAAAAGGAATATCTTGAAGACATATAAATGGTGAAAAAAAACACCTAAAATATGTTTAAGAATTTGATAAAGTCTATTTGGCTGCTTTCTTTTACAAATTTCTTCACAATATTTTACAGAGCTGTTTGAACGTCGGCTGTCCTTCTTGGCACAACCAGGATTCGAACCTAGGTCTCCAACACTCGAGGTCAAGTATTGACCAATTTGTTATGTAGAAAATGATAATTTTTGTTTTGGAATTTTGGAATTGACATGTATCATGTAGGGTAAAAAAACCCGACTAAATAATAATTAGGTGCATTATGAAGTGATGACCCGTGCATGGTGTACTCTGTCTTTTGACTAGTATTAACTGGGATGAAATCTACAGTATAATTAAATTGATAAATGGAGGAAGCAGCAGACACTACATGCTGCTTTTTAAGATTTTAAGCAGATTTTAAGTGGAGCAACACGAGCAGATAACACAGCTCCCCAGACCATCAGTGACCTTGGAAACTTCCCACTGGACCTCAGCTGTGTCGCTCCACTCTTCCTCCAGACGTCGGCACCTTCATTTCCCAATGAAATGGAAAATGTACTCTCATCTAAAAGGAGGACTTTGGACCACTGAGCAACAACCTGGTCCTTTCTCTCCTGAGCCCAGGTAACAGGCCTGTGTTGCCATCTCTGGTTCAGTGGTGGCTTCACACCAGGAATGCCACAGATGTAGCCCATGTCCTGGATTTCTCTGTGTGCCGGCTCGTGAAGCATTAACTCCAGTTGCAATCCACTCCTTTTCAATCCCCCCAAAATTCTTAATAAAAATACTTTTTTCCAACTGCATTTTTCCTCCCACGTAACTTTTTATCAATAAGTTTGGAAACAGATTTCTAAACAACCAGCTTCCCTTATTTATTGGTGGACTTCTGGTCAACAGTGAGTCGTCTTCCTTGTGATTGAATTTTTTTTTTTTTTATATCCCGATTGAGAGACCATTTAAAGACCAGGGGACGATCCTCCATACAGCTTTGCCGGTGTTTTGAGTGCATTAGCTGATTAGATGAGGCTCCAACATTGGACATTTCACAGTATTGTAATTTCCTGAGATTCTGGATTTGCGGTTTTCATTAACTGTAAGAAATGATCAAGATTTCAAGAATAAATTACTAAAATACATCACGCTGTATAGAATGAATTTATATAACAAGTTTCCCTTTTTTTTTTTAATTGAATCACTGAAGTAAATCTACTTTTCAAACAAAGGAGTCAAATTCATTGAGATTCATTTACACTAAATCGGCTATAACCACTCCAACCATTGCATTGTGAATTAAAAAGAGTTTCGCTGTCATTACCCTCACTGATTCTGTTATCATCCAATCTGTGATGCAAGGAAGAAAAAAATATGCTTGATAACCCACAAAAAAATGAGGACATGATTTTCAGTTTATCTTTTGTACTCAGTTTTATTTACAACAAATCTAATGAAAGTGTCAATTCTACAATCTGCTGATAGAAAAAGTAGAGTCCATACGGCCGGTTACAGAATGAATCAGTGAATGTTTTCATCAGGCACACGGTCTTTTTGTACAGTTGTACTAAATGTACCAACTTCAAGGCATTCACACAAAATACCAATGACTTACGACGCACGGCAAAACAAGACGCGGTCCTCCCAACTACAACGCCACAAGTGCAGCAAGTGAGCAGGACAAGAGAGACGTCCACAGAGCCCATTTAACAAATAAAATCAAGTTCTACACGGCCGATTGCCAGTTGAAATCCCAACCTGTCAGGTGATTAATAAGCTACATGATGCATTGACTGACCTCTTTTCTCATTGTAAACTGGGTTTGAGTAACTATTGTTCCTGAAGATCACAGAGATATGTAGAAGGTGTTTGGTCTTTCCTTCCGCAGTTTGTCTCATAAGGTGGAAGAAACAAAAGCCTTTTCTTTTCTTACATTAAATCAACCCCTTGATTGAAGGCACACGTGTCGATGTCACAGTGTACAGCACGAGGAAGCTCAGATAGTTCGGTGAGAAGTGACCGTTCCCCGTTTAAACATGAACGGCCTTGGAACAATGCTTAGCGTTCAGGATGTTTTCAGGATCAGTTCCTGTCTCACAGTAAAACTCGGATTTTTGTTTTTCTCTGTACAATATGAAAATCTAATTTATGAAGCAAATAATAATACGTCAACTGACATTATTTACACTGGAAAAGGCATTGCACGCAGGAACAGGTTGATCTTTTTTTCCTCAATGACTTGAAACAGGAGTGTAAAAACCACAAAAACTGCATTCAACCTGCAGGGTGTACCTTAGCTAAGGTGGACTTGTTCCGGGGCTGCGGTACATTTTAAAATAACCAAAACAAAACAAACAATGCACGTACATTTTTGGTATCCAAGTGACATCGCTGTGTGCCGTCGTGTTTTGTGCTACTCTCAACGTTAAACTGAGAACCTGAGTGCAAAGCAGCAGAGGCCAGACCGTAAGCAATTTAACTGGTGTGCCAGACTTTCAGCTGTACTCAGCTCCTACAGAACGGAACTCACAGTGTTCTAGTGACAAAGAAACCAAGAAATCAGACCTCGAGGAATTAAAAAAAAGAAAAAAGAAAAAAGAAGAAGACCAAACACGGCAGGAGAGTGCAGAAGGCAAGTTCCCCGTCTGTTCGTGTCAGAGTTTGAGAGAGAAACAGATGTCAGAGCCAACTACTGAAAGGTTTTTGTGGTAAAACTGTAACAGAGCTAGATGAACATGACAGTCATGAACAGAGTACATGCCGTTCTTAAGAGATAATCCACTGACAGACAGATTGGTGAACTCACTAATATACCACGGAAGAGGGATCTCAAGCTTTAAATATCTGACAAACAACTGTTATCAAGGGAAGAATGGGACACCAAACAATATTAACTTGTGCTACATAATCATCTATCACTAACAATACTGTAAGACACCTAGGTAATGCTTTCCTTTCCAGACTGGAAAGTTGTCAGCTGTCAGGGAGCTCAAATATACAACAAACTGATGACGTCTATGGACTCAAGGAAACTGAAAATACAACAGACACGATCTAGAGGCATCAAACTGAGACGCCTGTGTCCCTATCCAGCAGAGACGGCAAGAAACCTAAGGCAAAAGTGTTGGAGCAGAAACATGACACAAATACAACCAACTGAAATAAACAGAGACACGTTACACGAAAATCCCACAGAGTCCCAGAACCTGAGCTCTATGAGGTACAATATTGATGGATCCAGGTTATCATGAGAAGGCAGATGTGGTCTATTGTTTTTTTTTTTTGTTTTTTTAAAGTAAGGTCATGTTCATATTAACATTAAAAAAAAAAAAAAGAGAGGAGAAAATACTTGGATCCCCTAAAAATAAGATTTAGGAGGGGTCTAATCCAGGAAACTTCACCCCTGGGAGGTATTGCACACACTTTTCCCTTCAGATACTACAGGCCTCCGTTGTAGGCATAGTCTGCCTTGTTGTGCATGATGAGTTTGTTGTCCACAAAGTAGAAACTGTCTGATCTGGTCTCGTAAGGGTGGTCCACCATTTTGCGAACTAGAAGAGGAGAAGGATGAACAAAAAAAAAGAACATTAATGTGGATAGCAACGCGAATCAGAGGCCTAGGAATGTGGAACGGACTGAGACTCACTGAGGTCGTCTGGAAGCTGTGGAAACTCGTAGATGTGTTCGCATGTGTTGCGGCTGTTGGGAATGCAAAAGCCGAAGTCGAAGTCAAAGTTCTTGAGAAGCCGCCCTTGGAAGTAATGTCTCTCGATCATGCGGAAGCTGTTGATGGGCCGGTCTCCGACTGTGAACTCCACGCTGCAGGAAACAGATCTCAGATGAGTGAAGCCCGACGGACAACTAAGGACAAGTTAGAGAACTCCTTCACTCACGTTGCACCAACAGTGCGCAGTTTTAGAAAAGCGGGTGTGAACTGGTATCGAACAAAACGCCCTGCGCTGGAGTCTGCGTCTCCGCCTTCCTCTTCGTTTTCCATGGGAGCTGAAACAGACGGTGTAAGAGACTGATGAGTAGCACAAATGAATGGAGCAGCCAGTAACCATGTTTATATTGATGATGCCATCGATTACTTTTTCTTATGAAGCGTCAATTAACTCGTATGTTTTCAAAACATCCCTGACCAGTGTTTTCTAAGAACGTGATGCAGCCGAGATGAATTAGACAATTTAAGTGAATGTATTAGAGAAAGCCGTCATTCTATAATACGTTTTGGTAAACTTTACCAGGGTAATAGACTTAAAGAGTATTTGGTGTTTAACTGAAGTCGTGCAGCTAAAGCCACTGACACACACACACACACACACACACACACACACACACACACACACACACACACACACACACACACACACACACACACACACACACACACACACACACACACACACACACACACACACACACACACACACACACACACACACACACACACACACACACACACACACACACACACACACACACACTAATGGAATTTGTACTACAGAGAAACTGCAAAGAAAGTCAAAGTATCAGTGAGTGGAGTTTCCTTCATCATCAAAAGGTGTTGAGAAACTGAAACTCTGACAGGAAGAGGTCTGGAAGACTCAAAGCCACAACACAATCAGACATTTCAGAGAATTAACAGCTCGTGTGACAGGCAGGACAACAGCTTCTTGGCTGAATAGTGGTCGAAGTCAACAAGAGGCAGTTTCAACTGTGAAGAGAGGGAGCTGCAGGTTTGATGGGACGAGAGACAAAGAGGCTCCCATTGGACGACTGAAGACTGGATAAAGAGGTTATGAGTCTTGTACAGGGAGAGAAGCCATATTGAACCAGCTACCAATGCATTCTGCAGCACCATGTAATACACTCTGATATGAGCCTCGCTGGTCAGGGCTTCATCCTACAGCAACATAACGACCCATATGTAGAACATGATTTCATTTTTTAAACTGTAGTTGCTATTAAAAACTCATTAGAATGTGTAACAATTGAAATCTGTAAGGAAATGGGCCAATAAGTTATATATATATATATACACACACACTCACTGGCCACTTTATTAGGTACACCTGTCCAACTGCTCGTTAACGCAAATTTCTAATCAGCCAATCACATGGCAGCAACTCAATGGATTTAGGCATGTAGACATGGTCAAGACGATCTGCTGCAGTTCAAACCGAGCATCAGAATGGGGAAGAAAGGTGATTTAAGTGACTTTGAACGTGGCTTGGTTGTTGGTGCCAGGCGGGCTGGTCTGAGTTTTTCAGAAACTGCTGATCTACTGGGAATTTCACACACAACCATCTCTAGGGTTTACAGAGAATGGTCCGAAAAAGAGAAAATATCCAGTGAGCGGCAGTTCTGTGGGCGCAAACGCCTTGTTGATGCCAGAGGTCAGAGGAGAATGGCCAGACTGGTTGGAGCTGATAGAAAGGCAACAGTAATTTAAATAACCACTCGTTACAACCGAGGTGTGCAGAAGAGCATCTCTGAACGCACAACACGTTGAACCTTGAGGCGGAGGGGCTCCAGCAGCAGAAGACCACACCGGGTGCCACTCCTGTCAGCTAAGAACAGGAAGCTGAGGCCACAATTTGCACAGTAGCCGGTGAGAGTAGAGCACCAAGCATTTAAGGACTGGGTGGAAGAAACGTTTTCAAAAGACAATGAAAAGGTTTTCTTCATCGGTGGCCCTGACAACATGGATATGTTGAATCCAAATGAGCACAAAGCCAATTTATCAATACTATGTTCAGTATGGGCTTCTATCTGAAGATTACCAGACCCAGCAGCATAACATCTTCACCAATGACACTGAAAACAAAACAGTGATGGACTATTGATCAACGACATCAGCGATCACTTAACCAGTGTTTACAGTCTACGACAGTAACTACAGAAAACAAATCACCTGGAAGCAAAACAGACTGACAGCCGAGTGAGGACAGAGGAAACTATTAAAGCATTAAAAACCAACTTGATGGCACTAAGCTGGGAAACGGTTTACAAAGATATAGACAATGCATATATTACTTTACTAGTAATATTCACAGCATTATATGATTAAAAAACTGTCCAATTAAAGAATATAGCAGAAAACAAAAACCTAAGGATCGACCATAGATGACAAAAGGATTAGGGAATGTGTGTAAAAAGAAGAGTGTAGAGAATTCATCAAACAAAGAACTAAGGAAGCAAAAGATAAATATAAAAAATACAAGAATAAGTTACAATTATTAGGGTATGTAGAAAGGAATATTATAGTAAAATATCAAATAATAAAAAAATATGAAAGGAATATTTGACATAATAAATAGTTTGATCATTAATTATTCTAGACAATAAAGTTATCCTCAATACTTTATGGATAATTAAAGAAAAAAGAACAAGATGGAAGAAGTTAACAGTTTTAACAACTTCTTTGTAAATATTTGACCTAAACTAAAAGCGGAAATCCCTGAAAAGAGGAATGATCATGTTATAGAAGGAATCCAGCTCAATGATCCTCAAAATTATCTGACTTCCACCGTAGAAAGAAAGAAAAAAGTGGCCACTCTGAGGAGTCAAAAGTTTAGAATGCATTTTGGTTTATAGATTGATTTCTTTTTTTTTTAAACGCAAATTGTTGCTTTGTTCTGTACCTTCATTTCAGAGAGCAATGAGACATTAAACTGAATAATTGTCAATACAAATAAATACCTGGAAAAATGGGTGTGTTGTAAAACTTTTTCCTTGTAATGTATCATCAAGAACTCTAAAGGTTTAGAAGCAAATATTCACATTAAGAAAAAAAAGAAAATGAAATCAAAGATTTGTTGCAAATAACTCAAAACATTTGTCTGGCAGTAGGACGCCTTGACTTATTTGTTTTCTGTTACACTGCAAAGCCTCGTGACATTTGACTCTGTATCTGTACAGTAAAAACACTGAGAAGAAAGAGGTCAAGTTGTCGATCTGGTTGGCAGTTGTGACGAATGTGTGTCAGAGAGCCAGTTGGAGCTTGAAGTGGTGAAGAAGAGACGCACACTGAAAGTACATATGCATCACAATGGGAGGGGGAGGGGCATGAAACGTTCAAGGAAACATGTATTGGCAGAAATGATCATCATGGAAGAAGAATGCCCTGGAGTGCAGGATGAATCATCAGACACTTGACACTATTATACAGATGGTGGGAAAGTAGGTCGGAAGTCTCAACGTTTATTTCTTTTCCCTTACAGATATTTGGCGCAGATCAGAGACTAAAAGAAAAAAAAAAATCATTCAAAGAGACTATTACCAAAAAAGTTATTTCCATATTAATAAATATAGGAGTAACACTTACATCATTTAAAAATATGAATATATATGTTACAGGACGGGGTTCTACTGAAAAGAACAGCAATAAGAGACAAGGCAAGCACTGAGGCTTCATGCCGTTGATATAAATATTTATGAAGATAAAAGTAACCCAGATGGACCGCATGACAATAGAGTGAGAGCGACATAGAGCTTCCCCCTGGGAAAAGGCTGTCATTCTCCTGCTGAGCAACACTGTAGTTTATTGACTGCACAATCCCTAAAGGCTGTAACATCACTGGGTCTGTACGCACGACTCTTTAAGAAGGTCTTCTCGTTCTGCATCTGATTTGAATCAGTTCAGCATTTTAGACATACCAAGCTTGGAAAAAGCTTCCTTTCACACTTACCGCTGCTGGGAGGCTTGGCAATCTCGAACAGCACCGTCCCCGTCTCCAGATCTCGGATTTTAAAACGTGTGAAGTCAATGTTGTAAATGTTGTCCTCGGGTCTACAAAGATAGTCTACCAAAAAAAAAATAAAAAATAAAATTAGTTTGTAAAGCTTGTAAAGTGGTTTGGGTTATATAGTCTATGTAGCTTCTGCACTGCATCTAATGTGAATCCCATTGACAGGTCAGCATTATGGATCCCTCAGTTAGGCCCTCAAGTCACATCAACTCATCCTGGGTCAGGAGGATATGCAGCATAAAACATGGACCAAATCGAACATGGGGACTGAATGAACTACTGTGGTGACTCCAGAATGGACCAGGCGAAACATACAGTCTCTTTGTAAAGTTGTAAGTTAATGCTTAGTTTCCTTTTGTAATTACACACATTTAAATTTATTATTTTGACCAATTAAAGTTTGAATTCCCCTCAGGATCAGTAAAATATCTACATCCATTTATCTGATCCTATAGATGAGCCCTCTCAAAGTTGGATGTCATTTGCAAACTGAGACGCATCTCTCTGGTCCGTGACATTCTCCAGTCACAAAATACTTTTAATCACAGAGGTATAGAGAACTGAGACTGTAGTTGATGACTAACTAGGGCTTCAGCATTTGCTTACTGGTTCCTGTGCCTTTCTGCAGTGGTGAGTAACGCTATAGCACAGGCTCCCAGCTTTTCAACAAAGTGTCGTGAGAGAGAAGGGAAGTAATGCCATTGTTGTCAAGGTCGGGGAAAAGCCCAAAACAATGGGAGCTGCGACTGCGGTAGACTGGTTCTCCAATGACAAACCACGGGACCTGACACCGGGGGTTGAAGCAGAAGGATTACTTGTGAGGTGGAGGGTGATGAGAAGTCTCGGAGACGACGTGGTGAGGGAGCAGATCGTTTTAATTTAAAGAGCTAATTAAATGACTGTGTGTCATTTAATGGCGCCACCCTGTGATAAAACCACAAAGAAATACAGCAAAACAGCGACTATTAAAATAACGGCAAACCTAAGGTGCAGTAACCGAACTGATGCTTTATCTTCTCATTTTCAGCAAAAGCTCCGCTATTTTTCCATGTATTGGTTTAATATGACAAGATGCACTGCCTCGAATAGAAAAGCAGGAGTTTGGGGTGTGCAGAGTCAACCTCGCTCCAACTATTACCTCAGCTGCTGGGTGGAGGACAAAACAAGGCCACAAAGTTTAGTCCCAACACCAACATTTATCAACAAGAAAGAAACATGTCAGTGAATGTATCACTGAACACATAAACAACAACACCGTTAAATAATGTGCTTGAAGTAAATGCAACCCAGTCTTTTTAAGTTTATAGTCTTTGTTTATTGGCTATTTCTCTAGGTGGATACTGCGTGTTTGCAAAGTTGGACGAGATAAGCCTCAGTCCCAACTGCTTTGTTTGTTGGAGGCTGTTGGGGCAGCTGTTGCTCAGAAGGTGGAGTGGCTGTCTTTCAAGCAGAAGGTTGCAGGTTTGATTCCCCATCTCTCTTTGTCCACATGTTGAAGTGTCTTTCAGCAAGACACCGAATACCCAAACTGCTCCAAATGGATGGATTGTGTGCCTTACATCCCTCTGGGATTAACACAGTATTTCTATTCTTTCTTTTTTTTTAAAAAAACGGGTAGAATAAATTATCTTGCTTGTTAAATTTAAACATTTTGTGGGGCTTTGTCAACACAAGTATGCTACTGATATACATTTGAATGTCACCAATGTGATTTAAGACAATTATTCTCTATTTAAAACAAACACAAGGAACAAGAACACAGCTCAGTTTTAGGGATTTCAGCTTAACCCTTTAAGGAAAACAGACCACTCGAGTTTTGAATAACAAAGTGGGTTTTGCTGTGTAAATAAAAGCATTAATGGAGCTTCTAGTTAAAAAACCACCAACCTGTGTGCTCAAGTCCCACTTACGCCCCTGAATATATTCTAACTGAGAATATTACACCCGTGACATTATTTATTTGACTAATATGAAATACTGGAGTGTAGATTTCCAGTGAGGTCGGCTGGTCTGAAAAGCCCCTCACATCACATTAGCCACAATTAGCACATAGTTAATGCTCGTTCAGGTCTGCGACCTTACAGTTTACTAGAGAAATTAATACGCGCTCGCATCGCATCGTACCTTCCGTGACAGCTCGGAGCCCCAGGACGTGGTCAGGGGAGATATCTGGTCCCAGAGCCCGGAGCTCATCCTCTGTGACCACAGGCCACTTCTCCGTCTGGCTGCGCCTCGACTTCAGCTTCTTCAGCATTCCTCCGGCACTCTTTCGCTCCCTGTGGCTCGTCTCGAAGCCGGCTTCCGCCTCCGTTTGGACCTTGGTAACACCCGTCTGTTTGTTTCGGGGGTTGTTCATAACGAACACCGGGGAAACAATGAGAAAGAGTTGCTGCGATGTTTGGTGCTTTTTTTTTTTTTTAATTTGGCAGCGACTTGATAAACTGGAGGGTTTTTCTTTTTTTCTTTTTTTTTCAAGATGGCGTGAAACGTATACGCGAGACGGAAAAGCGATGCAATGATTGGCTGAGAGCAAAGAGGGTTGTCATAGTTACCGAAGGGGTGTGTATGGTTTGCTGTCTGGGTCCTCCCGTTTCTTAGTCAACGGAGTTCATTGTGTTCCCTGCTATGCAAATGAGCGAGGTCTATTTCACAAATTTGCCATACATATATATAATCCGGTATTTGTTTCATATGTGAAGTACAAATTCCTTGCAGTCACTTTTATTCGACGTTTCGTAAATATTCCGGTTATGTTCGCGCTTTCCCGAAAGTCGCGGCGCTGTTGTCGTCCAGCGCGCGGCGCTGAGTGCGACCGTGTGTTCGTTTTGTTGACGGAAGTCCTCGCGGAAGAAGAAGAGCGTGGTAACGATGGTGCGGGTGAAATCGAGGTACGGGCAACGTGGATATCGTTTTTCCAACTTTTCCTCGTGGTTGGTTACTCACGCTCCTCATTCTGTCGGCAGGTATTTGCTGTGCGAGGTGAACGTGTCGGACAGGAGCCACCTGCTGCAGCTGGATGATCGATCCGTGGCCGCAGCGGTGAAGGACGCGGTGGCTCGCACACACGGAGACTACGGAGCAGCGCTGTGCAGCGTCCGCTTCTGTGGTGACTTTTACTGGGGGGATGAAATCATTTAACTCAGGAGAAGAGTCGAGATAGAGATAGCTCACCGCACGTGGAAAAAAAACAACCATTTAAAGTAATATTCAGTAGATATTCACAAATGTCTTAAGTATAATGTATAATAATAATAAGCCTATACCATTACTGCTGCATCTGAGTGGAATTTGTTCTATCGTTTCTCACTTTCTATCCTCTAACCCAGCAGAGTCTCCTCCTTTGAGTCTGGTTCTGTAAAGGTTTCTTCCTGTTAAAAGGGAGTTTTTCCTTTCCACCACCACCTTTACTTAAGAATGTGGAATTGTTGGGTTTTTATCTGTAAAAGTGCCTTGAAAAGGCTCTTGTATTTGATGATTGAAATTAAATATTAATACGTACAATGCTGAACAGTGAAGAATGGAAAGGACTGGATTGACAGAAAAAAACACTATTTACAAAGAGGAGTTTTAGCGTCTCATTGCCACAGGAAGGAAGAATTTCCTGTGAGCACTGTAGTGCACTTTAAAGGTAATCCATTACTAATGATGCTCCTGCTGTTGGCCAGCATAATATATATCCTCTACTTATAATACTTGAAATTTCCTCCAAACCCATTCTTACAGTCAAAATCAACTGACAGACCTGTAGCATTGTGATATTCAGGATTCTACAACACTTTTCGGAGGTCATAAAGTTAAAAACAAATTGCCCTCTTTCTGATGTTTTGACTTACTGCTTTGCGTTCTTTTTTTTTTCTTCTTCAGTGAAATACCTGAATGCTCATACTGGAATAGTATTTCTACGTTTCCCCAAGAGATGTTACAAACTTCTCTGGTCTGCATTGCCATTCATAACCAGTATTGACACTCGTGGTCAGAAAATCCCATGTTTCCTGAATTGTTTGCATGTGGGAGGTAAGAAAACATCAACTGGCAGTTTATAATGTTTACAATGACATATATTTTCGAAAATTGCAATTAGCAGATTGGGCCTCATTGAAAGCATTTGTTTGTTTCAGGAACAATTAGAACATGTCAGAAGTTTCTTATCAGATACAATACCCAGCAACTCCATCGGATGCTTCCCAAATGTAAAAATGAAGGTAAGATTTTATTCAATTTATTTTAAGTAATATCGTATTGCTTAAGTAGTTTTTTTGTTGTTTATAATATTTGCATATCAAGATATTTTTGACAGTGTTGAATGTGACTCTTATTGTGTTTCACTTAATTTTTAATTTTGTCAATTGCAGAAGAAAAACAACAGGTACGGAGATCAATTCTGAGCTGCTCCCAAGCATGGGGAAACAAAGAAGAGCCTGAGGATGAACTTCAAAGTGGGGAAGATGAGGAAGAGTGACCTCACAACATGGGAGCCCTTATCTTCAAGCTCTGATTGGATTGTGTTTATTCCCTGTATGGGACTGATACAGGAGAAATACAGTGCAGCTCTTGGTGCAAAGAGGTGTGGTGGTCAGTGTGGATAGTCTACCTTATTTTAGTTATCATTACCATAGTGGTCCCATGACTATGCAGTTACATTGCACAGTCAGATAACAAGGCAGTGTCCTGATTCTCATGAGTGATTTTTTTGTTTGTTGAATGTTTTAATATATATTTTTGTATTTATACTATGAAATATTCTTCTCTTTTTATTTGGTATACAAATTAAAGCTTTGTTGTAAAATTGTAAGTGTTTTATTAAATGAGTACATATCTACATTAATTTGCAGGCGATCTAAAGTCAGTACGAGAGAGCAAGATCCATTAACTTATGTTTTTATGATTTTCGAGGTACAAAATAATGATCGTAAAGAACAGAGTTTGGGGTGGGGTCACGTGGTTTCTCGGGACTCCCTGTCACACCCGTGATTCTTACCCATGGACATTGTTAACCTGCAAAACCAGGTGAATTCATTTTGGCTACTTTTACTGGAATTTAAAAAAAATTAATTACTTTTTTTTGGTCGTTATGTAATCTTGTCGAGTACTAACTGTTGTATTCACAGTTTATTTGCCTTTTAGTAGCAGTTGAACTTAGTCCTGCATGATAAATACATTTCTATACAAGTAATTTCCCTTTAATTTATACGCAATGGGCTCTGCAGATATTCTGTACAACTAAATCAGTAATGGGATTAAATGTATTCAAAAGTGACTAATCTGGAGGAGACTGCCTGCTCCAGACGCCTGAGAAGGACCACTGCCATCCCCAAAAATCCCTCCCACCCAACTCATCACTTGCTTGCCTTCTCTGTAACGTTACAGGTCTGTGAAGTCCCACACATCCAGATTATAAATTTTTATCCTTGGGCCATCAGATCATATAACAGTTGAGCTGGAAATTCTTAGTGTTTTAATATTTCCATCACATGCACTCCTGTTTCAATGTTACCTTATAATTTGTCTAATGTGTACAATTTGTCTACTTATTACCCTTCAGCAACAAAAGTTGGCCAAGAAGCGTATGTTCTCGTCTGCGTGCATTTATTTATTGGTTTGTATGTATGTATGTATGTATTTTACTAGCTTTTGCAAAAACTGCTGACCTGAATTGCATGACATTTTCAGGGAAGATTTGTCATCATCCAAGGACCAATCCATTTTGGGACGTTTACAGTTAACTGTTTCTGAATAAATCCCCAAAACTGAGAAAACCTTTTTCCCCATACAAAGCGGAGGAGAGAGGAGATCTCATGGAGATCAGCGCCAGTTGCCATGGAGACGCTCCCTGCCAAGTGTTTCACACAGTGATGGAGCTACCTGACCGACCTAGATCACATCAATATAAACTAACATGCTTGTGATTCTAACTCGGTTTCGCAAACAAATATTGACGCACAAAGGGAGCAGCTTGTGGAATTAAAGTAATTCTATTGTAATACTTTGGGCAGTTTTTGTGAAGAATATTTGAGTATTCTTAACAACGGAACTTCTACTTGTAATTGAGTACAGTTTCAACAGTGTAGTAGGAACTGTACTTTATCTCCACCTCCATGCAACTGTAATCTGCAGGCTGCAGCCTGCTCCGTTTCCCTGGTAACACTACATTTCCCATGATCCTCAGCGGCAACTCCGTACAAAACAAACGGGCCAGCGGTACAAGAAACATCCGGGTCTGTCAGGTTCCTGTCTGGCGACCCGTCGCCATTAGAGCAAGATCGTCGTAACCGCTCGGAAAAATTGGCAAAAATACTACGATTGACTTGTTTTCCAGCTTTTGGAAAACATTAAACGCCTTTTTAAGGGCATATAGTTTTCCTTAACAAGAAAAAAAGAGCCAAAACTCGGGGGGTCTTGGCCCCGCGTGGCGAGCTTTCGTCCTCTCTCCCACTAGCCTCCATAACTTGAGACGCCGAAATCGTGTCTCTTTTTTTTCTTCGTTTTGTTTTGTGGTCAAGATGTCGCCGTGATGGGGTCTCCGCGTTTGACAGAAATGAATCTGGGCCTTCGCCGCCTGACCCGCACTCATTGCAGCCCACTTTCCCCCGTTGTTTTTGCCTTTGATGCGAGAGAGCTCGGCGGCTCTCTGCCCGGATCTCGGCCTCGACACCGCTCACTGCACGGAGAAAACAAACATGGAGAAAAACCCCAACAGCAGCGCCAGCACCAAGGTTCCTCCCCGTTCCAGCTCCACAGGCCCGGCACCGGGCGAGTCTAAACCCAAAACAGGTGAACGTAACGACACGCCTGCCTCATTCCGGGTGGTTTAACGTGGGTGTTGTGCTGTCGCAGCTGCGGTCGGCCTGCCGGGGCCTCGCGGGGCTGCAGGGGACTGTTATCTGCTCAGGCTGACGTCGCTGTCAAAACATTTGACCCCCGAACGGTCCCTGAACTGCAGCTTATATTGGAACGCTGCAGCGTGTTGGTGCTGCGATCTGCCTGGTAGTTCTACACCTCAGCTGGTGCAAAATAGCACATTGACTATTAAATGACGACACAAAAATACACTTGGAAGGGTGATTGTTTTCAGTTGTTTGTAGCTTAGAATAGTATTTACATTTGTTAAGCCAAAAAGAATAACCCTAACCCTATTATCTTTAGCTGATGCTCTTTTCTGGGATTGATTTATAAGCTAAAAATAATTAAGAATTGGGCTGGAAATCCACAAAATGTTATGTGTGATAAATGTACGATCTTTGGAACTTTCAGTTTGATTTTATGGAAAAATAAATATATATATTTTAAACTTTGCATGGATGAATGGTTTACTTACCTATAAATTGGAAAACAGTATTTTGTCATGTTAAAATTCTAAAAAAGGCATCATGTATCAAATTTGCAAGTTCTTGCTGGAAAAACCTCAGTTAAACAGATCAATCACATTTCAAATCAAAAAATAAAGAATTATGATTCTATATTCCATAAATCACCATTATTGTGAATTTTAAAGATAACTTGCCAAATGATTTAAAACGGTAAATAAAAAGGCCAAGTTACATCAATTAGATCCAGTTTCATCCAAATTCAAAACACAAGTAAATACTGTGTTTCAGAAATGGTTTCAAGGGAATAGAGATGAGGATTGTTTAATCATTTGAGAGATGCACGGTCCTGATAGCAAAGACCTAGTCATTCTCAGTTTCTAGTCCTGGTCTGGGAAATACTTGCAGTTGACCTGCTTCCATGATCAGAGTTTGTATTTTGTCTCATGTTCATGTGCCTTTAAATGAATTACTTTCTTGAGTTGACTTGTGATTGGGCAGCAGTGTTTTGATTAGTGAATGAATGAATACTGCAATGCTTGTTCTTACCAATATTAATGACGATAGATTTAGTCATACTTTAATACACACACAAAACCAGGTTGTTTGGATGGCCTTCGTTTGTTGTTTTTTTTTTATGCGTAAGAAATGAATAAATCACATTATTTCTGTATTCTGCCGACTAATCTATGTGGTTATTGTAATTGCAGATAGTAAAAACAATGGGGGCTCCAAACGCTACAGCCGGAAGCGTGAGCCCGCCTTTCCTAAAGCCGATAGTTTCCCAGGCCCTCGCCGCACCAATTCACAGAAAAGCAAGAATTTTGACAAGAGACCCCCCCAGAGAAGTGGAGGACGACAGTATGGGGTTGCAGGCGGAGGACGACGCGAGGAGGTCGGTATTCTTGGTGGAGGAAATCCTGTTTAGTGCCTTTTCTTCTGTGGAGCGCTGTGGGAGTGTTCTGTCTCAATGTCTTCATTTCGTCGTCACGCTTCAGGTAGCAGAGACGCGCCGGGCCGAGTTTAGCCCGGCTCAATTTGCTGGACCGAAAAAAATTAGCCTGAACCACCTGCTGAATTTCACTTTCGAACCTCGCGGAGGTAATGGTGGCGTCGGCGATGGCGGCCACGCCTGTTGGGGCCGCCGGAACAAATGGGGCCACAAGCATAAGCCCTTCAACAAGGAGCTTTTTCTGCAGGCCAAGTACGCAACTTTTGCCACTCTAAATATATATTTCTAAAATAAATTAGATGAACATATAAAGAAATTTTGTCTTTCCTGTGTTTCCAGTTGTCAGTTCGTGGTGACTGACGACCAGGACTACAAGGCTCACTTCACTGATCCAGACACTCTGGTCAACTGGGACTCGGTGCAGCAAGTGGTAAGGATGTGCCATACTTTGATAGGAATACCTTGCGCAAACACATACTTTTGTATCTCGAACAGTCAAGTGCATATTATTTGCTGCATGGCTACAGCGCATCTACAGCCATGAGGTGCCATCTTGTCCCATCTGCCTGGAGCCTCCCCTGGCAGCACGAATCACTCGGTGCGGACATATCTTCTGCTGGCCATGCATGCTGCACTACCTGTCTCTTGGTGATAAGAGCTGGTCCAAGTGCCCCATCTGCACTGAGGCCGTGCATCCCGCTGACGTGAAGAGGTAAATTAGAAAGGAATGAAATACCGGGCGGAGTGAGAGGAGTTGCGGTGTCAAAATGAAGTCCTGAAAGCTCTGTATGCTTGAAACGAAATCACTTGCGTTGATTGTGGTCTGGTCACCCCTGTTGTTGTAGTGTGGTTGCTATGGAAACCAGGCAGTATGTGGTTGGTGATGAGATCACCATGCGCCTGATGCGGAGGGAAAAAGGAGCTCTGGTGGCCATGCCGAGCTCTCAGTGGGTGAAGGTGGAGGAGCCTGTTCGCTTTGGAGGTGAGACACAAAAACATGATATGATTTACTGCATCAAACCTTATTTATAATAATTAAAAAAATAAAATAAAAAATTCTTTGCATGCTCATATAGACCAATATAAACTATAACACTCCACAGAGGAGTTAAACTGCCTTACTCCACCATAAAACCACATTTTCTCTTCACCCGTTTTGCAGACGCTTGCTTGAGTCCGTACTCCAAGCTGCTGCTGATCTCACCAGCGCAGGTCCTGAGTCAGGTGGCAGAGGAGAAGGCGGCGCTTCAAGCCCAGCTTAGCTACGGAGACGATGCCGAAGGCTGCTTCATTCAGAGCGCGCTTTGCCATTTGCAGGTAAAACTATGTGCCTCTGAACATTTAGGCTTACGCGACTATAGTACAGAGGTATCAAACACATTGTAGTTCAGGGGCCACATGCTGAAAAAATAACAAGCTGTAAGGCTCAACTATAGACATTGTCCTTAGATTTAGTCTGAAGAAGAGTGAGTGCATTCTGAAAAAGTCTGCGTCTTTTTACAAAACTGAACAAGTCAACATTTTAAAAGAAAACTACAAAGTATGGCACCAAGCTGCAGACTGAAGATGAAACTGTTTCTAAACGTGTTTGTTGTTTAGGAGCAAGAAGAATTGTTGCTGAAGCAGCAGAAGAGCAATGCAGACTTCCTCGACCTGTCCTTTCTTACTTTGAAAGAACCTTCTTCTCCTGTGGAGGAAGTGGTGACTAACATCAGCAGTGCCAAGGTGAGCCTACAAATTAATATAATTAATATTGTAACTTGGATTAAATTTATAGTTTCAACTTTTTTCCATTATTCCTTCTTTGCCACCGTCTTCTCTCTTCCTTAGCCCGTGCTGCAGTACGCCTCTGCTTTTGATGATGAGGTGGAGGAGCCCACTGAGGAGGTGGAGGAGCCCACTGAGGAGGTGGAGGAGCCCACCGAGCAGGTGGAGGAGCCGACCGAGGAGGCAGCTGCTGATCTGCCAGGGTTTCCTGAAGCTATTCTGGAGAGTGTGCTGGAGGAGCCTCCCGAGGCGGTGATGGACGCAGCTCCAGAGCTCAACGAGGAGAGCCAGGCAAGGCAGGCCGAGTCCGGCCGCCCCTCAGCCAGTGTGGTGCACGGGCCCTACTACTATTTCTACCAAGGTGAGCCACTCTCTGACCTATCGGGGAAAACCAGTTCGCTTTAAAAAGGTGCTTCTCAAAGGATGCCTGGTTTTCTTCACTGTGGTTGGTTGGCATTTCTTTCAATTCCTCGTATGCTTTACCTTTTTCTTTTTCTTCCTTTCCTCCAGCGGATGACTGCCAGCAGATGTTCCTTCATCCCATCAACGTGCGCTGCCTGTTGCGTGAATACGGCAGCCTGGAGGCCAGTCCCGATTCCATCACGGCCACGGTGGTGGAGATCGTGGGACACACCGTCACTGAGGTCGGTCAATAAGGAAGCACAACATGCCGACGTCACATGTTGAATACCGTTTTGTAGGGTTAACCCAAATCAGTGGGTTTTTATCCGGACAAAACCAACCACATTCCAATATTTCTATCCAGCCGAGGCTCTTCAGTCGGTATCAACGTGCTTCTTCTTGTCCCTGCAGGAGATCCGTCGCCGACATCGCTATCTGGCCCATTTGCCGCTCACATGCGAGTTCAGCATCTGTGAGTTGGTGCTTCAGCCGCCCATCCTGTCCAAAGAAACTCTGGACACATTCGCAGGTCAGAACGCTCACAACTCTCTTTCTAAGATAAACATTTCAAGTTTCTGAGCTTTTTTTCCCCCCAAGAGATGTTTCAGGGGAATTGTTCCTGATGTCTTTCAGATGACTTGGAGAAAAGAAAGCGCCTGAGGCAGAAGAAGGCCAGAGACGAGAAACGCAGGGAGAAGCGAATTGAAATAGAGGAGAACAGGAAGCAGGGGAAATGTAAGTGCAGCCAATGTAATAACATTGCGTAAATAATGAATCTTCCAGAAAACATTGAGTTCTAACTTTCATCTCTTTCCCACACTATGTTTGGCTCCTTCAGATCCTGAGGTCCACATCGGACTGGAGAACCTTCAGCATTTCCCAGCGTTTGGCTCTCCACCTCACAACAGCAGTCCCCCGATCCAGCCTGACTTTACTTTCGCCCCTCCTTCACCCCTCAGCAGCAGCCCCTCTGGTACGAGCAGCTCTTGTGTGTAACTTCCACTGCTCAGGCCTGAGGAATGATCAATCCTTTCTTCTTCTGTGGTCTCAGACGGGGCAGGTTTCCCATGTCTGAATGTGCCCTCACCGGTCGTGGGCAGCGTTGAGGATGATTCCCACTGCATGTCTTTTGCACAGGTATGCAGGATAAGAGTACTCTGAGGATAATGCATCTCATCACATCACTTCTTTTTGTTTTAATCAGAACATGTGTTTTAACCTTGGTAGATGCTGAAAGGTGGGATGGCCCGAGTTGACGCTGGTCCCAGGATCACTCCAAAGAAAGGTCGGCACCATGGCTCTTCTGTGCTTCTACACTCATCTGGTTACTTTGAGTGGGAAGTTTTTGAAACGCATCGCTCCGTCTTCTAAACAGGGGGAAAAAACGTAAAATGCTGCGGTCCTGATCAAAACATTTGAATATGAACTGAAACAAACAGAAATTTTAAAAAGGATGGTAAACGGGGCTCTAAGCACCAGGGCTGCCACGAGTTCCCACAAGATACTTCAAAATATTAAACGTTGAGTTTGCAAAACAAAACTCTGGACTCAAAGCAAGGCAAATGTATTTCTAGAGCACCATTCAAACATGGGGCAATTCAGTGCTTTACTAAGAAATACAGAAAAACTTTACAAAGAAAGATATTAATGAAATAAATACATTAAAACAAATAAAGAAGTCTACTCAGACTTTTGTCCACAGGAATGTTCAGTGAAATGATGCCAGGCAGCTGATGTCCGTCAGAGGAAACGTTCCAAGTAAAAGTAGTTTGTTTTCTTATGATTATTACGTAGTTTTAACTTGTGATCACTAAATTTAAAGAGTTGATCAAGTCTCAGAGGAAGACGTGGCAGAAGCGCCAGTCGTGTCTGAACTCCAGCATGTTCCAGTAATTTACAATAAAGACGACGTTTAAATTTAGTTTGGGGATTTATTCGTTGCCTTGATTGTTCATGTGATTGAGCAGCATCACTGAAGCTTAGTCTGTCCTTCGGCATTCCCCGTGCGACCAGTTTGTGTTGCGGCTCAGGAGTGTCGCAGCTCGGAGCCCCCTTGAACTCACCGCTCTCGTCCCCGTCCAGATAAGCTGCTCGCTCCCCCGACGGCCGACAGCGACGGCGAGAGCGACGGCTCAGACCGAGTCCCTGTGCCCAGCTTTCAGAACTCCTTCAGCCAGGCCTTCGAGAAGGCTCTTCTGCAGCTGGACAACGGCGTGGCTGCTCCTCCGCAACCGGTGGTGGAAGCAGGTCTGCAAAGTGAAGACGAGCACGGTTCGTTGGGTTTGTGGGACGGGATGGCTCACGCAACCTCTCACTTTTTCTCTTTCAGACGAAAAAGGAGGGAAGAAGAAGAAGAAAAAGCAGAAGCTTCTGTTCAGCACATCCATGGTTCACACAAAGTAGACAACACTGAAGTCTATGTCACCATATTGTTTTTGGGATCTTCCCCACAGCTTTTGTTTCGTCTCCTCCACGCAGATCGTTCTTGAAGCTCTAAGCGATAGGAATAGTTTTGCGTATGTAGCTTAAGTTCATGCTGCTTTTCCACCTTGTCCCGCTGGCCTGAGCCACCGTCTGGGCGTCTTCCCACCAATTTGATTTACCATCTTTTGTTCATCAACTAGGTCAAAGCTTTGCATCGTCCTCCTGTCACTATGCACGACTGAAAGGATAACAAGTAGTTCAGCTGCCAAGCAAAGTTAGAAATGGAACAAGCTGCTGCCTCCATTATTTCTCTATGCTTCAGAGTGTTCGCTGAATTGGATCCAAAGCTTTTAATTGAACACCCACGAGTAATTTGGACAAGATTCCCTAATGGTGCTTTACACTCGATAAGCAGTCAGCCAGCTGCAGGTACTTCGCACCTTTTGAATCTTTCCAGGATACTCGGCAGCAGCACGTTATCGATCTGGAACTTTACCTTAAATAAGGAAACAAAGCACCTTTTCAGTGTTTATTAGATGTGGTAATTTTGGATTCATACCCAGTAGATAGAGTTTTTGGGGACTGCAAAAAGCTAGTGTTTCAATGCCAACTTTGATGCATTATATTCTGGTATAATAGAAGTGAAAACTCAGTATTGTAAAAAAAATAATAAATGAGAGAGACAGATTAGTTCTGTGGGTTCAGCAGGACTGAGGTATATATTTTTTTCTGGTTAAACTATAAATATGCACCTTTTTAATCAGTTTCCCCCCGTTTCATCTTCTGTTGTAGGATGTTTACTGACATTAACCCCACTAGTCCGCCCCCCCCCCCAAACCCCACTCACTGCATTATTTCAGTGTTGAAAATGTGTGAAGTTAAGCGGAGTGCTGACATTTAACCAATGCTTCTGAAGAGTTTTGAGATTTGCTTTGAGAGTTTCTTCATTCATCTTTATTTTGAGCAAGTTTATAGACTAGTACGCATAACTAGTCTGTTGTAATGAATAAACAACCATGCACAATCATGACGTGGCTCCTTTTAGTATGTTTTATTGTCTCTGGGCAAATCCAACATTTAACCTGAAACTGATAGCTGCAGTGTGTACTTCTAACCACAAGTGGGCAGTGTTACCGTATTAAGTCTTAATTAACTTTCCTTATTAATTTTGATTAAATTATGTGGAAAAAACTTGAATTGTATAAATTTTTTAGGTCCGCAACCAACAAGGCAGAGAGACAGGTGTCAAATTACATGCCTTGTTAAGTTCAAAGGTGCTAAAAGAGGGGTTTTCTGTGAGGTTCCCCCAAAAGAAACAAGTTAAAATGGTTTTAAACAGCAATGACTGGCTAATTACATTATAAATAATAAAAAAGCCACAATCAAATACCAAATTTCGTTTTAAATTTCTAAGTTTACAAATTGAAATACATAGATATGACAATTACACTTATTAAATAGCACTTATGAGCTTTGTTAAAGGGGAATGTTTGATCTTTTGAAATATCCTAATTTAAATATGTATTTGCAACTCCCATGACATATAGGGGAACATTATTCAAAATCAAGTAACAAAAGGATGGACATACTGTCGTTTATCTGTAATAAAACTGTTGATTTCTTTTAAAACGCTTGTTGATTCATTGTCTTTGCGCCATTAAAACAAAAGCAGCAGGCTTAACGGCCAGTGATGTGGAGGTGGAGATGGACTACAGGTCTCAAGAGAGGAGGATCTGGTTCAAACTGAGGTTCATCCTGGATAATCTTTCTCATCTCCTCTGTGATGTCCTGTCAACAGCAGGCGCACATTCAACAGCACACTCAGACCACCAAAGTGCACAAGATCCTTCCTGTGGATCTCAGACTTCACAGCTCCTCTTTGTTTGCTTTGTTTTTGTTAACTCTATTCTCAGTCATTGTTAAGCCTTGTACATATTGCTGTAAAAGAATTTCCCTCTGGGAATAATAATGTATTTACTATTTTATACTGGCCTATCATATCCTATCCTATCCTATTCTAAACACAAAGACAAACATGCCATTAAAGAAATAGAATATAAAGACAAATGTTACTTCATCCCATTATTAAAGTGAAACAGTCAAACATTCATATACTTTCGATTTATTACACATAAACTCAATTATATAAAACTGTTGCTTTTAATTGTGGGTAAATACAATATTTAACAAGTGTAGAAGATTTCGCTTTTTGGGGCATTTATTGTGAATCAAATGTAAAAAGTTAGACGTATTAGTTTATATATTGTGAGAATAGCTGCCCAATTAGTACATTCTAATTCTGGTCTTTTTTTTTTTTTTTTTCTCTTGTAAATTGCGGGCAGTCTTACCACTTCCTGTGCCCACCGCTCCGCGCTTTATTTTGAAAGCGCCGCTGCTGGCTGTGCGGACACTTCCGGTGAGGCGGCTGGTTGAGCGCTGTCTAGTCGAGCTTGTCAACAACACCGCAACCTGAGACGAGTTAACCAGCTAACTTAGCTCCTCCGCGAGCCTCCAAATAAACCCCCAGTCACAGCCAGTGGAAGAGCCGCTTCGGTCGGCCGGACACACCGCGTCTGCGGCGCCTCTCGACACGAAGGGAAGGAGGAAAAAACAAACAAAGTGACTTTCCACTCCGGTAAGTTGTCTCCAGTTGAGAAGAGCCGCAGGTTCAGTTCGTGTTTCCATTTTGTGACTCCAGCCTCTTGAGTCGGGAGCTTGGCGGTTGCTAGCCGGCCAGCCGTTGATGCCCACCAGCCGTCGCTCGTGTTTTGCAGCCTGTGGGAATCAATGGGCCGTTTCAGGCTGTGTGTTGGGCTCGGTCTCCACGGTTCCACTGTGTTTAATAAAAGGCAGGGGAACTCTTCCATCTCCCTGTGCTGCTGGAGCTGAGCGGACAGGAAGCACAGACGTCACACTTGTTGCAATCTCAGATCTGGAAATGTAAATTAACTTTGGATTTGTTGGTAAATGTGTGGCACTTTGTGTTTAATTCACACTGACAATCCCATATAAACCTGCCGGATAAGTCTTGTTAACACAGTTCGATATAAGCTTCACGTAAGTCTGCGTATGCTTTTATTGGATAAAAAAAAAACTAGAGTTTGCACTTTTAGTTGTTACTCACTTTCAAAGCATATTTACGCTCTTTTAAATGACTTGATAACCTAAAATCGGTACCCTCAACCTGCCGGATTGTGGCCTCGCTAATACTGATTAATATCACAGACAAGCAGCTAAACTCTATAAAGGCTTACTGGATGACAGCTGTAACATGTTGTGTCTACATATGTTTGTGAACCCTTTAGCTTTTATTATTTCAATTTACGACATAGCTCTAATAGTATCCTAAACTATAAATTGACAAGAACATGATAAGTATCAACGATCAAACGCCACAAAGGATCTATTGGATGCCAGCAGGTAGCTCAGGTTGTGATTGTAGATGTGCCACTGTTAAACTACATCGCTTCACGTTGCAGCTTTATTTACTTCTGTTTGTAGATTGATTACATTATACATAGAATAGTAGATATCATGGCACTCTGAGGTGGATTGGATGACAGCAAGCAACTAAAGTGTAGTAAGACGTTATTCCATTACAATAGATTGATATTTCTTTGTATTTATATTTATTTTGGGCGTTTTGATGGCAAGATAATTCCAAAAATAGCTCAAACCTACCCTTTTTAATCGTAGTATATTCATAGACAGGGTCCACTCTGCAATTAATCTTTTTTGATGCCAATTGTGTGTTGTGTGTCATGCGAATAGCAATTAAAACTTTGGTGATCTCATTTGAGAAGGTTTACACTTCTTCTTTTGACTGGCGGAAGATCAGATAACATGAAGTTGTCCATTGTATAATAAAACTGGCTGAGCCAGGTTACTGACTCAATATTGCTCTGCTAGTAACAGTTTGTTACAAAACATAACAAACGTGCTGCCGGCTCACCCTTGGCCCTACGCTTCCCGCATGCACTTCCTGGTGGGCAGAAGTATGTCTCCTTCATTTCATGCGTCCTTTTAAAAACGTGTGCCAGACGTATTGGACGTGCAACGCGTGCGTCTACCAGGAGGTACGCATCACTGACTCCTTCACTGTAGTTTGGGGTTGTAGTAATGAGTTATGCGCAAGATGCTGGCTTGTATGTCTGAGGCTATATAAGGCAGACACTTTTCCTAATCCCCCGCTGTGCTGCTCGACCCACCATCACCGCGAATGTTTAGCATTCCATCTTGGCAAAAGTGTTTCCTGTCAACGTCTACAGTTCAGGTTTATAGACTTTTCAGTCTCTCTCGGGCAAAGCACAAACACTCGCTTCACTATTTTGCCTATTTATTTATGTTTTTTCTTCAAATCTTCACTGTGAATTGAACCCATTGAATCAGATGCTGTGGAGTTGGGATTGATGTATTTTAGAGGCACTGTAAAAGGGGTTTACATGTCAAGACGTGTCACTAAATGGGGTAAATAAAACAACAACCTGTCAACCCACAGGGCTTGTAGTGTTTATTCATCCAGCTTGAATTTACATACATACTGCAGGGTGAGTCGTGTGTGGACGACAGCAGGTCAGTATCGATCGAGAGCGCAATGCAAATTTATGAGCAGGGACATGTGATAGAGTTAATGGCTTTTCCTCTGTTTTCTGTCGCATTTCATGCCTGAACTCTTGCCACCGGCTCAACCGGGTGGGTGTGACTGTGTTTACCAAAGTCTGTGTCTGTCTCAACATGATTATCCGTTTGCTGCCGTGCGGAGGCGTGACACACACACACACACTTGGACGGCCCTGTTGTGGCTCTGCTGAGATTTCTCTGCCGTGGCCTCAAGCACGCTGCAGTTGACAAGTGCAGAGCTTTTGTGCGTTGTTGACACACGGTGTGTTCCTCTCAGGTGCTTTCACCTCCTTCCTCCTGTGTGATATGACATCGCGGCTTGGCAACGACAGAAGCACAAGCTCCACCGCAGACGGTTGACATCTGGTCAGGTAAGACACGCCACCGCTTCTTGCAGCCGTTCGATTCCGCGTCAAGAATTTTTTTCTGGCTAAGTAACTCGGTACAGCAACATGTGGGAAGCATTATCATCTGTGAGAAGGGAGTGCCTTAAAGAGAGAAACACAGGAGTGCCGGAGCTGCTTTGTAGATTATTTACCACAACAGAAACAGCAGACAAGAGCAATTGTTGTCATTACTGTGTTTTTAAGAATCAAGCAAGTTGATCCCCAGCTGACTCATAATTGTCAGTGTCCATCCTCCGGAGTGACGAGACATTTAAAAATAGACGTAGGAGTGTTCACTGGAGGTGAGGCTGGACCTTTTAGTGGCAGAGTTTCTCGTGGAATCCCCCATTCACTGTCTTGCACTGTGTTACCGCATGAGAAAGAAAACAATGACATTGTGTAGTTGTATGGCCTCCTCCTTGTCTCACTCTACATCTTGAAAGAATGCAGTCGTGTTCACAAACACACAGCAGTTCAATCTCATCATGCGCCTTTTACAAAGTCATTTGATAGGTATATTCGATTACTCTTCCTCAATAAAATGTGAGTCAAGTCAGTAATGATACTGATGTTGACAAAGTAAAGTAGTACATTATCTCAACACATCTTTTCAGTGAACATTTACTTGAAGAGTTGTAAAAATGTAGATCATTTGCACACCTGGTGCTTGAACGGCAGTCCTGCGCCACGTCAGACATTTTCTTATGTCATTGCACAACAAGCCGAGGTGTTATTAATAACAAGTGGCTTCTGCTCTGCCTCAACTGTAGTTTTACCAGTTCTTGGTTGCATGATCTTACAGTGTGCTCCACTTCTTTTCCTGCACTGAGTGACTGATGAGGGTTCTCCAATATGGGGGCAGACAGAACAAATGATATAAAAAGATGCGCTAATCATGTGAAATGTTGATTCAGCTACAAGAATATATATGCTTTTGTTTTTTTTTACACGCTGAAAACACGACTTCAAAAAGCAGTCGGTAATCAATTATCAACCAATTGTACTATCTTCTGTTAAGATGTCAAGTGTAAATATTTGAATGGGAATAATAAAAGCGGTGATTCATCAAGTGATCCAATTACCAGAGATCACTTTTTTTATTTTTTTTAAATACTAAAGCGTACATGTATGTTGCCATGTCATCCCACTTCAATTCTCAAATATATTGTTGGTTAAAACAACAATATAGATTTTTATGAGGAATCTCTTCCATAAATATAGTCTCTTAAAGCTTCCTGAAGTGAATCTTTATCACAATGCATGTATTATGTATAATGTTGTTAACAGGTCAAATACTAGATTGTGCGAACTTATTCCATGATACAACATGCAACATGATACCAACATGATACCAGGAATAAACTGCTTCTAAAAGGGAAATGGAGAAAACTAAAATGAACCAGTGTTAGTATATGTCACAGAGGTCCAAACTTATGGAATGAGCTGGAAAGCAACTTAAAACAGTCAGCCACATTATCCATATTTAAAAGAAAACTTAAGAATCAATGACTGGAGAGTTTACATGCGGCTTAGTACTCTCAGGGTTACAAGGTTTTCTCTCTACATGGGTCAATTCAAAGTATATGATATTACTGTTACATGCACGTACATGTAGTTATTTATTGTCTTTTCTTTTTGAGTTTAGGACCGTGTGTGTGTGTGTGTGTGTGTGTGTGTGTGTGTGTGTGTGTGTGTGTGTGTGTGTGTGTGTGTGTGTGTGTGTGTGTGTGTGTGTGTGTGTGTGTGTGTGTGTGTGTGTGTGTGTGTGTGTGTGTGTGTGTGTGTGTGTGTGTGTGTGTGTGTGTGTGTGTGTGTGTGTGTGTGTGTGTGTGTGTGTGTGTGTGTGTGTGTGTGTGTGTGTGTGTGTGTGTGTGTGTGTGTACAAATTAGTCCTCATTCATCACAACTTACTAATGATGTCGGAGGGACCGAGTTGTGGTTGAGCCATTCTTGGTTAAATGTACAGCACAAGATGCACTGGGTGGTGGTGTGTTGGACCCCTACATGATAAACTCCAAGTTTTTTTGGGTGTCAATTTTTTCATAATTTTGCAAAATTCATGCACAAATCAAAATCATTGTTGTATATGTGAAATTGTGGAAAATAAATAAATGAAATCTGTCTTTGTATTTGAAAATAGGTGCTGGTGAACAGGATGGCCGCTCAGGTGGAAGTTCAGCCCGGGGAGGTTGGGAGGGCCGTGGCAGGAGGACGACTTCACCTTAACCCCCTGACTGACTCCAGCAATTCGAACCTCATTGAGATTCCAGCGATAAATCAGGCTCAAATCATCGCATCGGAACCGAACAAGCCTGTCCCAGCCCCGAAACCACGGCTTTCTGCCAAACCTTTTGCTGTGGAGAGAAATGCAACTATTAAACCCATACTTGCCCCTAAGCCCCACACCAAACCCCGTCCAGAGTCCACCCGCCTTCCTGGACACAAGCCGGAGCCGCCAAGCAATCCCAATCCACTGCAGCCAGTCGCTTCTGGAAAACCCATACCGGTTTCATCCAATCCTAATCGTCCTGCTTCTACATCCTTTAAAACATCCAATAGGTTCAGCACTGGACAAACAACTAAGCCAATAGCTCAGCCGTTTAAGCCAGCCCCTCCTTTTGACCCTGGGGTCACCAATAAGCCCAGTCCCCCTGTCCTGGCAGAGATTCAGAAACCTTCTATGTCCAGCTATGCCAAAAATCTGCAAGCTGCAGAATGGTCTGGAACCACTCAGAGGGAAGAAGAGAAGGGCCAGGGTGCACAGAGTAAAGGTGGGACCTCCATCGCCAGAGCTAAATCCTTGGGGTTTCTTCTTGATGTTGGGCTGGAGGTAGAAAAAAAAGCTCAACCTGAAGCGCCTGTGCAGCTGCGAGCCCACTCCAGAGGTTCCAGGGCCAGGCCAGTGTCAGCCATTTTTCCTGACAGTCCCTCTAAGACTGAAACACCAGCTCCGGCTCCTCGCTGGGCAGGGAGGCGACCCCTTTCAGCTGATCTCACGTCTAAGTTTGAGTCCGTCGGTCTTTCATTGCACCGTAAAAGTCTGAAGGCGGACGCTCAGGAGAACACTACAGAGGAGAAGTCACCGCCGCTGAAGAGAGAGCAAGATAACATCACACCACAAAGGAGCAATGCTGCAGGTAATCCTCTGCTCACAGACCAAAGCATCCACAAAGCAGAGGAAATGACTGTGAAGGAGACAGAAGATGATGATGATGATGATGATGACGATGATAATAAGCGTGGGGTGAGCATCAAGTCACGCATCGGTCTTCTCCTTGATACGTCGTCCACTCCTGGACCAACCGGTCAGGGGTCAGATGTTCCCTCACCTGGACAGCCGTCTCCTGAGGCAGAGTCTACATTGGGTGTTAAAAAGCTCATCAAGCAGCTGACGGAGGATACGACACCAACTCAGAGCCCTGTTGTGAAGCAAACCCTGAAACCCCGCCCGTTGCCCCCTGACCTAACGAAACGGTAAGATTCTCTCTTGATGTCCCTTCGGCTTGCTTTTGTCGTTTTTGTCTTTGTCCATGAGTTCTATTGTCATGCATGGCTTTTGTCTTGTGTGGCGTCTGTTTGTCAGGTTTTCATCCGAGAGGTCACCAGACCTCGCTTCCCTCAGTGAGGCTGCAGATCGCCATGAGATCATCAAAGATCCTCAGAGGAGGGTAAGAGCATGGCGGAGCTTTGTACGCGCTGCTTTCCCGTGAGCTCAGCATAGGTTTAACAGGCAAATGAGGGTAACAATGTGAAACTATGCTGCAGCCTTGGGCTTGGAATGCTTTTACCTGTGAAGAGAGCTGTGTTCAAGTTTATTTATTTCTATCTCATGCCAACATAAAATTTAGAGTGCTTGGCAGAAATCAAAAAGACAAAATAGAATGTACATATGATGTAACATTAACATAAACTTAACAGTTACTAGTATGAGCTCAGTCGGGTTTAAGCTTGGCCAGTTACTCAAAATAATGTGTACACAAAAAATAATGAACACGCTTGAAAGACAGCTTTCATTACCTGTAGCGCAAAGTCTGCCTGTGTTCAGAGAAAAAGTCCCCGGAGAAAATGGGACGTTGCAGCAAAAAGGACTGCTGCCGTAGACAAACAAAGCTGTGAAACCCAAGACGGCCAGAACATTAATAATCCCCAGAGGCTGCCAGTTATGAAACACACAGAGATCACTGGGAAAAAGGTCAATGCATAGAGGCTTTGATTACCACCTCTGTACCACACCCACTGTCACGAGGCCGCCTGAGAGCAAGAGGGATATCGTTGACGTGCTTTATATGAAGTCTTTACTATTGGTACACATAAAGTCAGTGAACCTAACAAACAGTGTACAAACATTCTATGCCTGTAAAAAAACTATTGGATCATTCATGCTGAATACTTCACATTTTAAAGTTTACAAGGCCTACAAATGTCAAGCATCTAGCATGAGTGGTTCGGGAGTAAAAATTGCAATTATTGAACATTGATTTTCATTCTCTGTATCTTATAAGTCATTCTTAAAGCATTCGTATATGAGAAATAATGATACCAGCTTACAGCTTCGAACACAAGTTTCTTTTGGGGCATATTTACGTGACTTACTGCAATGATATTTCAATGGCCTAGAGTTTAGAGTTGTATTTCAGAGCTAATATTTCTCAAATGTAATTCCTCATGAATGAAAGATGGAGAGAAAATATTATTACAAAGACACAGTTGTAAAAGTTGTTCATTTTTAAAGAATTTCCCTCTGAGATTGATAAAGTATTTTTTATTCCAGTCATATCCTAAATATGTGTCTTTATTTTCTCAGGCTGAGGAGTCGGTCTTCACTCCGATTGACCAGAAGACATTTCTGGATTCAAAAGATTCACAAGAGCAGCTGAGAAAGGCCTCCACTACTGAAGGACCCGGGGCCGGTCCTGGCGCTGCAGTACAGACCGTTCGGGCGTCCCTGTTCGAAAATGTTGTGGAGAGGCACACTGTGTTCATGATGGACGATGTGGATTCTCACAGCAGCCCGTCATCTAAAAGAAGAGATTTGGAGGATGATGGAAGTCTGTTCATTGCCACTTACAAAGAACCCGTCTCCCCGTCAAGTCCTCGGCAGGTGCGACATGCCTTCGACACAGTACAGGCAATCGAGAAGAACAGGGCGGTGAGTGAGATCGTCCCGTCGGCTCAGTGGGAGGATAAAGCCCTGACACTCCGCTCCAAACGCTCAGACGGGAGCAGATCGGTGGCAGAGGGGACTCATCCTGCACAAGGACAATCTGCTTTATTAATGACCGCGGAACCACAGCCACGATATCTAAGAGTGGGAGCTTTATCCAAGTGGGACAATTTAAACCAGGACCAAAATACAGGTTTGGAGAAGGGGATGCTAGAGGAATCTCAAAGGGAAGGGCAAGAGAGACTACTGGAGCAGGACAGTGTAGCTGCAGCCCCAAAACGTTTAAAAATGCTGCCGACCGAAGAACAGTCCAAACCCAGGGCAACTTACTTTGCTTTGACCGGACAAGTACAGGAGCCGTTTTTTCTTGGGGAAGCGGGAACAAGCATTGGAGACATCGATGATCATTCAACAAGGTCCGCTCTCGGTGGCTTGCAAGGGAAGAATCTGCCGATGAGGAGGACTCCATCTTTAGAGGAGGCATACGGGAAAACCTATCACGCTCAAGAAAAAGTGGAGGAGTTGATGACGAAGAGCCATTTGTCATCCAGAGACCTTATAGAGCTTGAGAAGCAAAGACTGAAAGAGAAAAAGGAGAGAGAGGCAGCTGAGAAAATTAGACAAATAGCATTAGAACAAGAAATGCTACGGATAAGGGAGTTGGAGAAGGGGAAACAAAGGGAGGTGGATCTTCGATCAGTGTTAGATGACCAGAGGAAAGGGGAAATGTTGGAGGCCCAAAAGAAAAGAGGACTACAAAAGGAGACTGAAAGACACATGGCTAAATTGAAAGAGCTTGAAAAGGAAAAACAACGATCGATAGAAATGGAGAAACAAGCACAACGAGAATTTGCCCAATGGAAAGAGTTAGACATGCAAAGAGAAGCCGAAAGGCAAAGGCAGAAAGTGTATGAAAAGCAGAAGCGGGAATCGGAGGAGAAACAACGTGGCCTGGAAATGCAAAAACAAATTGAACTTGAAAAACAGAGACTACGAGAAGCAGAGGAGAAGAAAATAAAAGAACTTGAAAGAGAGAGGCAGCGGCAACTGGAGAGGGAAAAACGACGCGAAGCAGAGAGGATGCAGGAAAGGGAGAGACAGCGTGAAAGGGAGAGGCAAAAACAAAGGGAGGAAGAGAGGCAGAGGGAGTTGGACAAGGAGAGACGGCTACTCGAGATCCAAAAGGAGAAACAGAAAATGGAGGAAATGGAGAGACTCAAGGAGCAGGAGATACAACAGCTCTTAGAATTTGAGAAGCAGAAGCAGAAGGAAAAGGAGCGTCAGCAGGTCATTGAGCTTGAGAAACAAAGAATGAGGGAGAAAAAGGAGAGAGAACACGCGGAGAAAATGAAACAGATGGCGTTGGAACAGGAAATGTTAAGAATAAGAGAGCTTGATAAAGAGAGGGAACGACAAAAGGAGATGGAGCGGGAGCATCAGAAAGAGATTGAGAGGGAGAAGCAGAGGCTGGAGCAGGAGAGACAACAACTTGTGGAGTTGCAAAAACAGAAACAGAGAGAAAAAGAGAGGCAGCAGCTCATGGAGCTTGAGAAACAGAGACTGAGGGAGAAAAGAGAGCAAGAGGAGGGAGAGAAAATTAAACAAATGGCTTTAGAGCAGGAAATGGTAAGAATAAGAGAATTTGACAAGGAGCGGGAACGACAGAAAGAGATGGAGCGGGAAAAGCAGAGAGTGCTGGAGCAACAGAGGCAAAGAGATTTAGAAAGAGAGAGGCAGAGACGACTCGACATGGAGAGGCAGGAGATTGAAAACCAGAGGCTGAGACAACGAGAACAGGAGAAAGAGAAAAGGAGGATAGAGGATTTGGAGAAAATCAAAGAGATCGAGAGGCAACAGCTTTTGGAGTTTGACAAACGAAGAATGAGGGAGAAGATGGAGAAGGACAATGCCGAGAAAATGAGACAGATAGCCAAACAACAGGAAGCAGAGAGGCAGCGATTGAAGGAGAAGCAGAGGAAAGAAGAACAGGAAAGATGGAGACCGGAATCGGCACCGATGAGGCCTAAAGTTCTCGATCTGGACTCTGTGCTCAGAAACGAGCCGTCGGTGAAGGCGACCGCCCAACGCAGTGACCCGGCGAATCGCTGGAAGGAGCCTTACAAACCTGCCATCCTCGACATCGACTCCTTCACTTCTCAAGCTCAGCACTCGCCTGCTAAAGACTTATTTCCTATGTCTGGGATTCAGGGACTGGAGTCTGACTTTGGAGCCAGGTTACAGTATACACCTGAGAGAGACGCGAGCTGGAAGGTGCCACCACAGACCTCTGGAAGTTTCTCAAGCCCCGTATGGACAACGGGGCCTCAGGACCCATGGGACCTGCGGCCCGTTGAGATGTCCGTGGATAACCCCGTGGTTGATCAGAGGAAACATGCCAACAAACAGGGCATCAGGCAGGACGAGCAGTCAAGGAATCCACAGAGGAGCTGGCTGGATGAACCATTTAACTTGGCCCCGTTTTCTGGGACAGAGGCCAGAACCGCTAACACTCCATTTGGACTTACCAATAGCTCTGCCACAGAGCTGAACTGGTTGCCCAGAGAGCTGCAGCCTCAGGAGAGCAGGGGAGCTGTCCACAACCAGAGGAGTTCACAGGGATCCCAGGTGAGTGAGTCCAATCAGGGGAATAACGTATAGAAATGAGCGGTTCCATCTGAAAAGTCTATTCTTTATACATGAACATTCAGTCCAACATTCTATTTAACACAAACAATGGCCAGTTGTCCAACTTTTTCCCAGATTCTTTGGAAGTGTTCTCTATTTTGAACATCTGTGGGAAAAAAAAGTTTTGCAACAGACAAAACCACGTCATTACAGTGATCTCTGGTCCACACTTAAGTGGCTGTCCTAAATGTCTTCCAACAGTCAGCTGCAGGTCATGGCAGTGCTTCTCAATCAAGTTTCCCTACTCCAAATCATTTGAGCCAAACAAATGAGCCTTTGGTCGAGCTCTGCCAAGGCCAGATAACGCTGCCTCATGTGCAAGAAGCGAGCCAACATCCTGCAGAGCAGTGGACACTCAAGGATCAAGTAATGCTAGGTTATGGTGGAGGGCTTTTATCAAATGAAACGTTTCAGCCAAGCAATCGTTTACGACTAAAATCATACAGTATGTACTGATACAACCGCCTTAAAGGAGACATATCATGCTTTTAAATCCTTCCTTTTTACATATAAATCATACAGTTGTGGTCTATACAACGCGAAACTGCAATGCTTGGGTCTGAATTCCTCATTATTATAGCTCCACAGGCCCCTTTTCAACCCCTTTTCTGATGCGCTTCTGAGAGCAACTCGTTTTGGGGCGGTCTCTTCAAATGCAAATGAGACACTTCATACCCCGCCTCCTCTCCAGGTTGCAGAGGTCACACTCGGTTCAACGTCACCCTGTTCGGCCATCTTTGTAGTTTGATAGAACAGATACAATTATCTAGCGGCGCAGAAACTTTATATTCACACATTATTTACAAAATGTCAACAACGGAAGATTTGTCCATCCAGCCATACATGTTGGAGCCAGAGTCGGACCCGGCGGAGCGAGATGAAAATGACGATGATGCACCTACAGAACAACGTCTTCATATGGATGTAACGCAATGGTGTGTTACTATATTTACACTAACTTCTCCATCCATGCCCACTACTACAATACTGCCTGTATTACAACGACTATTTAACACAGAAGTTACATTATAATCTAAAACGAGCACACAGCGCTAACATATGAAGACGGTGCAACTGCTAATGCTAACAAAACAATGACAGGGACGTCTTATCATCACACTTTTTAGCGTTATATACAGCTTACCGAAGTGCTCTGTTCGTCGTCTCCATAGATAGAAGGAACTGACCGCTCAATCAGACCAAGTCTTTCGGCAAATCCTTCTTTATACTGGCGGAGGTTGCTGAAGCAGTCGTCCTTAAAGTGATTCGCGCACACAAAAATGACCTTACCCACAGATGTGGGTACATTTCTGTGAAAAATAAAACTCAACCAGGCACTTCGAAAAGGTTCTGATGCTGGGAGACGGTGTAACGAAGCTTGTGGGTTACTACATCCAACAACCGAACATTTCCACTTATCCTCTCGTAACTTCGGTTGGACTACAAAATCGCAGCGAGAAACAAAAATGGCGGATTGCTCGAAATGTCGATGTCCTAATTTGGCAGTTCCGCTGAGAATACTGTGACGTCATTGTTCAAAAAACGTAATAGAGAATAGAAAAATCGAAACCGATCGCAAAATATGACCAAAACAGAATATAAAGATATCAACGGAGCACCTGAAGAGACTACTTTGAACTTTTCTGTACTTCTAAACACTCTAAATATACAACAAAATGCATTTAAGGGCTAAAAAAGTGGATTTAGCATGATATGTCCCCTTTAATTTAAGTTATCATACTTTTAAAATGGTTTGTAATAAAATATAGGGTTTCTACGCACATATGGAAATATGTTCTTGGATTCCAAAATGGAAGTTTCCCTTATGGTCTGTAGTCTCCCTCCTCAATAAAAATTTAAATATTCTCATGAACTGCTTGTAGGTTGTAAACATCAAGGCTTATGTTAGAGAAATGAATTTAATTTAGCCACATAATTATTTTGTTCTGGCTTTTTATTGAAATTAGTTAAAAGGAGTGTATCCACTGGGCAGTAATACAGTATCCTGCGGTATCTAAAAATGGCAACGACATCAGTTTCATTACCTTCATTAGAAAATATATAAAATCTCCTACATATAAGCTTTAATGCATAATTAGTGTTTGTCCAGCACTTGAGTATGTTTGGTTGACTTTTCAATTTAATATAATTAAAACTATTAGTAGGCTAATATATTTACTTAACTGTTTGGGGAGATGACAAGTATTTGGTTGTGACGTTGTCACGTGACCGGTCGGAAGCGAAAAGGAACCGAGCCGGTTCGTCTCAAAAAAGAAGCCAGATGCTCAATACTACCTGTCTGGATGGAAATACGTTTCCAAAACGGCCATTCCAGATTTATTTGATAAAGTTAGAAAAGAGGTTCACATATCAGTTGTGAGAGAATCACTGACAGCTGCACTTGGTCATCGGTTCACATGAAACCATACATCTCGGTGGCCGTCCACACCATAACACCTGAAGGGACACTTTAATCTAAATCACTACAGACCACTTATTTCCCTGAGAGTCTTGCTGCTGTGCTCAGAGACTCGATTCAGGACTGAAGATTAAACTTTTACAAATACAGTTCAGGACCAAACTGGCAGAAAACTGAGCTTCAGCATACCAGAATCTGATGATGATGATGTCATCATCAAGGTTGTGAAAAAGCCCAATAACATTCATTGCAATCAGGTGTGCTGCAACTGGGAGCGAGCTAAACCCTGCAGGACACCGGCCCTCCAGGACCCAGCTTGGACACCCCTGCTCAAACATGGCACTATAACAGGGTGGAGCCTCATGCTTCCATGACTGCTGGATTTGGCGACGTAGGGAATGTCTGGCTCAATTTAGTTTGCATTAATGCAGCATTGCTCTAACACGCAGTTTAAGACCCTTCTCCATAAGGTTTTTACTGAGCATCGCATATATGTGACTATTTTTGTGTGTTGTGGATAGCTGCTCTTCTCTAAAGGCATCTGACTAAATGTCTAAGCAGCAATGAGTCTCTCTTTGGAGCCATGGTCTACTGGTCCCTGTTCTACTGCTGTAACTTTCTCACATCATTCGGGCCGCACCAGCTTATAGTTTAGACCTGCTTTCACACGGACGTAGCCGTAACGCAGTTGGACAAAAAACTAAAATAAATGTGGCCATTGTTAAAGCACCCGTATAGCCACTAATTAATCTAACTCGCATGTTTTTGTACTGTAACAGGAAGAAAACCTGTGTATGTGCACCCAAGCCCAACACAGAGAGGGACCCCCAGTCTATACTTGAACAGGGGATATTTTATGAGCTACACCTTTACCACTGTGTAGTTCTTATATCATACATTAAGTGGTGACATGTACTACTTCAAACTCCTGATATGTTGTCCAGCATCTATTGTGAACAAAATTGTATTCCTTATTTATACATTATTCGCACAATGTTCCAACTTTTTTGGATTTGGGTTGAAGCCCTTTAGCCAGATTGGACTCAAGAGAAATAAAACCGCATAATGACGTGTTCAAAAGTCAGAACATCTTTATGTATTGTCGCGCTGAATCTGTGAAAATATTGCACTAATTCAATGTACCCGTCCTTTAAAACCAGCTTGGTACATATAGATTAAATCAGGTTTGTTCTTGTTTTTTTTTAAGGAGTTGAACAGGATGCGTTCTCGTAGTGTGTCACGGCGATCGGCTCCTGCTGCCAGCTCTCTAGAGGGAAACCTTTCCAGGGTGAGGAGTCGCAGCGCCCACCGAGAGCAGGACCGCCACAGCTGGGTGAGACAGGCTCAGCAGCAGCACAACTGAGTGTGTGTGTGTGTGTGTGTGGCTGTAAGTCAATAAGATTTAATACCAGCGCTCAGGTCGCTGCGTAAGTTAAAAGACTGGCTACGAGCCCTTTGTCACAAATCACTGTTTCCATTTCGACTGTTTTTCACAAAGCTCTGCTCGAGTCTGCGAGCCAGTGTGTGCAGTCGACTGTGAGCGACGCTGCGTGTTTGTGTCTCATGCTTTGAGGACGGACTGCGGTGGAATGCAGTTTGTTGACTGAAGTTACACGCTGCTGGACTCAACGAAGTGCTGGTGACTAATGTTGAAGGCACGGTGCTCCTCTGACCCACCTCCACCCACCCAACGCCACAATGGAGGGAAGTGGTGGCCAGGCACCTTCTCAAGCCTGTAATTCAGGATCGGAGTTGACAGATGGTTAATAAGTACAAGTTCTCACAGCTCGTACATCAGAATCATGTCAGCAAGGTTCAGGGAAACCTGGGAAGTGAAGTGACCGATTGTAATCATGGTTGTGATATTTGTGACTTTATGCTGTTTGGCTACTTTTGAAAACTTTTAGCATCTTGTTTTCTCCTATAATGTAGAAAATGATTTTACATGTTCTCTGTGGTGTATTTTTGCAGCTGTGCACTTTTCGTACTCAAGCCTATCTTGTGAGTCATGCTTGGTTATCAGCTTTGTAGGGCTGGGTTGGATTTTGCTCTTTGTGTCTTGGACTGTAATTGTAGGCTCAGGTTGAAGGTCTGCGTCGTGAACCCACAAGTCCAGTGTTTCTGTGATTCAGAGCTCGGATTAGGGGACCATGAGCCCTAGGTCACTACCACCATCTAGTGGCTGCGCTTTAGTTTGTGAGTGTCACTCTTCCTGGTGTCTGACTGCTTCTTTGTTGTCATTTACAGTTGTGTTTGGAGAAGAAACCTGCTGATCGTGCACGGTTTCAAACGGTGGAACAAATAAATAACAGGGAGAAATCCACTTTTCTGAAGGCAAAAAAAAGTCAATGAGTGAGAGATTCTGTTCTGTTTTCCAAGAAGCATGATAGTGAGGATGGTGTATAACGTATTGAGTTTTAGGCTGTACGCTGTATAAATGTACAACACATCTGTCAAACCTGTTTGTGATTGGGTACTATAATGCGAAGCTCAATTACACTTATTATTTATGATTACACTTGTGTTTTCTGAGGAAATTTTATGGAAATCACAAATGATCGACAACCTATGGTTATGAGAAGTATACATGTTATAATACATGACATCCAACGGGCGACCCAGTAGAGATTCATTTTGGATTGTCACAGGAAAGCGGTGAGAAAACCCCACGTGCAGGAAGTAGAGTCCATACAGAAAGCTGCAGACTTGAGCCCATGACGTTCTTCCTCTGAGACATGCAATATCGCTGCTTTTGGAGTTTTGAAGATAAAGAAATCCAACTAAAGAAGATAGAAAAACATTTGCCGCAGTTTGTGTGATATGCAGTAAGCATGTAAACCAGGGGTCTCAAAGTCGCGGCCCGCGGGTCATTTGCAGCCCGCGAGACGATATTTTGTGGCCCGCACATTGCTATGAAAGCATAACGTTATTGCGGCCCGCGACTGTAGTGGACCTCCAACACACGGCGTGAGTGTAAATACTCAGTTTGACTTCATGTCATCTCTTGCCATTAAGTGCACGAAATTATAAAGTTTGCTGGCTGTAATCACAAGACATGCCTTATTATTTGTAAGCAAAGACAATTAAATGGCCGGCCGCTTTGCAATAACAGCAGGGTTTTGTGTGGGGTGTCGTCCTGCCATGGTGCTCCTGATGATCGACGAGTGTCAAAATAAAAGCTTCTGCTATTCTTGTATCACATGTGAGAATCTCTACATGCGTGTTATTCTCTGTATTGATTAACAATTTAAGGACCAATAGAGAGTGGTGTGATTTACTGCATTACGTAGTTGTACCATTTCCCATTATGTTATGATCACAAAAGTCCATTTCCACAAATAGTTGGACTTATTGATTGGATTTATTGAATTGTGGCGCTCCACAGCTCGAGGGACCATAGAGTTGCGGGTTGAAGACCCCTGTTCTTCATGTCCTGAGGGTCTCAACTGCTTCCTCTCTCAAGCCAAATGTGGGTCAGATATGTGAGAATAAGCGCTGCCTCGTCTCTGGCAGCAAGGAGGAGGCAAGAGAAACCATGTTCTGAAGAGCTGCTCATGATCTCGATTCAATGTTCCATTCATGCTCAGGACACTTCATATTCAGAAGAAATCATTAAAAACTGTGAATAATGAAGTTTGAGGATTTTTTGTACAACTTTTCATGTGGAATCCCTGATGCGGCCCAGCCTCACCCAGACTCTGCCTCCAGTGGCCCCCGGGTCAGTTGAGTTTGAGACCCCCGATGTAAACAATATATTATTTTTATTTTTTATGGCATCGTCCCATACGTTTTTTCCTCATGTCCTTGAGGTTGACTGATTAATCTAAGGTTTCTTTGGTTGAATGGGTGGAAAACATGTAAAAACAAAATGTACACCACAGTCCTGTGAAAACCTCTAAAATCAAGGATTTTCTGCTGCAATATCACAGAAATGGCTGCAATATCTTGACTTTGAGTATATTAGTTTTTTATGTTTTATTTCAGATTTTATACTTTTTATTTATTAATTGCAAAGTATTATAAAAAAAATCCCCAATAAATGGGAAAGTTATTAATAATCATCTTCATTTTATTTTGGAAATCATGTGATTTATGTATCTGGCTAAGACTTTAGCTCTGGCAGTTTCATAAATTACAAGTATTTAAAGCTCAACTATTTTGAATGATATCAGCCGAGGGAATAGTTGTCACTGCAGCAGATTTGAATTAATAGCCATGTGGTGATCTCACCACTGCTGAGTGTGATGGTCTCAGTCGGCTATACGAGGCAGAGCAGAGATGGGCACCGGGATGAGAGCTGTGTGGTACATGTGGTCATGTTGTCTTACCTCCTTCCGCCTCTGGGTAAGTGACAGCATAACCCTCATTATACGTCTTTGCCTCTCGGATGTACGTTTCTTCTTATATAATGCTGTATGTACAGCCTGTAATTATCCTACACTGTGGACTCTCTGCACTTTTGTCTCGACCCCGTTTGCTCCGCTCGGTGTGGCTCGCTGCTGGTTGGGTTTCTGGCTCGGGACTGCGCACAGATTGATGAGGTCAGAGGAGGGAGGTGATGAAGAGCTGACTCACTTCCCAGGCGATGATGCTTGGTGTTGGGAGGAGAAATATTACGGAAAGACGGCAGCCGTGACATATTTCTTCCAGGCATTTATAGCTCTAAAATGTCTTTCTCATTCTGTTGTTCTATTGAGATCAGGGACGAGTACCACACAAAAAGCATCATAAGCTTCTTCACAGAAAGTTTGAGCACAAATGTCTCTGGAAAGAAAATATATTTTTTCTTGTACAAGATTAATTTTCAAAAAACCATTGCAATTATAGCCTGGTTGCCTTTTAGTGACCATAATATATATATATATAATATAATATCCATCATGTGAACGTGAGTGCTGAGCAGATGTGCCAGTTATCATGTCATTTTTATACTGTATTCATCTTTGTCAACATTATAATGTAATCCTTGGGAAAACATGTAATTTTGTCCCAATTCCCAGAAATAACCAATTTGGTTTACTAATCTTAACAACTATAAAACCAGACGTACTATTATATTGGCTGGTTGGTCAGTTTATACCGGCATTTTTAATAGCAGGGGTTGAATATTTTGTGTGATGTACATTAAGATATTCCATTTATATTAAGTCGGAATCATAATACTGTCACATTAGGATCCCTCACAACAGTGGATTGGTATCACGTTTTAATTCGGTAATTGTTGTGAAACATAACGTCACTATGACATAAACAAAAACACATTATACTGCGATGTCAAAAGAAATGTTTTATATCGATAATTTTTTTATGTTTTTGTCACATTTATGATTGTACGTGTACGGCAGCAGTGAAATGTTAAACTGAACTGCTGCAGCAGTTATGCAGGTCGAATAAAAACGGAGTATTATCCTATAAACTGATACACAAGGAGTGGCAGTTGAAAATAAACTCAGTGAAACTAAATTAAAGGAATCTTCACTTAACCTTTATGCATGACAAAGTTGAAAATCATCAAATGTAATAATACAACTTTTATAGAATATTTTTTACGTGTATTGTACAAGTAAAACGTTCAGGTATACAGGGGACTGCAGTAATAGTAATGACACCATGGCTGATAAAGGAGCTGAAACGTTGATGAACCTTCATTGTCAAACTTTGTATTCTGTTCAAGAAAGCTCAGATTATGACTGTTTATTTAGTCCTTATTTAACCAGGAGAACCACATTGAGATTAATAATCTCTTTTACAAGTGTGTCCTGGAGAGCTGGGGGGGGCCGAGGGTCTTGCTCAGGGACCCTCGGTGCATGTTTTTTGGACTGTGTGGGAAACCGGAGCACCCGGAGGAAACTTTTGTTCAAAAAGAACCTCATATAGTATTAAATAGAAGAACGTGTCACAACATAATATGAAAGTGTTCTCGTCATAATATAAGACTGAAAGGGTTGTAAATGTCAAATATTCAAAATATATAATTGTTCAGCCAGCTCTTATAGTTTTATTTCTTTGTCCTATCAATAAAACTTGACAAAAAGAATGTCTGAACATATTGACATCGAGTTAAAATCTATTTTCCCTTAATCATCTTTCATTTTATGTTTATATTGCTCATGTCTGGGACGATCTCCTGCAGCGAGAGGAGCTGGAAAAACCACATACTGTTGTAGGATGTGATGGATAATTTACTTTACATTGAGGTTGTCACCTCAAACTGCAAGACGGTCAGATTTTTTAAATTATTTGTGGAGAAAAGACAACTGCTCATATAATTTTTTGTCATTGTCGTATAAATACAGTACATTACATTTGGAAATTATAAGGCGCCTGAGAGTTACAGGCTGCACATCCCTCTTCTTAAAAAAGCACTTTTCGAGGCGGCCATTCTGAGAGTGAGGACAAAAGAGTGTGGTCAGTCTTGAATACTGCTGGAAACTGAGACCTCAGGTGTTAATCAGATTACCTGCAGGGGGCATGTTCGGACAGAGATCGCTCCATTATGAGTCCCTTTGTCCCACTTTAGCTCAGCTTAACTTTGAGGTGTGTCTCCACAGTCACCTGTGATAGCTTTTTTTTTTTTTTTTCTAACTTCTCCTGGTGGAAACCTGTTTTTTGAACCAACCCCATGTGTCAGGAAGTGTTTGAGTCTCCACTGTTTGCATGAGTCTTAGGCAGAGTGAGATTTAAACAAACATTCACCTGCCTGTTGTGATTCGATGTCCTGACACACTAAAATCTGACTTCATTGGCAGAGCCACACCTGTCTTCTCACAGATCTGTCTCATGCATGTCAAATCCACCTATTTATAGTTTTCTCCTAAACATGATCATGCACTCAGGCTTATTTCTGTCTGACGAGATCACACTCTAATCATCCTCACTTTCTCCTCAGCGTTCTTTTTCTATTTGTAAAGTGCCAATAGTTCTTGCTTTACATTTGTGTCCATTGTTTTGCTATTCTGGCCGTGTCACTTTACCATTTTTCCTGCAACTGAATGAGGCCGGAGCGACAGAGCACCGCAGAACATATATCACCCTCCCCTCTCGCTCTCTTTCTCTCTCTCTCTCTCGCTCTCTCTCTCTCCACCCGCTCTGAATCAGGGACCTCCTCTCTCTCTCTCTCTCTCTCTCTCTCTCTCTCTCTCTCTCTCTCTCTCTCTCTCTCTCTCTCTCTCTGTGAGTACACTCCACACTCCCTCTCTCCACCCAGTTTCTCCTTGACGGTGAGTCCTGGAGCGCTGACTACGGACAGCAGCAGTGCTGACGCATTTTCTCCTACCTGCCTGTACCTGCAGGAAGAAGGCAAGAAGAGGGAATTTTCCTCTTCTCCTTTGGACCTGACTTCTCTATCACACCACCCTCTCCTGTTTCCGGTTTTTGGCACTGTGCTGGCTTGCCCTCTAGTTTTTCTCTTGGAATACAAACGACTAAAGCAGCTTTCTTTTTGCCACCAGCTGTCCTGCACGATTTTTGTTATTCTTTTTTTTTTTTTTTTTTTTTACCAAAAGATATCACAGCGCTGCCTGCTGTGGGAATATGAGCCCCAAGTGGTTGAACATGATTTGTCAACTTTCGATCTGAGCCTTGTTTTTTGGGAGAAATGGATCTACGTCAGCCGTGAATCGTAGCTTCTGCTGTAATTGAGTTTCCAACCAGGACAGAGCGGCTCGAACCTGGAGGATCGGTGGTAGTATCACAGCATTGCTTAGTAATAACGTGTGTAATGAATTTAGTCAAGAAAAGGTTTTACTGAGTATCTAGATTCATTAGTACTGTTAATTATTTATTCCAATAACTTGATTAGTACTTAACTGCAGATAAGCATGTCTAACAAACTTGTTGTGAGACAGCACAGCAGAATTTCAATGTCTTAGACTGTGTCATATTATAATAGGCACTGGCCTTATATAACCTTTACATGCCCAGCCGGATGGTGTGCCAGGCGTATCATAGCTAGCATATCTGGTGGGCATCAAAATAGACGTTAGAAAGCTCCACAATTTACTTTATGCCGACAGCCCGGAGCCTTGACAGTGATGAGTTGAAACAAGAGTCCTGACGGCTCCAGTGGGACTGACTGCAGAAAGGCCATTCAGAAGGGAAACCAGGGAGAGTCTTGTTCCTGTGTAACAGCCCCCGAGTGACCGGCTGACTGATCAGCCTGGCGTTATCTGTGCTGCAGTGCTGTGAGCAGCAGATCCCACCGGCATCACCACATCAAACGAGCTGAGCTGTGTTGTTGTTCTCGCTGTCACCTTCCTCACTGCTGCAGTATTGACCCTGCAAAATACGTCAGTGAGCTCCTCGGACACTTTCCCTGGACTGCATCCTCCTTGGCACAACTGGACTCTAATGACTCCCTGCTGCTGTCACAACAGAAGTCGCGGCTCAGCTCACAGGCTCCATTCAGACGCAGCAAGTCCTGCCAGTAGCGAGTGGTGATGGAGTATCTGGGAGACAAGCTGTCAGTGGCTCACTCCCAGGTGTCGGGATGGGTGGGAAACGTGCGGCGCTCCTTCCATGGCGCGCTCGGCCTCTTATCAACGGGCAGGGGTGACGGCGGCACCGGGGACTTCAAGAGGACCAACTCTCTGCGCTCGCTCGCGTCCCGCAGTCGGGAGTCCATTCGCAGGTTCTCGTTGCGCAGCCAGCAGCGTCTGTCCTTACGTAGGCGCACGGCCCCCAACACCCCCATTGCTGTAAGTACAGCGTTGAGGCGCTCCTGTACCAATCTAATTTGTATATATTTAATTCAGAAATCCATCTATTTTGGCAGTAATGATGCTCAGTTATACATTTTACATGTGTGGACGTTAAATAAAGCCCAAGTGGAATTCAAGCTATTGTGCAGCAATGTCCAAGTCACTGTGTTAACAGCTGCTCCTGCATCAACTATTTGGTCGCCGGCCAAACATGTCAAGAACTCATCCATCTGCTGCGTTACACATTCTCCTGCACTTTCTCATCTATCTGTTTTTGTGCTTTCATCACATTGCAAACTTAGATTATGTTCTTAGAACAACGTTAACCTCGTCACTGTTTGGAAGTCACACTGGCTCTTAAGCGCTTTCTTCTGTCTTTTTTTTTTTTTTTTTTTATATATAATGCAATTAAACATGATTGACAGAAGCAGGAAAGGTGAAATTAGTGTTAGCGATTGTGTTTGTATGCTTAAACTCTTACTCGCCTCACAATCATCGCCCGTGATTCTGCCCTGCTTTGTTTGAAGAACAGATTTAGAAATCTTTGCAGTGACGTTTCTTCAAGCTAACGCCTGTTTGCTTAACTCTGAGCTCACCTCATGAGTCACACCCCCGAATGATAACTTGTGTTTTGGCGACATCCGTGTGGCCGTCTTCTAGTTTCAGGCCTCAGAAGCTCTGGTTGTGGTCGCTGAGAGCAGCGCACCCTCCCACGACTAAGTGCATGAACGACAGTGAGAGGGCAGTAATGACTGAACCTGATTGACACTAAGTGGATGGAGAGGAAGCAGTGTCAGGGGAAACTAGGAGTCTTGGTTATTCTGCATGTAAAGCTGGTGTGCATTTGGTGGTGCTCTTCTTTTAGCCGTGTTCGACTCATCAAAGCATAGTTTGAGAATAATGAGGCATGTATGATGGAGATAAAAGGTGGTAAATGGTGCCTACAGTTAGAACTGAAGGAATTTTCCCCAGTTTGATCTTGGCATGCTGCAAAACAAAATATGGCCAACAAAATGTTGGATTGTCTCTATTATTGATCCTTGGTGTTAATCCTGGTTGGGCTGCAAAAGCTGGAAAGATTCTTTAATAGTTTGTAGTATAAAGACAAAAATATCCAAAGACCAGTAGCATTTGTTTGACATGATATGATTTAGCAGATTAGATTTCACAGCATACAATCTGCCAAGACAAATCCTATTGTTAATATTATTTTCCCTGTGTGAACCAGGGAATTGTATTTTCATACTAACTTAACTATTTAATAGATCTTTTCAATTTTTGGAGGATAAATTTAATAGAAAGTAATACAGCCAATGTGCATCCTTTCTTCCACTTCTCGCTTTATTCCTGCAGCAGACGGCAAAAGTTTATATTTCAAATGGTAAATGGGACTCACCTTTAAAGGGTTCCATACACACATTCACCCAATAATTCCTGACAAATATGGTGCTTGAACTTCATTGGGATAAATCCTTTGACATATGAATGGGTTGAGATGGGCGATTGAACTACCAACCTTGTTATTGTAGGATAAACTGCTCTAACAACTGAGCCACAGCAGTTCCAAACCATTGGGGAATCTCCCCTTCTTATAGCAGCTCTTTCATTTTTGTATCTTTCTCTGTATTTCTATGATAGTAGTTGAATATGTACTCCATCGTTCCACTGTAGCCATACTTGTGTAAAAGATGGACTTTGACATTTGATTCAGTCATAAAAACAAATGAATTTGCAAAATGTTAGGTATAAATCTGTGGGCTGTCCAAGTTCTCTCACATGTATTTTACTCCATGTCAAATGTGTAAATATGAAGTGAAAACTCTTTACATGAACCAGTTTATTTATTAGTTAAGCTTGTTTTAAAAGCCATAATTGTTTTTGTCCTCCTTCCAGGGATTTAAAACTGTTCTGAGGTAAATTAGGTTTGCAGCCAGATATTCAGTTCAACATTATGTCTATTATCATTTTGCAACACAACAAGATGCAGGTGGAATAGAATTGGTTACATATTGGCTTTTCTAAAGCAACACAAGAATAAAAACAGACAAACATTCAGCCTTCCAAGTCTTATTAGAGCTTCAGCTTTAATATACTTGGACAATCGCTAAGATTAGCAGCCTGCAGCAGCACTTCCACCATGTTAGAGACACAACGTCGGTCACTGTTGACATGTTAACTCTCAATAACAGGCGTGAAAAACCAGAAAAACAAACCTCAGAATGAAAGTAATCCTTTAAGTCAGGTTCAACGCATTCTGAGCAGAAATCCTAAGCCAAGTCAGGTTTTCACATTCTTGCCCTCTGTTCTTAGCAGACGCTTTGTACTGCACTGGGCCGTCGCCTAATTGCAGCATTTATGTAATGAAGTAATAACGGGCGCTGTTCGGCCCACTTCGCAGGGCTCGTCTTAATCCAAGCCTTCTGACATGTGGCTGGAATACCCCTTTGTTGACATGAGATGAGTGCTTGTGGGAGCAGTTGTTGTGGATATCTAAAGGATGTGGATATTGATTACCGCGGTGGGCATGAGTGCACAGTTTCCCACTCCACCCAAGCTAAATGAAGGAGATGAGACGAGTAGAGAATTTAAGTGGTGACGCACTGGGAATCTGATTCTGTGACTCAGTGAATTTTAATGGTTGTCAACAAACACATGGTAACCAAGCGTCAGACTCTGTCGATTCCTGATAGAATACATCGGATTCGTACTTCTTGAACTCAGATATTTTTTGTTTTGAGGATGTTTATGGTTTGCACTTTCACATTTATACACAGCCTGCATTCTGATAGTGATCTAGAGATGAACACGTTTCTCAACTGTGGTTTAAACTTTAACCTCAGATGAAAACATCACATGCAATATTCTTATTATACTTTCAGTAACTGCTCACTTTGTTTGCTGTGAGACCATCTGTTAGATCTTTTTACAGCAGTTCCCTTCCCTCACTTTCCCTCGCACTGTCGAGGACCGAGCGGCCACAATCAGCGTTATCTAGCAGAAGTTTCCAAGGTTTCCTCCAGCGCCTTCCTCCACAGATTGTCAGTCAGGCGTAGTTTAGTGATCTGCGCGTTCTCCTCCTTCAACCTTCCATTCATCCGCTCTTTGTTCCGCTGTTTCCCTCTGACACGCCCTTCCTCTCGGGGTGGGGGGGGGGGGGGGGGGGGGGGGGGGCTATTGGTAATGTTATTAAAGGAAAAACCTTCTACTTGACAGCTATAAATCTTTGCTTCTGGACCTGTTGGGTCGGCACGCTTCCTTCATCAACTATGTTTTCCTGCTTTCCCCTCATGCCTGCAGTTACACCTGTGAGAGAGAAATCAGGAAGGGATTTGCTTTAAACATTTTTTGTTCTGCACATTCTTTTGGGGGGTATATTTTCTTGTCAGTCTGTCAGCAAAGTGCGACAGAAAAGTACATAACAGCACTGCAGCACTAGGTTTAATATGACAGCTGGTAAAATCCCATATTTCACTCCACCGCAGTATAAATAAGGCTTTAACGCTGCCTCCGAGCAGAGTGCTTTCAGTATGTCTATCTATTCAGTAGTGGGGCCACTCCGACATGTTCAAGCAAAGATCTTCCTCTGTGCTGCTGAGCCGAGGGTGTGTTTCGGTTGAATAACACACTTACTCCACACACACGGACAGGAATTTTTATCACCAGAATTTTACGAGGTCTAACTCGAAGCGTCTGCCAGCAATGATTACAGTATACGCTAACATGCAGGAGAGCGGTGGATTACATAACGTCAACAACTATATACAAGCTGAACTTTAATGCCACATGTATACAGTCACTATATATGTTTACAAGAGTGCGTTTTTATTTTGTTCAAAATCTTCACAATTAACTCACAGTGACACGGCAGAATAAGGGAAAACGGTCAGGACATTGTCCTGCATAGACATTTAGTGCTTTTGGTGACAAGAAAGCAGCAAACTCCACGTCTTGGCTTTTATTACACCATTTGAAGGAAGGAAATAAATGTATGCTTATTTTAGATTTTGTCTTATGTATAATGCCATTAATGGACTGACAAATATGCAAGTTGGGTCTTTATTTCTTTTTCTTTTTATATGTATCTGTTCTGCACAAGGTTGTACTCTGTATGACATTGTCTTGAAACACCAGCTCTAGTTCCTTCTGAAATCTCTTTCCCATTAGAAGCATCAGAAAATGGTGTTATTGTTTGAGCTTGGGCAGCAGCAAGTAATCACTGAAGCTGCGGTATGAAAACGGATATAACTGACTAGTTTGACCAGTCCAACAATCCTTTTTTTTTTTTTTTCTTTCTTTCTTTTTTGCAGCCTAAACGTCTGTGCGTCAAATTAGAATTAAAAAAAAAAAAAAAAAAACAGCTTCTCATCATATTGATGATGTTGCATTAACGTGAACTAATCTCTGGGTTTTGACTGATCCACTGCTTGGTCCCTGCAGTAGAATATCCCTACTCGACACCATGTGGCATTTCAAAGCTGGGCTTCTGGTTTTTTCCATGGTATAAGTATAAAACGTAAATCGTCTTTAAACAGCGCGTGCAGTCATCACTGGCTCGCTCAGAGCTCAGTCGTCTGTATATTTGAAGCTAAGTGGCGTGACCCTGTCGCGTCCACTTGAGAAGTATGAGCGCTGTAAATCCTTGAGAAGAGGATGAGTTCAAGTTGAAGTGCTCTTTTTCAGAAGCAGAGAGTCATTGAATGCCATTCTCACTGCTCTGTTTTCTCTGTTCCTGCCAGGAAAGGCTCCACTGATGAATGACATCCTGTGGAGCTGCTCTTTTGTTTGTTTTTTTACCACTTACTTTTATTTTTTTTTAACGCGCTCTTAATCAAAACTTCTCACAACTGTTCTCTGAATCTGGTGTTATTGTCTTGTCTTGCACTTGCTTTGCCGTGCTACTGTACCTCTGCTCTCACGCACACAAAGAGAACAGGGAGCGCATTCATGGAGCACTCCGGGTGAACGGTCCGACCGGCAGTCGGCGCTCCCATAAACATCACGACCGAGCTGCTCTCACAGTCGAGGAACCTGGGCAATTAGAGCGCCAGGTGTATCACATTTCTCTGTCCACCCCTCGGGCAACATCTGACGACAGAAAGATTTTCTTTTGTTTTGGGTTTTTTTTTTTCTTCTTCGTCTATATAGGCCAGGTTTATCAGTTCATGTGCCGGCGTGCGGTTTTGAGACAGTATGTCCTCTGTACCAGCCTCATTAAAAGAGCCACGGTTCAGTAGGCAGCGAATGCACGCTCAATCGTTCCACCACCCATCTCCATCTTTGTCCCCACTCTGGTCCTGTGTCCATTAACTCATCCTTCCACCTTTTTATGATCCATCTCCCCGCCGCTGGTCGCTCAGGCTTGACGTCCTGCAGCTCTCTCGGCAGTGTCGCAGGTTCTGCTGCAGCGCTGGCGACATCGATTAACCAGCTGAGGTGTTTTATGATCATTATAACGTCGCGTTTCAAGATTACGTTGCTGTTGAACTTTGCTTAGCAAGAAGAAATGTGAGCAGAGCTGGCAACTTGTTCACAAAGATGTTACACGAAACTCATTCAGCCTTTTTCCTCCACATGTCGGTAGTTTTACGTCCTCAGGATCTTTTGAATCAAACTATCCTTACTAAACTGTCCTTCTAATGGGAAGCTGTGGACAACAACATGTGAGCGAACAGCCCAATAATTCACCCAATCATTGGCTGCAGTGACCTCTGAAGGGGGCAGCTGAAAGATGAAGACATGTTTTTAAGTTTTCTTACTCTGGCCACACAGAGACACACACGTTAAGTGATTTGTTGACCAGTGTGAATGTGTGTGATTGTCCAGGGTGGACACTAACCTTTTGTCCCGTGTTGGCTGGGATCCTGACCTGGACAAAGTGTGTATAAAAGATGGATATATGGACAGATTTAAGTCACTTTACTTATTATTGCGCAAGAGAACAAATTGATAAATTATATTCTGAAGGAAAATACAGAAATGTACGGAAAAGCTTTAGTGTGCATTCAAATCATAAAGTTAAAGGTATCCATTATAAAGACATGGTTAGGATTTAAAATCTTGATGGATCTTGTATTTCATAGCTCAGATCCAGTTTTCTTCTCATTGATTAAGCTGCTCTCCTTCTTCTTCTCTCTCTCCGTCTTTCTTCCAGGTGCCACAGACACAAGGAGGTGAGGAGGAGGAGGGGAAAGACTCTGGAACACCAGTCCGTGACACCGACAGTCAGTATGGGACCTGGGAGACTGGCCTGCGCACCGACGACAGGTAAACCATCATTGTACTAAATTACATTCCCAGTATTCACTAAGGGCCACAGGGAAAATGCCCGAAGTCCCAGAATAGCTATTAATATTTCTGCCAATTTTTCTGTGTTTAATTTCTAATCAGTGAACTGAAACTGAAATTAAGTGTTGATTAAACGGCATCATAGCATTTTTTTTTTTTATGTTTGAAGGCAGTAAGAGTTACCAAGTTTTGTTTGAATTAATGTTTTGTTTAATTTAGTGTATTTTTGATGCAGAAGTTTGTTGATAAATGGCCTGAAAAAGTCAAACAAATGTATTTATAAAGTGTATTTCTTACAACGGGACTGTTCAAAGTGCTTTATTGGGTAATACAAATGAAGTGATGGTAAAATATTAACAACTGTTATTTGTATATGTGCCATGTAATGCAAATATTTAATTTTAAATATAAAAAAAATCTTTAAAGATCTGAATCAAAGTAATTTAATCAAAAATTGGGAAGGTTATCCAGTTTAAACAAACAAAGTTTTAGTGGAGCCAGAAATAAAAGCAATCAAATTATAAGTTTGAATAAATCAGTATACGCTGAATGTCCTGAAAATGGTTTATAAAATAACGACAGCTGTAGTTTTGCATTCAGGTCTGTTTAATGTTGATCGTTGTGAAAGACAGGAAACCCCAGTGATGTCGCTGCATGCTGTACTCAGACTGATCCAGTACTGACCTCATGTGTTCAGAACAGAATATCACAAATCTCATGATGATAAAAAAAAATGGAGTTACTCAATTCGGATGTATTAAAGGAAGTTAAGTCTCGGTTTTCTCCACGTACGTACGGTAATTATCGTTCTCATCCTGGTCATGGTGACGATGGAAGTTTGAATTGTTGTGGTGCGTCATCTAAATCACAGGTCCTCACAGTCTGGACAGGAACCACCGACAAAAGAAAGACGGTGACTCATTATGTTCAGTTAGAAATGTTGCCAACACTCGTTCACCGAACACTTTTTCTTCTTCTTCTCCTCCTTCCTCCTCCTCAGCCTCACGCCGGCCACTCCCAGCTCGGAGAGCAATCTCAGCCCTTCTCCCAAGAAGCCCGCCACGCCGCTCACGCCGGGCGCCGCCGCCTCGCAGTCTGAAGCCGACGCCCCCGACGGCATTCCCCACTCGTCCTCGTCTGAGAGTCAGCCTCTGGCGTTCCCCGATGTGAGTGAGCGGCGGCTCTAACGTTGCATTGACTCAAACTGACCGATGTTTCGACGTCCATCAACATGTGACACCGTGACTGTGCGATGCAGCTGCACGACCTCTCAACTGCTGAGTTGCGCTTCAAGAAGTGGTTTGTTTTGTTTTTGTGTGTCAGACTCCGACCGCTCTGTTGGACACCAGCGTTCTTCGCTGCAGAGCTCAGCTGGGAAAGAAGCGAGCCCCGCGGACCCGACCGACCAGGGCCGCCCGTCAGACTGCGGCGCTCGCCGAGGAGGAGACCACCGAGGACTGGCTCTACAGAGACTCCACAGGTTTGTGTATTCCATGGGACACCGGTTCATCAAACCACTGGAGGACTGGTGACACCAGAGAGGATAGCAAACTATGAAATAGAAATGTGTTGTTGGTGTTTGTCCTGCTGAGCTCTGAGGGAGAAAATCACACAGGTCACATCCAGTTATGTTAAAGCATGTAGAATAGAGCTTTAACCAGAGCGGCACCTATTTCACCTGAGGCTGTCTGCAATGGAATAAAAGAATATATTATTCTTTTGGATTGTAGTATTGAGCTTTACTAACATTACCAACATACCTTTTTCCAGAGCATTACATACAATGACAGTAGAACAGTGGTAGTCTGTGGACGATGATTGTTTTTGTCAAGAAACCTTTGTAGTCTTGAAATGGCACCTTTAGCCCGTTCACCTGAATACACCCTGAAGATTTCCTTCAGTACTCGTTCTTCTCGTTCTATTGGATGTTCTTTATTGCATTTATCGTAATTATCCATAATTTGTCTAACATATATCCTTTCATCCATTCACCAGGGTTGTGAAATGTCCTTCTCTACTCTATTGTCTGTAATACTGCTGGAATGTTGCATAAAGTTCTTTCTGATCTAACTTCATTTAGCCCTCGAGGTTCCCTGTCCCGGTTGTTCTAGTTATGAACTCTTGATAAACTGCAGAGGATGACATTTGAGACCCCTCTCTTACGTCATCAGGCTTATTTGTGTAGTCTTCCTCCCTTCTGTGGGAATGCAAATCATAATGCTGCGCAGGCCTTTTTTTTACACTCAGTGGACCGTCCCTACGTCAGCTTTAGGTAAATCACTGAAGAAGCACTTGTTAAAGCGTCTTCTCTCCGCCTCAGAAGCAAAGCCCGAGAGGAAAGAGGACGACTCGGATTCAGAGGAGCCGGCCAGAGGAGCTGAAGCCAGCCCCGCTGTCGCCTCGCAGCCTCAGAGGGTCGCCCTGTTCCCCGGGATGGACCCTTCAGCTTTGAAAGTGAGCCACCCGGGTCGCATCCGCCACACCACCATCTCCTGGAGGCTCATGTGCAGCAGAGATTACTTCTTTTCCTGGCGTCGTGTTCTTATCTTCCTTCTCTGTGTCGTCAGGCTCAGCTGAAGAAGAGAGGCGACTCTGACAATCAAGTTGATGGAGCTGCTGCAGCCGCTCCCTCCCAGCTGTCTCGCTCCCCAAAGTCCCCATTCCTGCCCCGTGCAGCGCGTGTGCTGCCCCCTGCTGGTGGAAAAGAAAACGGGTAAGCAACATGTTTTTATCTCCTCTCAAGGTTCTTTCACAATCTGCTTCACTATAACTAGTGCTCATTGAAGTGTTTGACAATCTCGATCCAATTTAGTTTGAACGTATTTTAGGAATTATTTTCTACTATTAAGACTCTAATTAATCAGATCTCTGTGCAGAAATCAGTTTGAAAGTGTAAAACTGACAAATTGTGCACACGTCACTATTTTAACTAATAAATGATGTACTTTTTATTGGATTTTCATAAAAGCTGGCAATGTCTGTTTTTGATGCATAATAACTTTATTTATATAGGACATTCATATCATGTTTGCAATAATTTATTTGATCACCTTTTATTTTAAAAACCCATCACTGTATTTATTACTGGAAAGATCTATGAAGGCTTTTCTTTAAATCGGAGGCAGCTCGTGATTGGACTTACGACATAATGAAAACAAAAAACTGCATGTACTTGATAGATTTGATTATTATTTTTGGCCAAATTTTATATTCACAATGCAAATGCACAGACAGCAAACCTTGGTTTATAGTGTTTAAAAAGAGAGCAGCACATCCTTAATACTTATGGCTGCTTTCTATTCATACACACTGGAATATTAGTTTTCTTCAATAAAAAAAACTGTAAAAAAAAACCAAGTGTTTTAGAATATCATAAATACATAACCTTTGAAAAAAACAAACAATAAAAACATGGAAGTAGAATATAAAGCAGGTCTAAATATCAGGTATAATGTAGTTATTATCAGCTAAACAGGGTCTGAAAACGTGTGGACTCCCCGTACTCGTTGCATTGGATGCACGTGTGAAAGCAGACATATTTACTCAGATTACAAGATACGGTCACTTTCTTCCTGACGGCGCGTTTCTTCCCGTTGCAGTGAGGAGGACTCGCCCCAGTGGCTCAAAGAGCTGAAGTCAAAGAAGCGCTTGAGTCAGTATGAAAGTGAGAGCTAAAAAAAAAAAAAAAAAAAAATGAGGTGAGGTGAGACAATTTTGTTGAAGTTTTAGAGCATTTAAAATCTTTTTTTTTTTTTTTGTCCAGTGTCTGACTCCTGTTGTGCTCCTCTCCCCTGAAGGTTGCCTTAACAGATGAATCTGTGAAACAGAAGCCTTAACGTTTGACCCAGAGAGGTTGAGAGGAGAGGATGGACCTACAGCTGCTGATGAATTTATTATTACTTTTTCTTTTCTTTCCTTTTTGTTCTCTTCCCATCTGGGTCGATAAATGTGCATGGTGCCTTTTTATATAAAGAGTTTCTGTCTTATGGAGAATAAATGAATAAATAAATCAAGCACGGAGACAACAAAATGAAAAAAAAAAAAATGAAAATCCCCCATCGGGCTGCTCCGCTTCCTCCACATCATGCTTGAAACCTGCACAAGCTCCTGCAGCAGGAGGGACTTCACATGAACACTTTAAGAGGGACCAGGAGGACAGCGGAGGTCGTTTCCTGTCGGGGCTGCGTTTCAGGAAACGGTTGACTTGTGGGGACCGCCGCCGGAGGACAATCCGGCAGACTCTCCACGGGACTTGTTTGTATGTAGTTTTCCCTCACTCCACTAATATGTGTACAAATTGGCCGCATTACGTGTTATCTGTGGAGGCTGCCGCCGCCGCCGCCGCCGCTGCCGGGAGGCTTGCAAACATTGCCATAGGATAACATTTCAGACACTAATGACTTTTGAACGTAGAGAACAAATCGCCACTGACGGGATTGTCGGTGAATCATGTTAGTAAACTGTAATCAGGAGACGTTATATTTGTATTATTGTTGATTTAACAATGACAGAGCTAGTTTGGAAGAGAGAAAAAGAAAAGACGCATCACTACAATAGAGACTGATCTCTGAGACGCTCCACAACCTTCACGATGTCACAGTTACTGCGTACTGTACCTCTTTATGTTTGTTCTTTGTGGAAGAGGGACGGGGGAGGGGGGGGCTCTCCGGACAAGTGACTTTTGCATCCGTCAATCACGCACACTCCTGATCAGCACAAATACACTCAAGTCTTTTTTATGAAAAACACTAATCAACCTGTCTTCCCTCCTGTAATGGACTGTGGCGGCGAGTATCCAGTGTACCTTCACACAAACACACTCCACAACCTTTTTTTTCCAGCGACTGTGCAATTCTCCCTCTTCTTGGTGTCCTTTTCTTCGTGCTGCACAATCGTCACCTGTCCCATCAAGCTTCGTTCCTGCTGCCGGGCTTCCTGTGTCACGTTTTCTCTTTCTTTCCTCCGGCCTCCCTCATGAATTCACTAAACGGTTAAAATGACTCCGCCTTTCGCGTTGGTCCAAATAAATGTGAATATTTGCACCTGCTTCCCGCCTCCACTGCGTCTTCCGCCACGTCCACCCACCGCGTCTGCGCTTCTACAAAGCACTTTGTCACTTGTTGCACTACAGCACTGACCTCTGCCCCCTCTCCGAGGCCGCGTCTCGCTCCCCGTGTTGTCGGCCTGCTCATGCAATGCAAAGTGAATGTGTCGGATCCAGGATTAGGAGTGATTGTCTCTGCTTTCTTTTGTACATTGACCTTTTACTTTTGTCAGAAAATTTGAGGGTTTATTTTTTATGTCTGACTTTGTTCTTTTTTTTTTTCTTTTTTTTTTTTTAATTTGAAAGTAAAGATGTATATTGCACTGTGTTGTCCTGGCCAGTGTCCTAAAGTGAATAAATTCTTAATAAAAAAAAATCGACTTGACTTCAAATGTTGGCTCTTGTGTTTCTTTTAAACTGCCGTTGTCGTTTATCAAATCACTAACTGCAAGTATTGTTGAGCTCATCATGGTGTTTAGAATGATATAATTGATGAAACGATAATTTGTCGTTTTATATTCATGGGAAGCTGAAGTGTCAAAGTAGAGGGTCATCTGCATGCTGGACCCTTTTGATGGGTAAGGGACTGTATTTGGCAATTTATTAACCGAAAGTTAAAGAAAATACTAGAATATATTGAAAAATGTTATCCTGGTTATGGAGACGTGTTTTAGTTTCTTTGTAGCATAGTGTATGTATACACACTGTGTGTGTGTGTGTGTGTGTGTGTGTGTGTGTGTGTGTGTGTGTGTGTGTGTGTGTGTGTGTGTGTGTGTGTGTGTGTGTGTGTGTGTGTGTTTGTGCTGAGCGGGGCTGTTTGCTGAATCCTCTTGGCTCCCTCTCCCCGTGCCCGCACACAGTGCTCGCTGGCAGCCGGGCGGACGGGCAGCGCAGCGTGTGCCAACACAGCTGCCTATTGAGAGGCAGCGTTATGGACACAATGTGAGCGACAGACTTGCTGTATCAACAGCTCCTCCTTTTCTGCTGTTGTGGCCAGAAATAAACCATAAATACCCCCCCTGTCCCTGCCCTCTAATGGCTCAACCCCACCAAACACCAAGTGGCATCGAAAAAGAGGGACACTACCACTTCCTAGCAGGCAAACCCAGGTAACAGAGACGCACCAGGAACCACAGCAGTGGAGTTTGGTTCATTTCACAGGAGTTGGCTTGAAAGCGATGCTTCAGTCCTTAGGTTTGGACTAGTTTTGTTTCCACTGCATACAGCAGGATGTAAGGGAAACTGGTTGCTACGTCAGGTCCAAATGAATAATATCTTATTCGTCAAGGTTGAGTTCTAAACGGCAGTTGTGACACTGAGCTTCTCCCCACCCTGTGCTTTATCTCTGTGCATGATGGATGGTGCTTTGTCTGTGTGTGTGCTGCTGCCAAACAGTGGAGGAGCAGTGGATCAGGAGGATGTCGGAGCAGCAGAGCGCCCCGGAGCAGCTGGCTGCTGGGAAGAGCCAGGGTGGAGCTGGAGCCACGTATAAGGTGCTGCAACAGGTCCTCTGTGTGGGGCGCTACGTCCCTGTCTCACCGGGGGGACAGGCTGCTCTGAAAGTTCTCCAATCCAAGTGGGAGCTGAAATGAAGTCCTGCTTGCTCATGAAGCGCTGATCTCTTATTTCTGCCGTCCAGGTGGTGCTGTTTGAGTTCGAAAACTTCCAGGGCTGCAAGGCAGAGTTTTCTGCCGAGTGTAAAGATGTGACAGAGAAGAGTCTGGAGAAGGTCGGCTCTGTGATCGTGGAGTCAGGACCGTGAGTAATCCGTCTGTCAGGGGCTGGTCATCTGGTCTTCCACTCCAGCAGAGTGTAGATGCTGCGGGCCGGACACCATGTGGGCCCCGGTGGGTTAACAAAAACCTTCTCGTCCCTCCTGTGTTCCCCTCTCAGCTGGGTGGGTTACGATCGTCACGGCTTCACGGGGGAGCAGTTCATTCTGGAGAAAGGCGAGTATCCTCGCTGGGACACCTGGACCAACAGTCAGAACAGCTACTCTCTCCTCTCCCTACGGCCACTCAAAGTGGTGGGTGACCGTCACAATACAGCAGGGTTCATTTGTTCACCTGTCCAGCTTTTGCTTTACATCCACGACCTGCGTTCAGAGCATGAAGAGGCATCCGTGTGTGTGTGTGTGTGTGTGTGTGTGTGTGTGTGTGTGTGTGTGTGTGTGTGTGTGTGTGTGTGTGTGTGTGTGTGTGTGTGTGTGTGTGTGTGTGTGTGTGTGTGTGTGTGTGTGTGTGTTTCTCCCCAACAGGACAGTGCTGATCACAAGCTACAACTCTATGAGAACCCCGGGTTCGCTGGCAGGAAGATGGAGATTGTTGACGACGACGTGCCCAGTTTGTGGGGTCATGGTTTTCAGGATCGTGTAGCAAGCGTCAAGGCCCTCAACGGAACGTAAGACCCTCCTCTTCCTCCCCGTTCGGCCCCGCCGCCGGACTCACACTTATCACGGCATGTCGTTTTTTAATCTTCCTCCAGATGGGTCGGCTACATGTACCCAGGCTACAGGGGTCGCCAGTTCATCTTCGAGCAGGGAGACTTCAAGCACTGGAACGACTGGGAGGCGCCTCTGCCCCTCATCCAGTCTGTCCGACGCGTGCGAGACATGCAGTGGCACAAGAGGGGCTGTTTCACTGCTCCCGATCCGGCTCCAGCTCCAGGCCCCGGCCCCGGCCCCGGCCCCGGGCCCGGTCCGGAACCCGACCCCACCCCGGCACCTCCTGCCCCTCCTGCCTCAGCTGGAGCCAGCTGAGCAGGACTCCCACCTGCCTCTCCCACCCAGCCTTCCCCACCCAGCCCCACCCACAGCCTCCTCCACGCTGCAGACAGTGCCTGCCCTCTGCCTGACATCCAACTATGGCGACTTGTGCCCAGTGAGGAGTGCCATGCATGTTTCAGAGGCAAATAAAAGTTGTTTGACCCGGAGTGTGTTGGTGATGTTATCCTTGTAGGTCAAGGTGGAGGCGGATCCATCTGAGGTATTAAAGACGAGAAAGAAACACGATCAGAGGCGTGAAACTGGCATCCGTTTGGACATTAGACATTTTTCCCTTTGAGATCAAATATAGATGAGATGAATTATTATCAAGTCATGTGTGTGACTTTGAATGCTTGTGTTTCAAACAGCTTTAAAAGCTCATCCAGCATTGGGATCACATGATTTATTCAGCAATATGTGAATGTGCATCTGCTTAACAGCAGTGGAAGTGGTGTCATGCTGTATGTCTGCTAGCTATTAAAAGAGAAAGCACTGCATTCCCTCCTCCTTAGTCATCATTGTGCATCTGATTATTATTGATCCTCGTGATGAGTGGACGTCTGGTAATGTTTAGAAATGAATGAGCTGTATCAGCCGTGTTCAAAATTAGAAGAATATATATCTTGACAGCTATAAATACTCTGATTATTAGATTACAGTGTTGGCATTGATTTGATGGCACAGCAGCTTCCATCTGAAGTCATGATCATGCCAAGCACGCAAAAATAACATGCAGATGGTTATTTAATAAATGTTAATGATTAATTAGTCAAAATTAAATCTTCACTTCATATTGTTGTTAAAAAGGGACATTTCCTCTCTAATGTTTAGGATCATGTAAAGCCTGATTCAGTGAAATATAGACAACCGAGTGGCAGAGCAGTGCAAGTGAACAGCTGCTGAGATGAACTGGTGCACAGCTGTATCACAGCGTGTGCCATGTTCTATCCATTCTCAGATGTTCTGAGCATTCTGGGTAACCACACCACTGTCAGCCACTTCTCTTGCATGCAACTCCATGATTTCACCACAATGTGAATATAAAAGGAGCTCTATGTCCATATTTTAATTGTATAACAGGACATATTTACCATAATCTAGACATAAAATCTGTCAATTTGGCCAAAGTGTTTTGAGTTGTCAGTCGACCGGTTGCTTTGGTGTAAAGCGCTCAGTCGGATGTATTCCCCCTAATGAGCATCATAATGTGAAGGTAAATGATCACCAAACCTTTTTGTTAGATGAAGTAGGATTGAAGCATTTGGTTATCCATCATACAGCCTTGCAGACACATTCACTGGAAAAATAAAAGAAAGGTGCTGAAAATAGTCATTTAGTAGGACATATTTAAGCTGTGCTTCAGTTGAGCAGCTAACAAATTGGGTTTTTTTAAACAAAGGAAATTAAGGGTAAATGAGTGTGATATAAAATGTGTTTATTTGTAATGCTTTGTGTTTTAATTTAATTTAATTTGATTTAATTTAATTTAATTTAATTTAATTTAATTTAATTTAATTTAATTTAATTTAATTTAATTTAATTTTGCTTTATTTTGTTTTATTTTATTTTATTTTTAAACACAAATCAAACCATGTTTCTAGTGTTTTAACAAAATCAACAAATCATTGCCATACAGGCAAATCTGTCGGCAATTATAATAATATTTATGAAAGAAGCCAAACCAACTTAAAATCCTGACTGAATTCAGATTACTGATCCTTTCTGATTTACATCAAATCCACCATAACATCATGACAAAATTCCTGCTCATCATGGCTCGGCTGTTGGATCAGACCACACATCGCTCTTCTCTCCTCCCATGACCCTGTGAGAACTTCCCTGGTTTTCCTTCCATGGAATCTTCTGATGAGGAGTTTACTTTCAGCCTAACATGTCACACCCACCATTACAATTTAATGTGAATTCTATATTTATTCACATTTATTCTGCGGTTGTTGTTGTTTTTTATCTGATTTTATTTTCATTGTGGGTTTTCTTTTGGTGCTGTAATTTTGTTTAGTTCATTTAAAACTTGAGAAAACAAACAGTTACATCCCTTAGTTCCTCTTAACACACTGATCCTTGGTGCTCTGATCTTTGCTGGCCTTCACTGACAGGTCAGTCTGCAGACTCCGTTCAGGCTCCCGGCTCCTTCATGATTGATGACACGCTGAATTATTGATATTCATGGGGATTTCTTAAACTATTGAGACCAGTTATGGCGTCGACATTATGCAACACTTGTGCATAATTATGCATCTATGCTGTGTGTGCATGCACCGAGGAGAAAGTGGTGACGGTTCATTGTGCTTTTTAAAGAAACCTCTGTGATGTTTGAATGAATAATCGACGAAGGGTCTGTTCAATAATTGAAGAGGTTCCAAGTTTAATGCCAAGAAAGTTCAGAAATGGCATTGATCGATGGCCTGCAGCTCACTGTTGCTCACATCTCCTAAATAGAAGTAGAAAATGGCTTTTTAACTTTATGATAATCATTTTTAATTGAACCTACAAGAGAATGGATGGATTTACACTAAAATGCATGATTACAAGAAATTATTTTCTATTTATGCGCCAATAAGGGTCATGAGCTGTAAATCATTACATCTACTTATGAAAGAGTTATGAATAGTTACAGTCAAATTGTCTGGTGATATTACAAATATAAACATTTCATATTTCATGGAGACATAACGAAAAGACTCAACTGAACCCCTTTGTAATGGAGAACACTATTTGTACAAGGTGCATCAAAAACCTTATATAAGTAACCTGCCATTGTAGAAATACATCATAACTCAGTATGTACATAAGCAGCACGTGGCCTGTTGCACCTCAAACCTAAAATTCTAATTCTATACTATATTTTTCCCCACAATGCATTTTCCACTTTTTTATATTCAAACAAAATGCAGATTATATCTTCCCGTCACATTTATTAAAAAGATATATTAGAAGAGCTGCTGTACTTGGTCACTTTATGTGCACCTAATGACAAGAACAATGAAAATGTTAAAACAACAAACAAAATGCTCTCACACGGTCATGAGACCATAAAACCACAAGTTAGAGTTAGAATAACAGCTGATTTTTCTTTTCCACCTCAGCCCACAACTCTCTATTAACTAGTTCAGAACAGGACTAATGGTCCCTGTTAGAAGATGTAATATGCATTAATGTGTTTTCATTGTTCGAGTAGATAAAGATAAAGTGTTTTAAAGTAAAGCAGTTGAGTCCAGTAGTCCCCATAGGGATCATAACGTACATATTCTATAGTTAATATGATGATATAATGACACATCTAAACCAAAGTTACCCCAGAAATTAGATAGTTTAAAGAGTCGCAGGCCAGAAATCTATTTCTGAGGTGATGTGATTTGTATTTAGGAAATCTGCACATTTCTGTCAGATGAATGTAGCCCGCTGCAGAATTACCAGTAACACGTTAAAAACAATTGAAGTGAAGCAGGTTCAGTAACAGAGTCTGTATGCGTTCCCCTCGGCTGTAAAACTTCACATCAAACTAAACAATCTGGACTTTTCTCAACCGCCAAGAGATGCAATGGCACATTGCTTTAACCTCTGAAATGATAAACTATAATAAAACTATACAAAGCTGTTTTTTTTATCTCGGCAAACTGCTACGGAAACTGTGTTTCCATAGTGGACAATAAAAACGATTTTCTAGAAAATAAAAATCAATGTGCACTTGTGGGAAATGTCCAGCGGTATTTCAGCTGTTATTCAAATTGTTTTCAGTCTCACTGTAAAAGCCATCTCCTACTGTCCTTCCCTCTCGCTCTCCCTTTCATTGTAGGTGTGGGACTCTTGGCACTGTTTGTGCTGAATCATGTGGATATCACACAATGACTGGCTGGACAAAACTGACAACTAATGAAATAACTTTGTGGGGGTGTGATTGGGGGGGGGTACCCTGGTCGCCCCTCATGATGGCCTATGGCAGGCCGATCCGACGGCCCAGTTGGACACTGTGGGTACTGTTGGCAGAGTTTCCACCCCTGGGCGTCCCATATATATTGAGCTCATCGTGCCATCACCAACACACTGGCACAGGCAGGTACTGGTAAGAGGGTCATGTCTGTTAGGCTCAATCTTTTTTTTTATTTTTTTTTAAAGTAACTTTATTTAATAGTGTGTGTCTTCTTTTTCTCTGTTTTTTTTTTAACATTTATATATATATATATATATATATATTTTTTTTTTTTTGATTTGTGAAACTAATAGTAAACAAACATTATTACATTTGAAGCTGCTTGTGTTTTACAAACTGAGATATTTTATGTTTCTTTGTAAAGATAAACTTTTTTTTTGTTAGAAGCAATGGAATTCTAATTCTGTTGTGTATTTATTTTGTTTGTTCTCTTGTTTGTCCAGTTTCATCTTTGCCGATCTGTTCATTATGGCCACAGACCACCAGAACCCTGCAACCAAGCAGCAGCAGCCAGGCACCAGTGCATTCAAGGTGAGACTGAAGACAACAAACAAACTAAACAAACCAATAGAAAAACAGTTCAAATACACTTAAAAACCACAACAACAACAACAAAAAAAAGCATGTGTGCCTTATCCGTTTCTATCATTCCGCCTTCTTGGAGTTGTAACTCGTTGCTCAGCAGCACTGACACACTCTCCTCTTTTCTCGTCTCCAGCTGATTATCTATGAACAGGAAAACTTCCAGGGACGCTGCCATGAGCTGACTGGTCCCTGTAACAACCTCCAGGAAGCAGGCGTGGAGAAAGTGGGCTCCATACTGGTGCTGTGTGGACCGTGAGTGACAGACAGAAAACTAGAACACAGGCAGAGGGAGAAACAAATGAACGAATGGTGGGATGATGACAGAGAGAACATAAAAACAAATCAACATGTGGAATAGAGCTCAGTGGCTTGCACCAACAACAACCCTGCGTCTCTGTGATTTCTGCCCCCCCCCCCCCCCCCCCCAGATGGGTGGGATACGAGCAGGCCAGCTGCAAGGGGGAGCAGTATGTGTTTGAGAAGGGGGAGTATCCTCGCTGGGATTCCTGGACCAACAGCAGGCGGAGTGACACCATTGTCGCATTCCGCCCCATTAAAGTGGTGAGAACAACGCACAACTTTTTTTTTTTTGCTTTGTTTAGTGACAAATCCATTCCTTGCCGTCAGCTGTTTGACCCCGCGTTGCTTTGTTGGTTTCCTTCAGGACAGCCAGGAGCACAAGATTGTCCTTTACGAAAACCCCGGCTTCGCTGGGAAGAAGATAGAAATCATTGACGACGACGTCCCCAGTTTTCATGCACATGGGTACCAGGAGAAGGTCTCCTCTGTCCGGGTGCAGAGCGGCACGTGAGTCCAACCTCCCAACAGACACGGATCACAAAACATCACAACAGACACGGATCACAAAACATCACAACAGATCTAAATTCTAAACAATAAACAACATCCTGAACTTTTTTCTATCGTCACCACACAACGGTTTAGCGTCTTTAAAACGTTATTTGAGTTTATTTAGATTGTTAACCTATTTGTATTAGATTTGCATTAGACAGTGTAAAAATCACAGCTGGTTCACAAAATTCATTCAGAAACTGTAGTTTTGACTGGTGCTTACCGAAGACCCCACAATAACCTAATTATATCAATAAAATAACAAATAGAACAAACATACATCTTCTGACCTTTTTCAACCAGCTTCAGTTTTGTACTTGTAATTTAACTTTACAACAATTAGTTTGTTTTATCGTTCGTTTGGGGTATTTGGATATTTGTCTAACCACATTAACAAAAACTCAAAAAATACTCCACTGTGACTCAGTACAGTACATTACTGTTACTCACGCCAGACAATAATATCACATAACCAAGATAAACACAAAAGAAAAAAATGTGGTTCATTATGGAAATTGTAATCAATTGAATATTTGTTTATAAATAACACAAATGAGAATAACACATTAAAAGAAGCTAAAACTCTTTGAATTTGTAGAAATACTATTAATGATGATTGATTTTAAAGTTTTTTGCTTGTTTGGGTTGTCAGTGTACACCATTACAATAGCTGCTGCAGTTCTTTTCTGTTATCCATTGTAACACCCCCCCTGTTTTTGTTCTCCCCGGTGCACCAGCTGGGTGGGCTACCAGTATCCAGGCTACAGAGGATACCAGTACCTGTTTGAAAAGGGGGAGTACAAGGACAACTCCGAGTTCGGAGCCCAGATTCCTCAGATCCAGTCGGTCCGGCGCATCAAAGACATGCAGTGGCATCAGAGGGGTGCTTTTCACCCCGTCAATTAAGTTTGTGACTCTTTTCCTGACATTAATCCTGACCTCAGTGGCCTTTCTGCTTTTCAGCAGTACCCACCCTTCTCCCAACTCCATTTGTCCTTCCTTGACACCTGACAACATTTTGATGTCTATTGCAGCTGTTGCAGTAGTATTATTTGAAGCAAATTAATAAATCCTCAAAGCTTACATTTGGACTACTCGTGTGATTTATTTTTCCCTCCTGTTTATTGCTGCACCATAAAAAAAAAGTCACCACCCCGTGCTTGTGAAGTTGTAGTTGCACTGACGAACCTCCACCAGCAGGTAGCGCTGTATATTTTTTACAGCCACTTTAGAAAACACCAACGAAGAAGCAGCTGTCCGCACATGAGTAAACAACACGTAGCTCGGAGCGAACTCACAATTTGACTCTTTAAATGAAGAATTTCATATTTTAAACGGATTTTTATCGTTCACAATATCTCGATACAGCTTTCTGGAAACTCTCCACTTCGAAAAACTGCGGTATGAAAACGTAATTTAATGTGAATGCGGTTATCTTAGCTTGACATGCTAATGTAGCTGTAGTTTTGTAATGAGGAGGTTTTAGTCGTGACTTTTTGGGTTTGTTATTAATATTGTTTTGAATCTGTTGGTCATAAACACATCTTTTAGCACGTGTTCACTACAATTTCTGTGGCTTTTTTAAAGTTACTTACCTGTCGTAAGCTTTACCGCTGCTCACTTCCTTTCTTTAGTAGTTCTTGTCAATGGAAATGGGCCAAATTGAAAATGTGAGCAAATCTCTCTTAGAAAAGTGTTTTAAAAGCTTGTTTTAGGTCTTTGATAGAGCCACCAAGACGTCAAGAACAATGATGACATGATTATAAATGATGGATTTATAGTTGGAATAAGTTATCCTATAAACAAGTTAACAAGTTTCAAGATAGTTTAATGTGCAGATCAACAAGGAGCGTGGTATGGATGTACATGGTTCATGTCCATTAACAACGAACATGCATTATGGTCAGAGAAAAGATGTACACGAGCACCATGTCAGGATGCATGACACTCTTAGAATATTACCAGTCAAAAATACTGCAGAACTATCAAATACATCGTAGTAGCCAGCTCACTGTAGTAGTAAACAGCAGGAACTGATGGAGCCACCATGTTTAAGGGTGATTACATAATGTAAGGTTGGGCTTGTATGCTTGCTTAATATGTAATATGTTAGAAAAAAAAAGGTATTTTAATATTTTTCTTTGACGCAAGGTTGTAGTCTATTGTTTTATTTCTTATCAATATATATTTAGGTGTTTCTTTATTGAAATCGTAGTTTATCATCAATGTGGTCAATCATAAAATTAAATTTTTTATTCCACTCTTCCAGCACTCAGGATGCCTGTTCAGTGCAGCAGTTGTAATGAGAAGCGTGCAGTGCTCAAACGTCCAAAAACGGGCCACTCGCTGTGTAAGGAGTGTTTCTTCTGGGCCTTCGAGGAGGAAGTGCACCAGACCATCAAGGCAGCAGAGCTGTTCAAACCAGGGGAGGCTGTAGGAATCGCCGCCTCGGGAGGAAAAGATTCCACTGTGCTCGCACACGTCATGAAGGTCCTCAACGAGCGATACGACTATGGCCTTGAACTTATGCTCATCTCGGTGGATGAGGGAATCACAGGTTACCGAGACGACTCGCTGGAGACGGTGAAGAGGAATCAGCAGCAGTACGAGCTGCCGCTCAAGATTGTTTCATATGAGGAGCTGTATGGGTGGACTATGGACGCTATAGTGAAGCAGGTGGGACTGAAAAATAACTGCACTTTCTGTGGAGTGTTCAGGCGGCAGGCTCTGGATAGAGGAGCCGTCATGCTGAAAGTGGACAAGATATGCACAGGTAGGTTCAAACCATGATTGTGAGGGGAACCTCGATCGGGAGACTCCATATTTTAGCTGTTCCTCATACATGATCCTTTTTGGGTCTATCATTTAGCTCAACACAAACATGAATAGATCCACATACATATTGTTGTTAATAGAAATAACTAGGCTGGATCATCTGATTGCTAAAGGCTCTATATGGGCTTATGAAGATCTTGTCACTCATTTCTATGTCTACACTTAATCCTGGAGACTCATAAGATGTTATCAGTATGTCAGGGAGTGAAGGAACACAGTGACCTGTGACATTTAAAATATAGTTGTACATCTGAACATAAAGAGAGATCAGAGTGAAATGAATTGAAATAAAAGAGCGCTGGCATTGATGTTTTAATCCCTGGATGTGTATTTGTTGGACAGGTCACAACGCTGACGACGTGGCTGAAACTGTTTTGATGAATGTCTTGCGAGGCGACATAGCTCGACTGCGCCGCTGCACTGCGATCTCCACAACTAGCGAGGGCGAGGGGGTCGTTCCACGCTGCAAGCCCCTCAAGTACGCCTACGAGAAGGAGATTGTCATGTATGCCTACTTTAAGAAGTTGGACTACTTCTCCACGGAATGCATCTACTCCCCTAACGCGTATCGCGGCCATGCAAGGACCTTCCTAAAAGACCTGGAGAGCATCAGATCCAGCTCCATAATAGACATCATCCACTCCGGGGAGAACCTGTCCGTGCGGGACGGCGTGAAGATGCCTGTTCAGGGAACCTGCGGCCGCTGCGGATACATCTCCAGCCAGTCACTCTGCAAGTCCTGTGTGCTGCTGGAGGGGCTGAACCGGGGCCTGCCGAAGCTGGGCATCGGCAAACATCACCGCCTGCACGATAAACTCCTGGCACAGCAGCCCCTCACCGAGAAGGAGGAGAGGAAGCTCAAATCAGCAGACTTTTGATGTTTTTCACCATTTGTTGTCTTGCGCTTAAATTGTAGGGCACATAATGACATTTTAAACAGACTATTTTTTTTATGCATTATTATGAAGAAAGACATGGCTAAATAATCAAACCTCGTGTTTTTGTCGTTGGACTAGATGACTTGGATAATCACTCATATTTCCAATGTCATTAAGAAGAATGGCTGCTTGGTTTGTTTAAATGTGGTACCAATAAATAACATCTGAATTGGAGATGTGTCCACCTATTTATATTGTGATTGGGTTTCTGAATAATCTGCTTCCGCTTCATGCTTCTTTTTGTTTAAAGAAACGTATAGATTTTGTACACACTTTAAGATGTCTGGCCATTGTATTGATATACTAAGCATCTGTAGTACTGAGCAAATATCAGATGATTGTCCTTTTCGCTTGTACTGTATTTTAGTTCTTTGTGTTTTAAGTTTACAATCCCCACCCCACCCTTTGGGAGAATATTTCCATTCACAATCACAGTACAAGGTATTTTATAAGTTATGATTTAATAAATGCATCATACATCTGCATCTTTCTGCTATTCTTTTGCTTCTGGTGTGACATTGAACCTTCCAAAGATCTCCCAAGAAATGTTCATGACACCCTCAGCACCCTTTCCATGAATTTGTGTGTCACTCCTTCATATGTGGGATAATTGTAAGTGTGCGTAAAGAAACACGACAGTCTGCTGCACAAGTGAATCAACAGGATCCAATACAGAAGTAAAAGACAACTGAGTCAGGGGTCATCAGACTAACAGAAAATAACGAAAGTGTATCACAATGACTGCAAAGAATCCTGATTTTAACTAAAAGATAAAAACAGACAGAAATACAGATATACAATGAAACTACAAAGAATCACAAATAATGCTGGCTAAGGGATACAAAAAAACATACTTTTAAACTATTTAAAAAACAAACTGACCACATGGAGACAATGTGCCAAACATTACTTCAAACAAAACCTACAGATTTAACAAAATATACTGCTTGATTTCAGTTTTAAAGGATCTAATGATGAACCATCAAGAAGAGAAATAAGCATGATTATTAAAGTAAAAGTGATATCAAAGTAAACAGTTTGAGGACATTACAAAGCCCGTAAAAGATGCACAAAGTGAAAACAAAAATAGACAAAAACTTTACCTAAATATACCAAGTGACAAATACACAAATCTACTTAAAGATGACATAAATCAGACAAAACACAAAAAACCCCAACATGAACATCAGATTATTGTGGCAGTCCAGTCACCATTATTGTTAACGTGTAGTTCCCACTTTGGGCCGCCAGGTGTCACTCATCACCGAGGGGCAGCCCCTGGTGCGCGCTCTCGTAAAGTACACATGCACACATTGGAGCGCGTTCACGAGGGCAAATCCTCACCAACTTCCAGTGCAGCGGTGGTGAAGTTTGAAGAGGAAAAGTCAGACTTCGTAAACACGCCAGAAAGTCTCCGAAAACCCAAAAGCGACGCAGTCCACAACCGGCCAGCTGCTATGGACGATCTAGGTGAGTATTAGTGGTCAGTTTGGGAGAGTTTAGTGTTTTTATGCCCTTCATTGAGGAGCGGGTCGCGGGGTGGAGGAGGTGGAGGAGGAGGAGGACTGGGTTCACGTTACGTCGAGATTTAACGTTTAAAGCCTGTTTCTGCTTCACCGTGAAGTTACTCGGCGTTCTCCGGAAGGGAAAACGGGTTAATATCAGCCGAGTATTGCAGCCGAACGGGCTCGAATCGGACGCTTTTCAGTCCCACCACTTTGAGCATCGTTGTAGCAGCGCGAGACTCTGCTAGCTGTTCCAACGCCTCCACACGTTAAAGCCTCGAGCTGCGTCTCAACCCAACCGACACTGTCATATAATAATAATAAATATCATCACAACTAGCGTCCAGCTTCAACCCAGGAGTGAGCCACAGGGAGGAGATGTTTGTCTGACACTGTGACACCAGCGTTGCCTCCTCCTCTAGTTGCCCCCGGGCTCCTCATTCCTGCTTTGAAGTGGAGGAGTCGACAACAGGCCTCCTCCTCCTCCTCCTCCTCCTCCTCCTCCTTCAGACTCCTGCTGGACTCAGACCTGCCTGCTGGAAAACACTTTCTCTTTTCAACAACACTTTGACCAATTTTCAAATAGGCTGCCCTTTAAAACCCAATTCCTTTATATCTCACGTGTTAACACCTCAGATGATGTGATTTTAAACATTGTCCCAACCTTTCTGGATCTGGGGAGACAAAGACTAAACTAGGGAGAGGTTGAAATGGTTGAAACAAGAAAATGTTGAACTTAGTTTTTATTAGACATGTGCGTTTCGAGTTGTATTGGAACCCTTGCCCCACGATATATGATTAAACCTATTCGTATAAAATCTTGTATTGGATCTGAAAAGTAAGTTGATTGATCCAAAATCGGTGTGTTTGCTCATCCGTCCATCCTGGACAGGTCTCTAGTCCTTCACAGGACAAACAGAGAGAGAAAGTCTTCCACACATTCACACCTATGGGTAATTTAGAGTCTCCATTTAACCTCACGTGAGAGGAAACCTGCACAAATGGAGGGAACAAGCAAACTCCACACAGAAAGACCAGATCAGTAAATGAACTCTGCCACCAAGAACAGGGACAGGTTGTGCATATCTGGGATAAACAAAACAGAAAAGGAACACCACATTTGTCACTTTTCATACTAAACTGGAACTTTTTACCATGGAAAAGTCTAATATTGTGTGGTAAGACTTAGTACGCTTGCTGGTGACACGGTGGAAGAGAGATCACCACAGTGGCCTTCTGGTAAATACAAATGTTTTCATCCCTGTAGACTTAGTGACAAGTGTCTTTTTTTTGTGTTTTTTTAATCTTAATGGTGCTGACAGCATTTGTAGTTTGATGTAGTTTCATCAAAAGTATGGTTGAAGGGGTTGAGCCTGTTCTGGGTGACATCAGGTGAAAGTTGGGACACACTCGGAGACAAATTACTAGTCCATTGTATGGTTACCACTGACTGACGATCCCTGCAGGCCCATTAGAGGACAATTACAAGTTACCAACATGCTTGGATTTAGAGAGAAAAGTGCGGCATTGTCATGAGCACCACAAAGGATAAATATACAAATATATGCCTTTCTAATATTTTTATTTTTGCCTCTAACCCTGTACCTGTAATTTATGCGACTTTTACCACACGATGACCTAATTTGTGGTTGAGAGGGGTTTCAACTGTTGCTGGTGTAATTTTGTTTCAATTGTTTACTGCTTATGGTAATCCGTACTGATTTGGTTTTATTTTTTTATTCCTTTCTAAAAGAAATATTGAGAACAACACAGTATTGCGTTATAGACTTCTACCAATGTTTGAGTTTGTGAATATGGAACACTTCGGACGAGCCTTTCTGATTGTTGGTCTGTCTGTTTGGTAACGCCTCCTGTTGCTGCAAAAGTTGATGTTGGTTGTCAGTTGGGGGAAATAACAATGAATTGCATTAAATGTAATTGGAAAAACTCAACATGTTGTTTAATCTGTTTCATGTATAAGTGTAGCACCGGTATTTGGCGTCCCTTTAGGAAGTATTGCCATTTATTTAAGTTTGTAATTTACAGTTTATTACTGCTTGAGGTTCTGACTGCTTAAAGCTTTAAATTGCAAAATGATTTCTTAAAGAAGTGTATGGAGCAGGAAGTGGGTTTATTGTGAGATTTAAATTTGACTTGAGGGAATAATGGATTTATATTATTCTATTATTTATTAATAGTTATGGTATATAAATGGTCAATGGCAAAGAAGACGTAGGATTAGAAAAGTGTATTATTCTTCTTGTTCATTTTCTGTTGTCTTCCTGCTTTAGTTTGTCTGTTCATGTTAAATCAAACATTTTATTTGTTTTTGTTGTATTTTTGCTCATAAAAAGTACACCTCATGTCTCTGAAACCCTGAAGGAAAACCTCAGCTCGTCTTTTTTTTTTAAATTCTATGACAAATCACTTGGTAAAAATAATTTCTAGTTCAAAAAGACGCCTTTTATTTTCATGTTTTCATCAGTTAATCAATCAATCATTGACTCATCCTTTTACCTCCAGCATATAAGCCTTTTATCCGCTCTACATACAATACAATGTGATGACAGCCAATAACCTACAGCTCACTCACTGTGTCTACAGCCTTTATTGACTTCGTCTATTTTTTGTACGTCACTAATCATTGTCCCTTGACCTTTGACCCCGGGCTTCTAATTCTGTTGTTATAGCGTTCAGCAGCTGGCCGGTCGGCTATATTTACTCGTACTAAATCAAAACAAATCGCTTGTTTTGCGTGCCAGGTTATCGGTCTGAGAGTGTAAAGGATTTGTGAGTTGTTGAAGTGGAGAGATGGTGGCCTGCGTTCTGTGCTCGGCGATACCTCGGGGCTGCATTAGATGCTGTTGCTGCCGTGGGACTCTGAAAGGATTGATTGTTGTTGGAGGGGGAGCCCGCGGCCTACTGAAGCAGCCTTAACGGCAGGCCGAGGGAGGCAGGGCTGCAGAGGAATTTCTAACATCACTGTGTGTCAGGGTCCAAGGCCAAATACTCTGTGGGTCATGACTCGCCTCCTGCCACTTCTCCCAGTCCTGCTCCTCCTGCCACCAGAGGGAGGGCTGCCGGTTTCAGACCAGGACCCTCCAGTAATTGCAGACACTTGGTTTTTGTTTAAATTTTCTTTGGGGCCTGGTGGCAGCATAATCACAGAGCTGTTAAGTTAAATGGCTTTTAACCGCCCAGCTGTAGCAAACCAAACACTTTCAAACATTTTGTACGTCGGCCCCCTCCCATGTTCCCCCTCAGTGTGCAAAAACAAGCCATAGTAAATATTTGTAAATACTTCAGGAATGTGGTTTACTGTACTTCCAGTAAACCCTCCGTTAACAAGCCCCTGTAGGTCCTGGTATTGAGGCGCACTGATTACTGGCAGGCCTCCGTGGAGCCGAGTAGAAACCTGACGACTCACCTTTCTTTTGTGTGCCTGTGCACATTGACCTGTCTACATTGCTTACCCGCTCCACAAAGGGAAACCCCTCCACAGAGTGGGGCCGTGCTGCCAGTCGAGTCCACTGAGACCGACTTTTCCAGAAGAGCTCCAAACCAGGTGGCAGCCGGCCTCAGCTTCACTTTCATCACTGATGTGGCTGAGAGGACAAATGTTCCTCCTGAAGCCACCACATGTGGCACAACGTGTCTGTTTGTGAAGCTTCATCTCGCTGCGAATTCCTCAGGCTCTTATGAGATTCAGGTGCACTGACCTCACTCTCTTCACTGTGGACACACTCTTCTGTGTTTGCACTGGACACACTGTGTTTACACTGGCATTACACTACCGTTCCATAACTAACATGCGAATCATCCTTAAGAACTATCTCTTAGCTTGTTATTAAGCTTTTTTTATTCTAATTTACAAGCTGTGTGAATTTAAAGGTTACTGACCAGACAAAGTGAGGAACTGCCACATGTTTCATATTAGATCTTTGAAACTTTTAGAGACCGAGAGGTAACTTGAGTGCATTTGAAACAGCACTCTGTCTCACTGAGAAGTCTTTTTTTATGTTTGACACAGTTTTTCTTTTTCTTTTTTTTGACAGATAACAAACATGGCTGACTGTTAGCTACTGTCTCAGCCTTTCACACAATATAAACTTCTAAATTCTCTCATTTCTGCAGATGTCTTTTTTTATTGTGGTCACCAGGATAGTAAAGTGATTAAAAGACCCAGGTTCACTTTCAGGCGGGGTTCGCTCCATGTGTGGTTGGCATGTTCTTCCTGTGCTCACATTTTCTGGCTATGACAGCTTCTTTTAACAGCCTAGAGGTTTACTTCTTCAATTAATTGGTGACTCCACATTGCTTGTTGGGCTATCGTGGCTAAAGTCAGTAAATATAAATAGATGATAATCCTGGGCTTTAGCTCAATGCCTTGGAAAAACTCATAATGGCGTCATATAATTTCAACCAGTGACACGAGGCTTTCTGTAATAAATACCTCCACATGCACGCAGAGAACTAAACATTCAAGCTTCTTTAAACGGTCTTTCTTCATCGTATAGCCCCACTCAGTGTCTGCCGTGTGAAAGAAATGTCTCCACATCGGATCCAGCTGATGGTACAGTAAATGTGTGCTTCTTTGGAGAAGCACAGTTAGATCTTAGATTGAGAAGCACAAACAGCACCTGGCGTCCCTCATTGTCACTGTCCAACTTGTGGCGCATGCACAACTATTTACTACGACCTTTGTCCACATGTGCAGTAGCAGCGTTTCAGACATGTTACATTTTCCCTGTGAAAACGGAGACGGAGCATTTTTAAAAAGTACTGTGGAGCCATTTTCCGAAAGTTGTTGTGTAAACAACATTTGCCCAAAACACAATGAAAGTTTGCAGTTTTCACTTAAGTGTTGTTGTGTAAATATGGTCTTCATCAACAAGGTAACTAGTCAGACTTGCTCACTTAACGCCGCGACAACTAGACCAGCTTGAATCTCTTTATCCGTCAGCTGAGCACATAAACATCAATCTGGGAATGGATTAAAGGGGAAAAAAAATCGAACCAGTACGCAGTTGCCTACCTATAAACACTGACTGTTCCTCTGATCATCTGAGAAAAAGCACAGGAGGCAGCAGGTGCTGTTTATTGTTCAAACCCGGGCAGGCTTTAAAACAGCGGGAGCCACTCGGCTTCGTTCTGCAGACGTACTGAGGCCTGAGAGGCTAAAACAGCAACACCCTCTGAAGCATGCCTTTCGCAAACACTTAGCAGCCTCATAAGATTGACTGTATTAGTATCAGTTGCTCAGCGTCCAGAGGAAGGCCTCGCTCTCGGTGCAGTAGTACGACTTGGCTGAGACGTAGGCAGCGTGGTCCTGAATGTTTACAGCGGTTGCACAGCATACCAAAAAATCTTAGAAAGTCTTCAGTGGTTTCTATGACCCAGTGTGGAGTTAGTGTTACCAAACTAGCTATCATCACCCCATGAGAGCCGAGGGGTTAGTGCATACCACCCCTAAACCAGCGAGCCGGCCGTCTTGGCCAGAAGGAAGCTCCTGACTGTAAATCAGTCTTGTTCCCGAGTTCCACACCCATCCTGTTCGGGGTCTGGGGAAGAGTGAGCCGCATGGCTGACCTCATCGCTTAGGCAACACGGCCTGCCCCACATCCTCAGGAAACAGAGGAGGAAAACAATGAGCAGACTCGGTGCTGGAGGCCACTGACTCTGCTCAAACGCTGGTCGGAGGGAGAGATTTCAGTGTGCGATCCTGCTGCTGGAACAGCGTTTCCCTCTGTTAAACGCTCTTGCACCATAGTGTTGTTCCACTGCGCACCCTTCCTCTTCCTCTCTGCCATGCCGCTGCCAAGGCCTTGTAACATCGCTCGGATAACCACCCTGTTTGTTTTCCTAATAGGCTGGGTAATGTAGTATGAATCTGAGATTTTACAGTGTTACCCAAGCTGAGGACACCTCAGGGCACATCCAGAGACTGTCAGTGTGTCTCCAGGCAGGGTAACTTAATGCCTGCAGGGCAGGTATTTTCACTCCAGTTCACTAAATACAAATACAGCTGTCACAATGATTGAGTTACACATTTGTCTAATCACGTTTTGTTGTGTGTGTGCTGGTGATCTGTACTGTCTATCTTTTAAAACACCCACAAAATGTTCATTAATTACACAGATATTCAGGTACTGTGATTGTACATGTAAGATATTCATTTTATAATAAGGGAGCAGATTGAGAAAGTAGTGAGATATAAGATGTTGGAGTTAGATAGTTTTGTCTTTGTTCAAGGAAAAAACGTCAAGATCTTGAGTGTTTCAATAAAACAATCATTAATTTGCAGATAGATCAAAAATAATTGATAGAACCCATTCCTTATTGGCATTAAAATTGATTGTATATTTATGTACTTTTCTATATATCTGATTTCTTATAGTATTGTACTTTACTATAGTTCAGTAACCATAGATCTGGTTAACTGTTCAAGGCTGTAAGGATTTATTTGAACTTTTATATGAGTGAGAAAACAACATGTTGGTCATGATAGATTTTGTTGTGATATAATTTTACCCATTGAAATCAAATTGTGCCGTTCGTGGACCTGAACTGAAATGAGTGTGACACCTCTGTTCTGTATGATGGTTCTCCATCTGGTGTACAACTGGATGTCCTCAGTCTCTGATTAAAGTGCAAGAGAGACAAAACAGTCTTTCTCTGGCGGCCATTACTGCACAAAAGGCTCCTCACTGACATACAGTTTTCATACATGCACGGCTGTGAATGTGTCCTCAGTGACTGGGTGTTACATCAGTCTTTAAACTTTCCCTTGTCATCTGATTTACTGGTCTGTGGGGAAGTACTTTTATTTTGGTCCAGCAATGGCTGAAGGGGAGTGTCATCTTTTGGTTATGGGGCTGCTTGGCCGTGTATTTTTAGGTAGTAATCACCCCTTAGATGCTTCTGTCTTACTGATAGTGTGCTGCTTCATTCATCCTTTGTATGTTTAGGTTTATGTCTCCTACTGTGGAAGCAGGTGTTCAGGTGACATTTATTTGAATATCTTTCTCTTGGTTTATAATTTGATCTGTCTGATGTTGGCTCATTTTCGCTCTTTTGCCGTTTCCACACAGCCTTCCCTTTCTGTTTCACTGGCATCTCACCCTCCACCCCCTCTCGGTGGCCTCTGCCTGTCTTGTTTGATATAAATATCGTGTTGGGTTGGCCTGATGGGGTTGGGTTTCGGTGTGGAGCTGCGGCCAGTTCTGCTTCTTTGCTCCTCGGCTATAAACAGGTGAGCTGACTCTGGTGGCCCATCACTGTTGCCCACATGTTAATAGAAAAAGATTAGACAGCCCCGGGTTCCTCTGCCCGGCATGGTACTCTACGCTCTGTGAGAAATGGACAGTAAAAACATTGACATCTCCCTTATCCTGGAATTCAAAGCATGCCGTAGTTAGTGGAATGGCTCCTGCAATTGTCAACACATTATTTTCATATTGTGAATTGACAGATGGTGTTTTGTTCTCAAAGCACATTCTTCACAGGCTCACTACATCATATCCTGTGGTATCGTAGGAATGTACTGCTGGGGTAGATTTTCATTGTGAAGCATCGTTTTTAACCACGGTTGGGACACGTGGGACAAATGAGGTTCCACTGAATTAGCGAAAGTGAGCCACCTTTCCCGTGTCGCCGCCCGGTAGCTGGCGTTCTGCAGAGTGGACAGAGGAATGTGTGGAATTCCCCATGGACCTTCGTTCCCATCTGATAAACACTGCAGGACCGTGGCAGGGCCTTTGGTGGGTGGATAGGGCTGTGCAGACAAGACTGTACATGCACCCACTGCCACAAGAATGTGTACACTATCCACATGACTTCAGTTGTTTGTTGAAAATAGTAAAGATTAGATGGCCTCACAGTTGAATCACCTCACAGAGCTACTGTCACTGTGACTTAGTTGGTATTTTGATTGAGAACTAACTGATTCATCTTGAACTATTAGTCTCAGTCATAACCTTTTCACATGACAGTTTTCTTCCTCCAAACATTACACAATGGCCTATTGAGTCACGGTGCTGTTGGAGTAGAATTGGACCTTGTCCATTGTGGTTCCTGCCCCCTGTCTGGAATGGAAAAGATTAGCCCATTTCTTGGCTTACAGTGCATGTTTTCATTCTTAATGCTCCCATCTCTTTGTGGACCAAAGTTGTGTTATTGTGGTTTGTTGTCCATCTTCATGCCAGACCCAATGCTGCCCTCCACAGGGAAATGTGGGATGCAGAAAAACCAAAACATTCTTCAGTAGCATCTTCATTCTTTTATGATTCATACAGTAGAAAGGTGCTGAAATAGTAACCAACTATTCTGAATTCTTACAGATCATAAACCTCGGTGTATTTTTGTCTTCATTATATTTATCGCCCACTTTTTTTTAATGTTAAACCTGAAGGTATGCTCCTAAATGCACCTACATCAAGGTTGGTTAAACACATGGGTGTTTACATCAAACTGATGAGCAACAAAAGAAATCACAAAATGCTCTTTTTGTTTTACACTGTGACGCCACCAGGAGTTGTTTTGTATCCTGCTATCAACCAAATAACAAATTCATATGTAGTCTTTAATTTTTGGCCACATGAACCAAACAAATAAAGCAAATCATTTCACTAACTCCCTTTGAAATAAATGAGCTTATTTCTTTTTTGTTCACCACTCCAAAAAAAAATAGTATTGGTTTGCTGCGCAACAACTGAAAGTACATGAATATAGAGTTTGTCAGTTCGCTGATCATGTTTTCTGTGATTTATGTTTATCATTGAGATATTGAGAGGATGCTGTTTGAGAAAAAGCCACGATAAAGAGAATTATGTGTAGAGTTAAACCGTTCAGCGTTTTATCGAAAGCCTCTTCTTCAGCTGAATTCATTTGTCATGTCAGCAAATTAAAATCAAATAACCTTTAGGGCAAAACTCAAATGTGTAAAAGTAAGAGTTCTTTAAAAAGAGTAAATCTTCTGTGGATTATGGGTCCCAACAGCTTTTAACAAAAACATCAGCAAGTCTGACGTTGACCCAATATTAGAAGTTGTTGTGAGGCGAAGCATGTTGCTTTATTGATGAGTTTTTATTGAAACATAGCCCCAGGAGCTTTAAAACGAACTGTGGCTGTTTTCCTCTCATGAATTGAGCACAATCATAATTCACCGGCCCTCAATGTTTAATTCGGGCACTTCTTCCACTGTAACGGAGGCCCCCTGCTGAGGTCTATTGTGGAGTTCATTAGCCTGAGCCGAACTGGCAGATGTGTTGCATCAGCAGGCAGGGACGCTGTTAGAAAAGGAGTCAAAAACTTGGCTGTCTACGAGCATTTTGGAAACCCTTTCTGGTCCGACAGCTGTGCTCTCCCTCAATGCTACCAAGAACTTTCTAGGAATACATTACCATAATTAGTAAGTCTTGAGGTTATCTTTTTTTTGTTTGTTATTTTAAAGCCGGTACTGTTCTGAACGAGAGAGGCTTTAATCTGTGCCTCCTTTTACACGTCTCACCTTTGTCCCAAAGTCAGTGGCGGTATTTTTTTCTATCTGGAGGCTTTGTTTTATGAGTGACAAAGTCAACTTCAGTAGGACCTTGTTTAGCATGTCAGCACCAGGTGCAGATTATTTTGAGCTGGTCGTGATATTTCAGCACATTTGCACAGACATGGGTTCCTCTGTGAGCTTACAGCTTTAAATAGGTTTGTGCTCCCATGTGGTTTATGTCAAACTTCATGGCTTGAAACTTTTGGCTTCTGGACAAATCCCCATTTGGATTGAGGACCACGCTGAAGTGTCGAGGCTGAATTCAGTGAAAGTCCAGGTGTGAAGACGTCAGAGAGACGACCGTTTCTTTAACCCTTGACTCTAGTAATAGTTGGCATGAGTTGAATACTTGCACTTTATCACACAAGTAGTTATTCTTTTATTTTAATTAACATGACAGTCTGACATCTGCACAGTTGTAACTCTGTCGGCCATATTTACCTCAATATGTAGGTACGATGGTGTGTAGTGATTAATGAGGTAGATTTTTTAATGGATTGTTAATAAGATGAAGGGACACTGAAAGGACTTGGAAACCACTCCCACAGTAAACCGGCAGCACGTTATCATCACTGCTTGTTGCTCAGACTGTCTTTGACTTTGCTGCTGTCTGCTTCACACACACACACATACACACACACACACACACACACATACACATCTTATTTCACTGTGGAGGATATTACAGATACATCCAGGGGAAAATGTGAGTATAGATGTTGGATTTTCTAAGAATTTGAACAATCTTATGTATACATTTGTAATGGTGGGTCTGGTTTACTATAACTGCCCTTCTTTTCTGTCAACAATAGTGTCACAGGTTTGTTGTGAGAGATCTGTTTTAACACCACTTGTGGTATATTTCATATTTTTACATTTACATTTTCATCCTATTTTCTTCTGTATGAGTTCATTTTTAGGTTCTTGTCAAACTGTATCTGTTGATGTAGCATTAATATTTGTCGAATTGTTTGACAACAGCTGAAGCATTTTCTTTTTCCAAGGATGATGGAATACATTTATAGAATAACTCTCACAAAAGACAGGAAAGTATAGTTTTTACCAATCTGAACAGTTTGTTTCACACAGATCATACTCCAGTGGCAGAAGTCTGCTGAAATACATTGTCCTCTTTAGATGTTTGAATAGTTTCCCTCCCTGCGAGTTTATCAATATAAATGTGTGTTAATTGTTCGAAGCCGACTCTTTAACGGGCCAGAGTCTCTGTAGTGTTACAGTACACAGCCAGTGATATTCTATTCTAGACGGACTGACGAAGGATGGATTGTGTGACGTAAGAGTTTATTTTGTTCCTGCGTTCCTCAGCGGGGTAACGCTGGACCCCTTCAACCCTGGACAGGATTCAGAAACACTTTTCTGTCTGTCTGCCTCTTTCTGTTATCGGTCTTGCTCCTGTTAAGTTCACACACACATTCTCAGAAAACCGCGGCTAATCATAGACACAGACTGACTGAACAGACTGCAGGTGTGTATTTTTAGTGTGGACAGATGGAAAAAGTAAACTATGTTTGGGATTTGAGAGGGATATTTTGTGGTTGTAGGTGTGAATTGATACGCCCTGCTATCCTGGTCACATGGCCTTTATCTTACATGATCTGCACTGAGGAGAAAGCTTTTTCTGTAGACATGTTGGAATGAGAGTGTTGGAACTCTCAGCCATTGTCCGTTTGCAGCCAAGAGTCTCATCGGAGCACCCAACAACCCCATTAAAGAATTCACTGCTCTGCAGCCCGGCCGTATTTGTAAGTTGAAACATCTTACAAAAACAGTTTAGGAATCCGGCTGTGATATTTTTGTCAGGCAAATGAGACAAATGAGACTACTGGATTTTTAAAGAGTTAAAAAAATAAATCAATGTAAGATTTTCACATCATAAATGTACGCTATCGTGCGTTTCATCTTTCAGACGCACTGCTGGCAGACCTGGAATCCACTACGTCCCACATCTCTAAACGACCGGTGTTCCTGCCTGATGAAACCCCGTACTCCATCCCAACTGGAGGACACTCCTACCAAGATGTGTCGGTCCCTCCTCCGGTCCCTCCGCCACCCTCAGCTGAAGCTCTGAACGGGTCACTGGCAGACCAGCGGGACTCCCACCACTCCTCGCAGCAGGTAGCTTTCCTTTACAGTCCGGTCGCATGGTGTGACGCTTCATCTGTGGTCTGATTCAACTTAAAACGTCAAATACACTCGATGTAACAAGTTTGAAAAGGTTTTGCTCTATGCAGGCAGGCTTTACTCTTCGTCAGTCACACCTGTCCAATGAGTGATTTTTTTCGATAATGAAGGTTAATTGAAATGATGCTGTTCAGTCACTAGGTTCAGCCCAGAAGAGCTCATGGTCGAGGGACAGTAGCAGCTCTCCACTGTCTCACATTGAAGAGGACCACGTTTACAGGTATCCTTTGCATACTTGAACTCTTTTGTCTATAAAGTTGACATCATCATCATCAAGTGGCGTTTTCGTTGATGCTCTGATGCTATTGGGAGTTTCTCCTTCTCTGTCTCTTCCTCAGTTTTCCAAACAAACAGAAGACCTCCGACTCGTCAACAGCTGCCATGACCTCTGTGCTGGGCAGCAACCTCTCTGAGCTCGACAGGCTTCTGCTGGAGCTCAACGCAGTGCAACAGAGCTCCCCATCGTTCCCCACAACAGGTACAGACTAGGGCCGGCATGAAAATTACACACGCGTACAAATTGCATCGTAGATTATACTGCTGGTAAAAGTGCAAAAAGAAACCTTTCAACCGCCACAGTCTTGTTTGCATGTGCGACTCCAACGGACGAATCGAGCCGTCGTCTGGTTTTACTACGAGTACCGCCGACTCTCCTGCTATCAAGGCCGGCAATCAATACAAGCTGGTGTTGAACTGTGTTTTGTTGAGTTGTTACTGGCTGGACAGCCTGTTAACTAGTGTGTAATGATGCGGCTCAGTTTTTACTACTGAGTTTTTATTTAATTTTATAGATACAGATACAAAAAAGGAAAAATTTAAGTAGATTTACCAGCTCCTTGTGTTACCTTGTGTTCAAGTGGCACTGGATCATTTACACCATTATATTTGTATTATTTAATACTACAGTGATAACTGTTGCCAGTATATAACATAGTAGAGACAAAGCCTCCTGCTGTTCCATCCTTGATGATTTTCGTCCCCAGAGGAGGCAGCTCCACCGCTACCGTCCTGCAGCATCACCCACTATGAGAACGGCAGTGGTCCAGACATCCTGGTCAGCCCCCCACCTCATGAGAAACCCAAGAGGAATGGCACAAAGCTGGAAGAGGCCCGGCCGACGGTGGAGAGTCTGCTGGATGAGCTGGAAGGCTCAGTGCCGTCACCCAGGTGAAACGATTTATTAGGATCTGAGCGTTCTGGTTTTGTTTCGGAGGAAAAGTCGGTGCGGCACGTCAGCCACTGTTGAGGCGCCACTTGGCAAGTGGCTGCAGAACCTTTTGCCTGCATCTTTATAGGTTCTCCTAGAAAGTAACAGATATTTCAAATTCTGATTTTTACCTTTAAAGGTCAGAGTTAGTGGTTTGTGGCATCGTTTGATGGATTTACTGATTTTGCCTTAAAAACTAGAACACTATGATATAGATTAGCAAGAGCTGCTGAATAAACAATCTTCTCCAGTATTAAATATTGATTGAGTTAAATATATTTTATTTGTTGAACATTGAGAGCTAACGCAGCACCTGCTGTAATTTATTACTGCTCAGTTGTAAATGTTTCGTCGACTCATAGTGGAACTCGGAACTTTCCCACCAACTCACATCAACTGCTTAATCCAGCTTTGAGTCCTGGCGAGCTGAAGCTGAACGTGGGCCAAGACGGGTTCAATGTTTGCATGTAAACACTAATTAACTTTTTCATTTTATTTTCCAGCCCGTCCTCTCACCACAGTGATTTGGACTCATCTCAACAACAAGCCCGAATGTCGGCTTCCTGCGCCACGAGAGAGCTTGATGAGCTGATGGCCTCTTTGTCTGACTTTAAGGTACAACGTGGAGCGGAAAGACTCCACTCAGCCAACCAAACACAAACTTTTCTGCCCTCTTCCTTTTACCTCAACTTTGCTTCTCTGTTCTCCAGCCCAGCTCTTTGGGCTCCCTGCTGGAGCCAGCAGGAGCGTCTTCAAGCTCTCACCATCCTGCAATCTCTTCCTCCGTTACCCCAGCGGCTTCTCCTTCCCTCACTCTTTCCCACCCGTCTGCCTGTGCCTCCCCTCTCTTCTCTTTACCCGCTGGTCTTGAGCTGCACATAGATGAGGATGGAAGAGATGATGGTGTGTCGAAGCCCCATCTGAGTCGTTTGCCTCCCCTCAGTCCCACGTCGTCCCTCTCTGCAGCCAGCGACCTGGACCTGGACTCGGTCATAGACGTGTCTGCAACCATGCTGTCCAACCAGACCAAGTCTCTGCTCGTCCTCTCCCAGATGAGAAATAGCCCAACATCCTCTAATACCACCACCACCCCCTCCCTTACCTCAGTCAACACTGTCCTCGACAACAAGTTCTCCAAGTCACCCAGTCCGTCTGTGGAAAGAGTTTCACCTTCCACCGCTGTTGGTAAATTCCCCTGTGCTCCCGAGACTTTAGGCTCTACTTGTTTTCATGATGTCAGTGTCAACTGCTCTGCTCCACCTCCTTTAAGAAACTTTAGCCCTCCTCTTTCAACTCCGTCCCCTTTTCCTGCTGCTGCCTCCATATCACCACTTTCAGGTTACGCCTCCTCTAAAACGTCCTCACCCTCTCCACTCTGTCCACTGGTCGTCCCGCCTCCGCTGGCCTTCACCACCATCAGCAGGCAGCTGTTAGATGCAGGGCCCACAGCACAGAGCGACGGCCCCCTCACTGTCCAGCGGCCCCCTGCGGTGGAGCCCTCCCTGGACGAGGCGCTGGACAAGTTGCTGGCAATGAGTTTTGCACAGAATCACAGCGCGAGTGTGGAGGACCCGCAGCTGAAGATGGAGGCGCATTGTCTCGGCAGAGGGATGCCGGAGGTGCAGGAGGAGCTCATCCTGCCCATGGACAGGGGCAGCATTCAACCCGACACCTTCACCAGCACCACCAACACCATCACTGACGGCTCGGTGGACGGAGGCACAGATGGGAACGGAGATCTGGACTGGGCTGACGAGGAGCTGTCCATGTCCCTACATGACGGACTGGACGGCACCATGACGCCGTACACTGAGAGGCCGTACACCGACGGCAGCATGACCCCGCTGACCGAGGCCAGCTGGATGGACGAGTCCATGACCCCGTCCTCATGCCCCGGGACCCCCGATGTTGCCCTGGACCTGCCCCTCCTCCAGACACCCACCATAGACAGAGTCTCTGCATCCGGACATGTAATCATCTCGACGACACTGGATGCTTTTGTTTCTGTTCCACTTTATTTATTTATTTACTTTTTTATGACTGATGCTTATATTCTCCCGAGCCTCTGCCTTGAATGAAGCATTCTACTGCCAAATAGAGTTAACAAGATATTTCTGGATTAAATGGTTAATTGAGCAAACACACAAAACAATGTGTGTTCATCTTTGTAGGCCGAGTGGACAAGTCCACTGAGACCCATTGATAAGTTTCATATTGTTGTGCTTCAAATGGGCCGAACACAGGAAGTGATGAGCAGTGGAATCACTGTCTGTTTGCACTATAAATTCTGGATACTCTTGACTTCTTTATATATTTTATAAGTATAGGTAGATTTAAAGACCACAATTATAAGAACGCAATTCCCTCAGCGCTCAACATGGTCCAGGTCTTTAGTTCAAAATTAGGAATTGACTATAAACAAACTGGATTTCATGTTTTGAGACGCTCCGGTCAGTTTGTTCTGTTTAATCTGAAGAAATATTAGAACTAAATAGAACAACAGAACAGAAATAACACGGTCAGGCAGAGGCTGGAGGAGGAGAAACAAGCTAATGGAGGTTTTTTGGTTGTTTTTTTTTTAGCTTTGATATACTTACAACTAACTGTTAAACACAAACGTTTTTAAACCTGAATGTGATAAAGTGAGCTCACGTCAAAGCATGCAAGAAGTACATGAAGTGTGATTCCACTGACCTGCATCCTGGCATGTTTGTGCGAGTCGCTTGCTACCTGCTCGAGCTGCTTATGTTTCAAGCTGGATATCAGAGGAGGTGCTCACTATGTTTTCCATAGATAAAGTCAGTGATTAGACGCACAAAGGAGATTCCTAATGTTCACCCTATGTACCGAGACGGTCATCTGCGTAGGAAGATGGGACCCATGATCGTAAACAAGAGCACTTCTCAGGACCGGCTCATAGAGGAGCTTCAGGGTAAACTGGGGATCGGCCGCTCAGAGCGCCGTCGTAAACAGTCCGATGACTGGCTGACGGAAGGCGTCATCGTCATGTCCAAACCGCAGCGATTCCGAGCCGACGGGGCCGGCAGCGAAGTCGACAAGGTTGGCGGCTGTGTGCTCCGTAGTTTGACCACATTTCCTGTTTCCACTCGACACACCTTCTCTCGTTTTCTGCACATTTTCCTCTGTTTCCTCGCTTTCTCTGTTCTTCTCTCCCCTTCAGATCATAATTCACCCCGAGTCGCCTGTCCCTGTGAGGAAGGTGCTCCCGCCTCTGTCGCCCCCCATCCCCCGCCGCCCGCCTGTTCTAGAAGAACCTAAGCGATCGATCCCCGTCCAGAACCCCCCCGTCCCCACACCCCCGCCTCTTCCTCCCCCGCCTTCTCCTCCTCCACAGCCCATCCACATTCAGGAAGCCGCTACCCCTGCACACCGGCTCATAACTAAAAGCTCACCACCACCCGCCCTGAGTCAGCACCCCCCCACTCCACTACCAGAACCCCCACCTCCTCTTCCTAAAAGCCCGGCCCACCCTCCGCCAGTGGAGCCCGTTTCGCCCAAAGTCCTGGTGTCGGTAGGCTGTCAGACAGAGTACGACCCAGTCTTCCCTCCGATGCAGGCACGAGTCCCCACTTCTCTTATCCCCCATTCTGTCACACGGCTCACCAGTAATCACGTCACCTCACATTGAAGTATCACGCACAATTTGTCGCATCGCTTCGGTAGCATGAGAGACTAAAGAACAGCTTTGGGATTGAACCTTTTCAGATTATGGCGCAGGGGAAAGGTGGCGTCCCGGGTGGGAACCCGACGCAGGTCAACAAGCTGGACAACATGCTGGGCAGCCTGCAGTCCGACCTCAACAAGCTGGGCGTGCAGACGGTAGCTAAAGGAGTGTGCGGCGCGTGCTGCAAGCCAATCGTTGGACAGGTGAGATACTTTTAAAACGCTGCAGCTCTGGTGTGGGAATATTTAAGGAATATAACCGCGTTTAGAGTTTTCAGTGTCGACCTGACATTTATTTTGACCTTTCAGGTTGTGACGGCGATGGGTCGCACTTGGCACCCCGAACACTTTGTGTGTACACACTGTCAGGAGGAGATCGGCTCCAGGAACTTCTTCGAGCGTGACGGGCAGCCATACTGTGAGAAAGATTACCACAGCCTCTTCTCTCCGCGATGCTACTACTGCAACGGGCCCATACTGGATGTGAGTCGCTGTCGGTTTGGAGCTTCTATTGTGGGTCAACTGGTCAGTAAAACTCGCTCTCATGTGCTTTCAGAAAGTTGTGACGGCGCTGGATAGGACATGGCACCCAGAACATTTCTTCTGCGCTCAGTGTGGATCATTTTTTGGCCCCGAAGGTGAAGTGACGCTTTATTTACACTGAAGTAGGATTGTTGCCTTCTCTTTACTCGAGACATTGAGCTTTGTGAACTCCAGTAGCGGCTCGGTTGGTTTGTTGATCTCATAAAGTCAAAACCTCACCCTGTCTCTTTTGTAGGTTTCCATGAAAAAGATGGGAAGGCCTACTGCAGGAAGGATTACTTTGACATGTTTGCTCCGAAATGTGGCGGCTGTGCCAGAGCCATCCTGGAAAACTACATCTCAGCACTGAACTCTCTGTGGCACCCCGAGTGTTTTGTTTGCAGGGTTTGTATCCAGACTTTTCTATTCTACCATTTTCTGTTTTGATATTTCAACACTGTGGAAATAAATATGTGCTACACGTTGGGTTGACTGAAAACCTACAGTTCAGACTATAAAATTACAAAATTCTAAAAAACGAATGTGAATAAAAAATCAATTGACACACGTGCAGCCCTGCCACGGGACAAACAGCCACAATGAAAACTGTCTGATTCTGCTGCTTGATCCTAATAGTTAAACTGTAAAATGCAACTCAGTTGTTGCAGATTCCTTTTTGCCAAAAAAACGTTGAGATGGGAGTTCTGTGACGATACGTTTGCGATGTCGATGCGTCATTCACACATTGTTGATGAATCATCGGCTCTTTACTGACTAATGCAGACGTTCCTGGTGAAATACTTCAGGAGAGATTTTATAAGCAGATCGAGCTGTTGGCAGCAGAAAAGCAGAGAACTATTGGGAACAGCACCTTTTTAACTGGCGATCAAACCAACGTCTAAAATCTATATTGTGTTTCAGAACAAATCTTTTTTTCATGATTGTTTCTTTTTATATATTTTAGTTTGTAATCCATCGTGTGTATATCTGATCATTGCATAGAAGGTGTGTGTGAGACTGTACCAGATCAAGTGAAGCCTGTTGGAGGCTGCTCAGGTGTTAAAAATCCACATTAGAAATAAATCCATAGACCATTTAATTTAAATGGATGCTTTGAATTGAATTGGAATTAAAGACACCGGCCCCTTCCTCTGCGTGTGTCTGCAGGAGTGTTTCACCCCGTTCGTGAACGGGAGCTTCTTCGAGCACGATGGCCAGCCCTACTGTGAAGTGCACTACCACGAGCGCCGCGGCTCGCTGTGCTCCGGCTGCCAGAAGCCCATCACGGGCCGCTGCATCACCGCCATGTCCAAGAAGTTCCACCCGGAGCACTTTGTGTGCGCCTTTTGCCTGAAACAGCTGAACAAAGGCACCTTTAAAGAACAGAACGACAAACCCTACTGCCACGGCTGCTTCATCAAGCTGTTCAGCTAGGCGCTGCCGCCCGCGCCGCGCTCCGGTCGGAGCTGAGAGGAAGTGGCTGAAGCAGGTTTAGCACAGGTAGAGTGAGAACACAGTCGGTTTGTATCGGAGGACGTTGGAAGCGTGTGTGGGTTTAGGTATGTGCATGTGACTTGAGCAGCTCACTGCCTCCACCAAACTAAAGGTTTTTCAAAAATGTGGTTTAAAAAAAAAAAAAAAAAGTTTTTTGTCTGGACTGACACCAATTCTTTCTGAAGATTTTCTGAATTTTGTACATTCAATGAGTAAACGTGACACTGATGTCGTCCGTTTTTAAAGGTTATGCAAAGTTTGCTTGTTTTTGTTTTTTCAAAACCCAAAATGATGCTGCTGGAAAACCAACTGGAGATGACCTCACTCCCAGTCTGATTCTCAGTGGCTCCAAGCAGTCCATCGTTCATGTAACCCTCCAATCAGCCACTTTTGATCATTTTCAGAGGCAGTAAATTCTTACTAAAATTCATAAATGATTATGTATGTTTGAAGATGCTCACTGGTTGAGTTTGTCCTTTTTGAAACCATAAAAAACAACAAATCTAAAGAAGTATAACAGGGAGCAGGTGACCTGTTGTTTTTAGCTTTTCACTAAAGTGTTTTTACAACCGAGGGCAAATTGAGTTTTGATACTTTATTATCTGTTGCATGAAGTTGGATCCATGGTGGATTAAGTCTGACTGGATAAGTTGGTTGGCGTTCGTTATTCTGTGTGAAGCCGTAGTGATTTTCAGAGTCACTCAGTCATCGCCTGGATGTAAAGACTGTGAGGGTGGCCACTGGTACCGAGCAGATTGAATCAATCCTACTGTCAGATCAGCTTCCTAACCTGCTTCAAACCAAAAGCAAAGCGCGTCTGCGTGGATATTTAACAGCAGAAACCAAGTGCAGCATGCGGCCGTGCGCCGGCCGTCGTGCGAACATTGTTTTTGTGCTGCAAAATCATTCCTTGTCTTTCCACTGAAGAAAAGAGAAAACGATCTGAACGTTGTCTCATTCAGTGAAGTGGAGTCACTCAAAGACTTTGGGAGTAAATTGTGTATCTCGTACACAGCCATGACTGTTCCTGGTCAAATCCACAGATTTTCTTCTTGTAAATATCCAATGCAGCTACGTTATAAGCAAAAGCGCTGACATGCTTGGCATGTACACGTGTTAATTAACCACTCGTCTGGAGGAGGGAGGAGAGCGGCTGCTGGAAAGGCACAGGAAAGACACTCTCTGCTGTCATTACTGTATCGAGAAGCTGGTGAATGTTTGTTGTTGTGAAAGACGTGCATCGCTCAAACAGTACACAAAATCTGTGTGACTTTCTAGTAACTATGCAGCTGTGGACTAATGACTTTGTAATACAGCCCCAGAGTGTATTTGTTAACAGGTTGCCTTAACCTTCCTATGAGTCTCGTGTCTAATAACACTGGAGAAGTCGGCAGGAAACTGACGTCAAGTCAGCCGTCGGGTCTGTTTTCAGGTTATTAGTCTTTGAGTCTACTGAAAAATAACAATACGAGCCTGGTGGTCTGCGAGGTGAGCAGCAGATATAGTCAGCCTTTCGTCTTTTCAGGGAATTCTAGAGCCTTAAATCTTCACTTACTCTATTTAAGATAGCATTTAACAGTTGTTTCCTCAAATCAGTTTATTAGTTATTTAACCAAAGCCATACCTTCTCTGATTTGTTCTTGTCTGTTCACTTTTTTTTTTGTTTTGTTTCATTTTCACTCTGAATGTCAATTATATGAATTGTGAAATTCCTCTATTCTAGTCTGATTACAAATAAATTCTGTTTTGGTATCACTCTGTTCTCAAACGGCTTTATTTGTGCATCACTCTTAAACTGACGCTGCCAGAAAACATTTAGAATGGTAATCTAGATGTACTGGTGATATCATTTGAGGTTTAAAGTCTTTATTTTTGTAACTGGCACTTTTTTTTTGGTAATCTACGAAATAAATCGCTAGAAAGCCCCTAAATATGTGAGAGAACCACAGACTCAACACAACTGTTGGATCCCGAAAAGAAAATGGCTGTAAAACAATCACACAGAAAAAACCCACTGATCAACAAACCAAAGTACCAAAAAACACTCAAAGTCAAAAAGGAGTTCAAATTACACCAACTAGTAAGCATTTCTTTTTTTAAGAACTGCAAGAAGACATAGAGGAAAGGAAAAGGTGACTACAGTAAAGTCTAACGTGACCACAAATAAAAATTTGTTTCAGTAATAAAAGATTCACTACGATTACAAAGACTTCAACAGAGACACAAGATCATCACAATGAGTAGTGACCTGAACACAATGACACTAAAATGTTCAAAACAAGGCGAAAAGCTAATGACCACCCACTTCATATGCCGAATAAAGACGTAATGTTACAGAAAATGACAAAAGAAAGTGCCAGAAAATGACCAGTTTTCCCTGGAACAGGACTGAAAAACAGAAACCACTTCACAGCCAAGTTCCTTTCGTTTCCTGTAGTTTAGCAGTACTCACTTCTCACCGGCAGGCGGCAGAAGAGAATTGTTTAGAAGAAGAACGAAGAAGACTCGCTCTTCTCTGGGATAGGACAAAGTATCTCACGTGACCTGCTGTGTCATACCCGGAAGAATGACATGTTTATTGCTTAGCGTCAGATTTTTCGAGTAGATTAAGTATTCTGGATTACAATTAATAAAATAACTCGTCCGGGTCGAGTTTCGTGTGTTGTGTTGAGTTTACTAAACTGAAACGGAAAACTTGATTCGAGTGGTAATTCCGTTAAACGCGGTAAGTAAACAACATTTGCTGGCAGTTTTCTGGGTTCAGTGTTTGAAGGTTCTTCACATATTTACTTGATTGGACGATTCACGAGTTTAAATCGTTTTTGGTTCGTTTCTGATGAGCTTGTGATGGAATAAGCGGAACCAGCAGCTTGTATGTTTATTATTATGCTGATTATTAAGTTGAACTGACTGAGGATCCAGACACCTTCACAATCAAACGTGTTTATAATGTTGTTGGTGTATTAATTCACTTCTGATTGTGCTTTTAGCCGTTATCTATTCATTCATCTCCTTTAACTGTATTTCACCGTGCAACTGATTTACCAATGACAGATTCCACATGGATCATTTTCGTCAACAGCCACGAAAATCTGTCTGAGAAAACTGTGAACATTAAACAATCAAAATCCTCGCAGATTTTTTGATGCAAAGAAGAGACCAGTACTGGCTGGACCACTATGGCATCCTACTTTGATGAACACGACTGTGAACCCACAAACCCAGAGGAACAGTACAGGCAGAATGCTCTGCTGGAACTGGCCAGGTGAGAAACTCACTGGTACAATAGCCATTGAGATAAACAGTAATACTACATATATGATCTCTTTCATGCATACTATAACTTACATAATATTTATAAAACATACGTAACATTCAGAGGCGTCCAAAAGTGATCACCTCTCCAGAAGCACAGAATAACTACGTTGATAAATGTACTGAGTCAACTTCTGATATACACTTAATGACAAAACTTTAAAGAAAAAAAAAAAAGGATTCATATAATTTGTAACTTTAGTTTTATTTTATTAATTGTAAGCAACAATTACAGAAAGAATGATGGCGGATCTGTGTGCAGGTCACTGATGCAGGGTTTGGACCTGATGGACTCGGCAGGCTTCGACCTGTCGGACTGGGACCAGCGGCTTCCGCCTCCGGCTGCTAAAACGGCGGTTCAGACCCTCACCGTGGTCGTCATCTCTCCCGAACAAGCAGGTGACGGCAGAGAGCGTCTTCGTTTGATCCTACAATCAGCCGGGACGCTCCGAGTGGCACGAGGACCCGGTTCAACCCACAATATGAAGCAAAGCGCCTCCTTTGAAGGATTTGTTTAGGTCGGACAAGATGGAGAGAGAAAAACGACGTTTCCCTCCTGGCTTCATGTGTCTGTCTTAAAAACAGACAAAGGAATTTGTGAATTCGAGAGGTTTTGCTCAGTTTCACTTGAAATGTTGAAATTATACTTGAAGATGTTAGAAAAAACAAAACATTGAGACGCTTTAGTTTGTCGGTGAAAATGTCTGCGTCTGCAAGTATTTGGCTTCACTGTAGAACTTGTAGCCGTCTCCAGGAATAACCTGATTTTAAACAATTTCCTCTTTGTTGTTGTTGTTGTTGTTGCAGACAAAGGTGTGAAGTGTCCGGTGTGTTTGCTGGAGTTTGAGGAACAGGAGACGGTTCGAGAAATGCCCTGCAAACACCTTTTCCACGCAGGATGTATCCTGCCCTGGCTGGGAAAGGTAACGCTCACCGATGTGCCACCCTGAATGTTGTTTTCATTAAAAAAATAAAAACAAAAGACTGTTGTGTCTTTGAATCGTAGACAAACTCCTGTCCGCTCTGTCGACTTGAACTCCCGACTGACAACCCGGAGTACGAGGAGTTTAAAAAAGACAAGGCGAGTGTGAGAATCGGCCGCCGTCCACCTGTTTGTTTCTATTTACCTGCAACAAACATTTTCAGTCTCGTATGTAAGAAGCATCGTTCTAACAAACAGTCTTCCTGCTGCAAATGTCCGGGTTTTTTTTGCAAAGTTTATTCAAACGTGTCAATTTGTTTTTAAATGTTAAAGTTAATGCAGCGCTCACTAGTTTACAAGAGGCCGTTCACTCCCTTCTCTGGTTTGAGCTGTTCCTCCTCTCTTCCTGGTGTTCGGAGCTGAGTGAGGTTGTTTCTTTTCTGCCGACCTGCAGGAGAGGAGAAAACAGCGGGAGCACCGGCTGGAGGGTTTACACGGAGCCATGTACACATGACAGCACGGCGCCGCGCCGCGCTCCAGCCCGCCAGGAGAACATGAAGGCTGCGTTCACACCACTTCAGACTGTCGTCACGTCCTGTAACGGGGAAAACATTCAGCCTTCATGTCAGCTCATCGGCGTGCACGAAAAGTGAGGGAGAAGATTTTCAAAAATAATGGTGTGAATGCAGCTGGAGCCTCCGGGTTGCTGAACATTTCGACACCAAATAGGAAAAAAAGAAAAAGATTTATAAACAATGTCCACAGCTGCACTTCTTCCAGTTCAGTCTTTTCATTCCTTTTGTTGTTATTTTTTTTTTTTTTTTTTATAGAAAAGAATGATACGCTGTGAATGCACAATGACTTGTTCAGCTGTATTTATCCTTTTCCCTGCTACATAAATACTGAATTTAAACTGGTACATTTGGTTTGTGTTGATGTCTTCTAATCCACTCATCCTGCCCCCTCCCAGTGAAACCTGCAGTTGGAGGCATTAGTTTTGAAAGAGTTGGAAAGTATAATATGTGTGCAAGTGGCGTAAACATTTCTATTGCAAAGGCTTGAAGCCTTTCTTTGATTTACATAGTTTGTTAAAATTTAATTAAAGTGGCATATATGATTTTCTTTTGTCTGGAACACATGACATGCCATCCTCCACACACCACACCAAACAGTTTCTCTGTGAGATTATTAGTTTATCTACAATAATATTGATTTAGTTTTAAAGGTTTAAGTTACTATAAACGTTTGGGAGTCCGCCTAACATCAATAAACAAAAAGAGCAAAATAAAACACTAAAGTCTTGCCTCCTTTCTAACAACCATGAGCAAAGAGTTAACATGAGAACAACCACGCATGCTCTGTGTGCCGGTGAGAACGAGAGGCTGCCAGCGGGGAATCCAAAATGGCCGACAATATGGCTGCTTCCTTGAGATCGCCGCCATATTGTTCCGCCATTTTGTTCCGAATCACCACCACAGCGCCACTCTCGGTGGGAGGCGGTAGTACATGAAATATGGCCGCTTCCTGCAATAGATGCCACTGCTCTGGCTCGTACTGTCCACTTGAGAGAGACAGAATGATGTGGTGTCTCATGCCCTCATAAATTCACAATTTAGAGTTTGAGCACCACAGGATTAATGGCTCAGTGTTTTCTCTGGTTGGTAAAGCTAAACTGAACTGTGTAATGAAGCAGCATAAGTTGTGTGTTGTCAAGTTTACACTGTAATGTTTGTAGTTCATGTAACCTTGCCAATACCCAACATTAAAAGAGGTAAGTTTTGTGTAGAATATCATGAGAGCATTTGTGAGATTAGATCCCTCTCCTCAAACCTTCTCCTCTCTCTGATCTTTGAGCGGCTTAATTAAACCTTTAGTCCTTTTCAGGAAATCGTTTGTAATTTTAATGCATTTTCACAGTTCTTTCTCTATGCTCCGTTTTTGTATTCCAGATAAATGCTGAGTTCATGTGAGTTACAGCAGTTCCCTTGGAGACAAAGTTCTTGGCACAGTTGGACAAGCGCTCCACCAAAATGCTGGCGGTCATCAGGACCAAGGGAGGACGTGTGAAACGGCGGGCCACCAGGACCGTGCAAGTTTTAGATGAGGTATCTATGCACAAGTTGGCTATCAGTGGGATCCACAGTTGAATAGTGCGTTGGGGGGTATGGGTCTGTCTGTTTGTCTGGTAAATAAATTGTAACTGTTCTTACTCAGACTGTGGAGATCACCATCAGAAGGGAATGCATCTTCAAATCTCTGATCTACCTGGGTGAACCTGTTGAACATCTTATCAAAGAATACCAGGTAGGGACATCTCCCCCACGCTAACAGACAACACACACACACACACACACACACACACACACACACACACACACACACACACACACACACACACACACTGATTTTGTATTTGAGATGCAACGTAGCACTGTATAAATTTTCCTCGTAATAAACATTTTTATTATGTGTGTATTTTGGATTGTATGCCCAAATTGCTGTAATAACAACGTCAAGTGGGGAAAAGTAATTTTTGATGAGTCCTTGACTTTTGTAATAGCACCATCACCAGCCTGAACTGAGAACTCTTGTGTCTGCCATTAATCCAGTAAAGTGACCAGTGTTTCAGAAAGTGAGGAGACAGACTGACCATATATCAAAATGTGCAGCTTCTTCTGGACTTTATTGTTTTTACTAATCTATTTCATACTATTTATACTTTTTGAAATGTTCAACTTTTTCTGAATTTGAAATGAGTGAAAACAGTCTCCAGGCTTTCAAACCCCCGTCACTATGATGGAGCCACAGACCAAAGCCATGTTGTCTTGCTGTGTGCTATTTAATCTGTCACTAATCAACCCTCTTACTACGGTGGTCTGAAAGTGCAAAACACTACAATCTTCAGAAAACACTACCATATCCAAAAAACACTCCCAAAAGAGAAAACACTATCAAATTGAGAAAGCACAATCAAAAAACAATGGAAACATCAGGTACCATATCCAATAAACAGTAGCAGTCTGTGAACCAGTCAATGGCATTTCTCCATTGCACTTCATTTTATTGTCCACTAGATGTCCTCGCAGAGCACTGTGCGTCATTGAAGCCTCAAATAATGAACCATGCTTAAAATGTCACGATTTCCAATCAAAATAAAGACTTTTTACTGCTTCAAATGTTGAAATGTGTTACTTTTTTGTGTTAAACTTAGCATTGCGGAAACAACTATGATTTTTCACTTTATTCATCATAATGCTGAAGTAAAACAAACAACCATGCATTTGTACCTGTTTTGTCCAAGTTAGGCAGATTTCAGGCTGCACAGATCCAGTCTATCTCAAACAATCATCAAATACAAGAATGATTATGTTTTGTTATGTGAAAGTAAATCCAAACGGACATTGAGTCCATGAGGGCGGAGTCCAGCCTGGTGGGCGGAGGTGGTGGCCGAGTTCACGAGGGCGGCGGCCCAGACCAGGCGGGCGGCTGAGAAGACGACGGCCCAGACCGGGCGGAAGGTGGTGCAGATTGGGCGGAAGGTGGTGCAGATCGGGCGGAAGGCGGCGGAGACAGCAGCCGAGGTGTGGCGAGGAGGAGCAGTCTCTGAACCAGTCAGCAGCACGTTTTCATTGCACTTCATTTTATTGACCACTAGATGTCCTTGTAGAGCACTGTGTGTCATTGAAGCTTCAAATAATAAACCATGCTTAAAATGAACTATCAAAGCTTCAATAAAGCCTCGACCAGCCGTCAGTACCTGCAGGCCACAGAGAGGACAAAATATCTTGTTTCCAACTATGGAAGACAGTCTCTTATCCGCGGAATGTGGACCATGCTTCAGTGGGCAGGAATGACTTCCTGTTACAGAGACACACTTTGCTTCTGTCCAATCAGCGATGTGTGTGTCATCGGCAGTGTGTCCAATCAGTGACGACCCTGCCGTCAGCACCTTTCCGTTGTGTTTTTTTGGATTTGCCAGTGTTTTCTGAAGTGTGTAGTGTTTTACACTTCCAGGCCACCGTACCTCACTCAGTAACTTCATACATTTGAGGTACTTTTGAAACTTCTTTAACAATGTCTCTCTATTCAATACATTTGAATTTGTTCATATAATGAAGACTTGCGGATTTACTTGTAGCCCTTTTCTTAACGTTTCTCTGCTTTGTTTATATTGTCATACATCTTTTCCACTAATCTCAACAAATCCAGGCATTTTTAAGTCAGTCCACCCTGTTAACAAGTTCTACTTTAAATGTATTTTATTCAGCTATTTCTTCACCCATATTAGCATTACTTAAGCATTTCTCTTAAAGCTGTCAGGTTCCAGTTTAATTTTTCTAAATCTTCAACTGTAAAGACTTAGTCATGCAGGAGCTTCTAAACTTCTTCTGCCTTCTTAACATTTCAACTACTCTTAGCTCTTTAAAAGCCAATCCTCTCTCAGCTCACAAGGTATACGTCTCAGCTGGAGCATCAGCTTTTTCAGCATGGCTACAGTGGATTTAGAATTGCTCCGGCAATGGGGTTCAGCATTCACATGCATTTTCTTGAGGAACTGCGTCTTTCTGATTGTCCACATTTGTTGCTTTTTTGTGTGTGCAGGAAAGTGAGGCTGACAAACTGGAGCAGGCAACCAAGTCAATCTTTGTCACTGGAGAAGATGAACCTTTCCATCCATCTAAAGACATTAAGATGGTCAGAGATGGAACTCAGGTCCTGAACGAGGTGCCCTCCATTGCAATAGCTGTTGCCATGGTTTTTGGGCTCGTATACGCGCTCAATATCCAACGAAATCTGCAGTACACCCTTGGATTTGTGCAAAAGGTCCTGATGGAGCTTGGAGCTTCATAGGCTGTGGGCCCAGCTTTACAGTCCTGAGGAGGCAGGATCTCCTCATTATGTTTTCCTATTGGTGAGAAAGTTTGAGTGTTTTTACAACCAAGACTTTGTACCCTTTTTATATGAGGTTGGTGTTCAACGTTTGCACTTGCGTGACTGCATTTCCACTACAGTATTGACAAAAGTATTCGCCAAAGTTTTCAAAGGCACGGGTATGCGGCGTACTGAAAACCTGGAGAGCGATTGCATTTGCACTTTTGTGTCGATAGTGATTTTAGTACAGCAGAAGTTGAGATTTTTCACACTCGAGAGAGCTCCAGAGGTTACCTCACACGTTTGCAGGTTATGGAATTGATAAAATTCATACCAGTCATCTGATAAGCATTTTGATTTTAATGAATAATCCCTCTTTGACTGTTTGAAATGGTACCTTTTCTGATTTTGTTTTGGGGGAATTTTCTGCTATTCAGGTAAAACAAAATGTACCCATATACATGCAGTATGTTGACTTGAAAATGCAGTTGTTTCTTGGTTACTCTCAGTATTTAAAAAATAAACCCTGTGTTATGGTTGAGAAGGACTGTTCATCTTTGTACCTTTTGAAAAATGTTGGTTGAACAATAAATAATGTGTTAAAAACGACTTTGTTCCGAGTATAAATCAACATGGAATAAAAGCATTTGCAAAATAAAATGTTATATACATTATATTATGACAACTTTCAGTTTTTATTTGATACAACATAAAAAGGTACTTTGTGCCGATATACAAAGGTGTTTTACATCAAGTTAAAATAATCAACTATATAGAAGTGGATTATTTACATTACGAAATTAGGCCAATTTATTTATTTTAAAACAACTTAAAACAATTGGTTTGTTTCATCCTTCAGAAAATTGGTTTCCATGAAATTGAATATTTTAAACAAAATTTATTGTTTCAATGCTAAAATATCAGGTGTGACAGATTACAGTAAAAACTACACTTAGTTATTTTTATTCTTTTTCATGTCTCTAATTGGCTGGCACCAGAGTTACCTTCTGCTTCACCTCATGTTTACATGTGTTGAAATGACAATAAAGCCCCTTGAACCTTGAACATCAATTTTTTTTAAGTGAAGCCAATGGTGTTTATTTTTTCAGTGTACTGCAACTAATAAAGAGCAGTTTACTGTAGGTGTTTTCATAGACCTCAGTAAGGCCTTTGACACCATAGATCACACACTACTTTGAAACAAAATGCAGAGGTCTGGTGTCAGAGGTCTGGCTCATGATAGGCTGAGAAGTTATCTTGGTGTCAGAGAACATTCTGTCTCAGACCTCAACACTGCAGCCGTGATGTATAAAGCAAATAATCACATGCTGCCTCAACGCATCATAGTAATAACAAAAACTCAATAATAATAATAGTATTGTAATAATAGTAATAATAGTAAATAAATACTAATAGGAAATATAAGTGTAATTATTTTTCAAGAAGAAACAGGAAGCAAAGATTTTAATTAATGTTTTCTGATGTCTTATGTTTGTGTCATACAAGATGTAAAAAGCTTAGAATGAGAAATAGTCCACTATTATAAGCTTTGTGTACTATAGCTGTGATCTGGTTGTCACTGGTGGTGCAGTGGACCCAAAAGCAGACTGACAAGTTCCATAAAAAGCAGAGTTTATTGGCAAAATTGTCCAGGGGTTAAAAATCCAAAAGAGAACAGGGATACAAACAAAAGAACAAAAAAGGATTTAGGATAACAGTGGAGTGTTGGGAATGAGAAGATGCAAGGTGACACAGACAAGCGAGAGGAGCAGACACAGGTGAAACTCCTAACACAGATTGGAGCACACAGAGGGAGAAGACAATAGGATCAATGGAGAGGTGAGGTTTGACACACAGCGGCAGACGCAGGACACGTTTACATGTGTTTACAAAAACAGATATTTCCCCCGCCCCAAAAGAAATCTACATTGACACCGATCTGCATTTTCACCTGGTTTAGAGCTATGATGAGCATGCCAAACCTGTAGGGGGCAGTGTAACCAGAAGCATGAATCCATGATCACCAATCAGAATCCAGGAAAAAAACACGAAATCACTAATTGTGGCATAAATCTCCCTTTTCCCCCCTTTTAGATGCAAACGGAGACACAGAGTTTTTCTAAATCTCCAATGTGGCCGGTTTTCAGAAATCATCCACTGTGGTGACTCGTAGCTGTTGTTTATGTGTTTTGTAAATACCAGGGTACGTGTAAACGTGGCCGCAGACCCAGAGACCTGACACTGGTGGGCTCAGGTCATTTATTCTCTTGTATTGTGACGATTGCTGACAAGCTCTGGCCTGGCAACGCAGCCACCTGACCAGCGCTCTCATGCCCGCTACACACTGGGCCATTTGAACAAACTTAAAAGTTGTCAGCCAGCGACACGACACCACATGACTCTAATAAACGCTGGGCACCACATGAAGTTTGCTGTGTGCAGATTTGGCAACGAGAACAAACGGCGAATCGCAGCCTGGGATGTTTGTTCATTGCCTTTGCTGTTCCATCCAAAAGGTGATATGAGAGAGTAACACCTTATTAACTAACACGTTACCGGCATAACTGATTATTAACCTCATTATTACAGATGGAACGAGCCATCCTTCAAAACCCCAGTCACGAGGATTTGTTTGATGACGTCACAAAGCGCGCTCTGAAGACTCCGCCCCCTCTGCTCCGCGGCACTCAGAGTTTCCGAGTGAGAGAGACAATCAGACGTGTCAGTTTCCAGCAGATCGTTTTGGTCAGGAGAAGGCGTCTTCATTCTCTGCTTCGGAGTTCAACGTCAGTGAAGAACATAGAGCTATACATCTAGTTTCATAGAAGTGTGTGGTGCAGATCGGTTGCTGTGTGGCTAGCTCTGCAATCACAAGAAGCTATCACATCAGGAGGAAGATCTTTTGCGGTTTTTCTTCACTGATCAACTTTGTGGAATCTTGATCACTGAAGATTCTAGGAATCCGATATTGTGTGCCAGGCTTTAGCGGACACTCCAAAGAATCCAGCAGGTAACATCTATGTTTGACTTCATGCAAAGCCTCCCTGATCAGCAGCTTTTAAAACATCCCGTGGAACTTTATAACCACAAAGTAAATCCAATCATCCTTTTTTCATTGTTAGAATTAAGCAGAAATTCACTCTGTTACACGTTTTGATATTAGAATGCTATCAGCTTTTTTTTTCTTGCAGTCTTTTTATTATCTCTTAAACTTTTTTTTGTTTGTTTTTTTTGATGCAACTTTTCTACAATTTCTTTTGCATGTAAAAAGATGGGGAATTTTATAGATTTATTTATCTTTAGCCTGTGCCTCTTTAAAACCTTCATAAATTTGAACAATTCAACCTCTTAAACATTCAGCTATTCAATAAAAACAACTCAAAACAATTAAAACTTTTTCAAATATTTAAACGGCGGTGAAGGCGCAGACCAAGCGGGCTTCAGCGTAGACGGTGGCCCAGACCTGGCAGGCGACGGCTACAAGGTGGGTGTAGGTGGTGCAGACCGGGCGAAAGGTGGTGCAGACAGCAGCCGAGGTGTGGCGAGGAGGAGCGGGTTTGAGGCCCACAGCTTGATCCATCCCCTCCCCCGGGGACCCTGTGGCAGCGGGGCTGCCCCTGTTACCAGTCTCCGGAGCAGGGCTGCCTCCCAAGCCCCCCCCCCCCCTGACTTGGTTTGGGAACGTTTTGGTGCAACTTCAATAAAAGCATTGGACATTGAGCGATCTGACTCTGTGTCTCTGTGGGGGAACCCGGCGGTGGCATGCTCTACTGCCACACTGATTTATTTAATAACATCTTCGTGAATGTTGGGATTTATGGTTGGTTATTAGCATTTAATTACTGTAAGTAATAGATTACTGAAAGTAATAAATCACTGGAAGTAATTTTTGAAAAATTTTCATTATTAATGGGAGTAAACGGTCATTTACTCATTAACAACTCCTAAAGTAATCGAGTACTTACCGTTTACTCCCATTAATAATGTAAATTTCATAAATTATTTTTGATCATTTATTAGTGAAAAATTATGAATTTGAATAAATTTGTTATTTATGTTTTAATATAAAATTGGGGCAACACCAGATAAACTGGAAATAGCTAATACCAAAATATCTGTCTCGTTTGTAAAAGGTTTATTTAAGTTTAAGTCAGTTTAAGTTAATATTTCTGCGTAAAATATAACAATCTTAAATAAAAGGGAAGGTGTGAGATCCGAGCACAGACTGTTACAAACCAGTGAATTGTCAACAATAAATACACAACAATCACGAATCAAGAAGTGTTCGATTCAGCTAACAGGTGTTTATTAACAAAATGTATTAATTCACGGAGATCTAATCTATTAAACAGCGAACACTATGTACAAAGAGTGTGTGTGTGTGTGTGTGTGTGTGTGTGTGTGTGTGTGTGTGTGTGTGTGTGTGTGTGTGTGTGTGTGTGTGTGTCTTTCTATGGTTGTGAGGACCAAGTCCTGGCGGAACACCAACGTTGTGAGGACATTTCACATTGTGAGGACATTTTACCTGGTCCTCACAAAAAACATGCTTAAATAGACTTCTATTGCCCTAATAAATGTTCTGTGTAAGTTTCAGAAAAAGTCCTCTCAGAGGTAGAAAACTTTAAAATGTGTGTGAGGGGTAGTGCTCTACAGTGCCTCCAGTTGATCACACTCTGCTACTGCGGCTAAATAGCTGAACAGCCAGTCCAATTTTCTGATTGGCTCAGGCAGGGGACTTTTGCGATTGGCTGTTTCAGTCATGTGACAAGCACATGCACTGAATCAGTCACAATATGAGGCTGGGAGGAGATTTAAGAGAAGCAGCAAGCACACAAAAAAAAGATGGTTGGATGAATAAATAAATAAATGTGTGAAAAATATTTTTTAATGAAACTGTACTGATTCAATAAAAAATAAACAAAAAGAAATTAGTATTCAAGTACTTAATTATGTTTCCATTATTATAACTACATATGCTGAAGTCCTCGACAGTGATGGAGTGAAGAGTAGATCACATCATGAATGTTCAGCAGACGACTAATTTCCAGCAGCTGTGTGATGTTATTAGGTTGATAGAGACCAAAACATTAAAGGAACATTAGAAAAACTGGCCAAGGTACATCTGATTGTGATCAGGGGTATGTAGTGCCATATTATCTTATAATGGTACATTATGTATAAACGCAATACATTTCCACACCATTATGGAACAACTCTGCATTTTGTAATAATCTGTTCTATTTTTTAAGAAAACTCTATAATACATACACTTTAAAAAGATTCAATGATTTTATGAATTATGTAACAAATCATTTAAATGAATGCCTTAAATATAAAAAATATAATACCATCAGAAATATATTAAGCATTTGGTCATGTGAGGAGTTAAAACTTATTTTGAGTACTGAACTCCAACCAGACTCAGTTTCTGGTTGTGGCCCATATAGGCTGCAGGTACTTCACAAAGAAACTCTATAGATCAGGGGTGTCAAATATACGGCCCAGTAATTAACAATGTAAAGCTGCTCGAGCAGTTGAGTCTGCAAGGCCAGGCATGCTTGTTCTGAATTACGTATATTTACTGTGCTTTGACTTGTGTTTCAAAACAGATTTTGAAACCATTCTTCGGGATTTTGAATTTATGTTTCAACAATGCATCGCGATGCTGACATGAATGATTCTGCATCGATGCAACGATGCAGTGACAAAAGATAATCGATTATAACATACATGTATTACATGGCGTCACGTCAGCAGCGTTGCCTGCAGGTATGCACTCACAGAAGATTATAAGTGATGTCCCGATTTGAAAATTCACAATTATCATTGAACATGACAAATGCAAGACAGATAAATTATATTCACACAAAATATGAAGAGGAGAAACATAGTTGTAACAACACCAGCAACTGCTGGAGCTGAAGTTGCTGGTGTTACAACACCAGCAGCGAGCCCGATGTCGCTCCGTAGTTTAATTGCTCAGCATGTAACTCCGAACTGTACTACATGCTTAAGTTTCAGGTTCACGCGCCAGAGATGCTACATGCTACATTTAAAGAGTTGATGGGGTGATGGGTGTAATGACCGTGAAAGTCCACCAGGTGGAGGCAGACGTCGGAGGGTCAATGTGAGTGGGTGTAATGACCTCGAACGTCCACCAGGTGGTGGATGAGTTGGGATCCTCCTCAGAGCTGTCCAGGGCGGGGCTCAAACCCGTGCATGGTGATGACGTTTCAAATTATGATTGGTTGTGATGGCGTTTCGTATTTTTACTGGCTGCAAGTTTCTCCCGTCACAGAATGAAGCTAACATTAGCTTTCACAGTTTCGTAGGAGAAACTTCTTACATGCTCTCACAGGCTAACCAAGCGTACATGACAGTGGAGCTGAAGGTGGTTTGAAGCCTCCTGTCCTGATCAGTCTTCACAGAGTGGATCTCTCTCTTATCTATCTGTCTGTCCTCTCCTCTGTCCTCTCCCCCCACCCGGCCAGCAGGAAGCCTCCACCTCTGAGTCTGCTTTCTGCAGGTCTCTTCCTGTTAGAGGGAGTTCTTCCTTTCCACAGTCGCTCACGCTTACTCAAGTGAATTTGTTGGGTTTTCTCTATTAAAGTGCCCTGTGCTTGTATATAAAATAAAGAACAATGACATGATTTATGATGGTTTCATTCTTTTAAAGTTGTCATAGGTATTTGTTGAAGGTTTGTCATGGACATTTACTCCTTTCTTGCTGAAGAAACTACAGTTATTCTCCATTCTTGTTGTTTGTCTTGCTTAACGCAGCAACACATTGTCACTGGAAGAATAAAGTAGGCAGATCAGTTTGGTAGCTGACCTCTGACCTCTGACCCTGCGCTTCACTGTGGTTACAGCTGCAGCAGAGTTAGACAAATTAGTCAATCATGTACGCAGCAAGTGTCTGCAGAATAAACTTCTGTTACATGGCTCACCAACAATTTGGGATATAAAATGACACGGGTGCAGTGATGTGAAATGTAAATGTAATGCAGAATTTAGAATAGAGCAGAGTGGAGTTAGATGAGACACTTTTCTTATTTTGTCCTGAAGGTAAGGAAACATTACAAATAGAATAAAAGCATATACCATTATTTCAGGATGTATGAATTAATTCTGCCTCATTTCATTGTCAATAATTCCTTTCCAGTAATACATTATTACCTCAAATAGCAATGTTTTAATTTCTTTTCAGAAAGGTGAGTTGGAAATTTTGAACACTACTCACACTCGGTGGCAGAAATGAAACCAACTGCATTGTGAAGCACTGAAAGCGTTAAGCATTAAAACAAGCAAGGTGGACCTGAATGTACAAAATAACATAGAAATATTCTGTTGTATTTGAGTACACAAGTTTGATGGATGGATGATTTACGATGATCTTCCACCATCAATACATCCACATTCATTTTTTCCGAGGTTTTCCTATTTCAGTAAATATTATGCCAGAGTCATGACAGACTTCCAAAATGAATGGCTCATTAAATCAATACATTTTTTAATGATAGCGCTGAACTACGCTAATTGTATAGGTAATGCAGTCAATGCATGCACTGACTTCTTCTACCCTGTGGGAGATAATTGATAGATGGTGTATGTCTACAACAGATCCTTTTGTGATGAAACACTTTCTTTGTGTAACTAGATTAATCCTTTAATTATTGATGTGTGTTTTGTATATGAGGAGATATATTGCATATTGCCAGTTTAACTAAAGCATCTGGACACAAACAAATTGGCACCATGAAAGTGGACATGTTGGAAAGTGGACAATGTTAATCAGAGCAAATACATCTGAATTTGGGAGAAGGGCAAAAATAAAAACAACATATGAGATGATCTGTCGCAAAAAAAAAGACAAACGGTATCAACACATTGAGATTACAACACTTATTACTTATCTTGTAATAAAGCCACAAAATAAAAGTGGTGGGGAGCCAGCTGAGAAAGGCTCAGCTAATTTGCACTTTTATTTCAAATGCACTAAAAACAGGTGCAATAATAATTCCATCTGTTTTTCAGCAAACAAACTTTTTTTTTTTTTTTTTTTTATATCTTTTTATTAGGTTTTTCGACAGACAGACAGTAGGCATCACAACAGCAAAAAAAGAACGTTTACAGTTGGTGCAGAACTAGTTCACAGGAATTGAGGTAGAAAGGGTACATAGATATGAGCAGAATGTGGCAGCCTGACATAATGTCTATAAAATAAGGTAAAGTGTCTGTAGTTTAATCCCCCTAAGCCCCAGCCCTCCACCCCCCTCCCCACCCATTATTAGCCACCAGAACACAGCACGTCCCACATTCGCACGGACGCACACACATAAAAAAAATAAATAAAATGAAATAAAATAAAAAATTTAAATAAAATGAAAAAATAAAAATAAAATAAATTAAGAGATAATAATTAAATAATAATAGTAAAAGAACACAAATAAAAGGAGAGAAAGACAGAAGAAATAATAACAATAATAGTAGTGGTAAACAGAGCGGAGAGAGACACCTCAAGGGGTTACATCACTAACTTCAGGGGTTAGGTCAATATTTTTCACATGACTCAGCAGGGGATTCCAGATCTCCCGAAAGGTTCCGAGAGATCCCTTCAAAGAATATCGCAGTTTCTCCAGACGGACACAGGCTAGGACCTCCTGGATCCATCTGTTGTGTGATGGAGGGGCGGCTTGCTTCCACTTAAGAAGAATGGCACGTCTGGCCAGGAGAGTGGTAAAGGCTACAAGGCGTTTTGCTGCAGAGGACAAGCCATGACCCTGTGACAGGCCAAAAAGTGCAGTCAGTGGGTCCGGGGGGACAGGGGTAGTGAGAATTTGGCTGAGGGTTTCAAATATGTCAGACCAGAACTTGGTGAGCCGGGGACAGGTCCAAAACATGTGTACGTGATTGGCTGGGGATTGGTTGCATCTATTGCATGCACCGCTTTTACCTGGGAATATCTTAGCCAGCTTCTCATTGGTGTAGTGTGCTTTGTGAAGGACCTTACATTGTAATAAGCCATGTCTGGCACAGATAGACGAAGAGTGTGTTAGTTGGAGAATCTTGTTCCACTGCTCAGCTAAAATGGAAATACCCAGGTCGTTCTCCCAGGACTCTTTAAGAGAGATTACAGGTGAAGGGTTCAGCGAGTTAATTCTGCCTGAGATGACCGAGATGATTCGCTTGTGGTTTGGTAAAAGTAGAAGAAACTGGTCGATTTCAGATTCGGGGGGTCGATTGGGGAAATGGGGGAACAACCCCTGTACGAAATGTCTGATTTGGAAATAACGAAAAAGGTGGCTGTTGGGTAAGCTAAATTTAGAGGCGAGTGAAGAGAAGGAAAGGAAGATCCCATCTTCATACAAATCGTCGAGGGTTACAAGGCCTTTAGTTGACCAAACACGGTAAACAGAGTCTGTAAGAGATGGGGGAAATGAAGAGTTATTCAAAATAGGTATATGCAATGAGGCTCTGTGTAGGCCATAGTGCTTACGAAATTGGAGCCAAATCTTAATGGTGTGTAAGGCCACTGGATTGTCAGCAGTGTTAGAGGTCGGGGTGGGTAATTGTGAGCAGACCACTGAGGCGGGAGAGCACCTGAATGAAGAAGCTTCCATTTGGGCCCATGCTGGGGAATCAGGAGCGGAGTGACAGCTTAACCAAATTGGCAGTTTCATAATATTGCAGGCCCAATAAAATGTACGAAAATTTGGCAGGGCAAAGCCTCCTTCTAATTTAGCTAACTGAAGCGTTGATCTCTTAATACGAGCAGGCCCGCCACCCCAAACAAAGGCACCAAGTATTTTATCCAGTTTAGTAAAGAAGGCTTTGTTAATTAGGACAGGAACATGTTGAAAGAGATACAGAAATTTTGGCAACACTACCATTTTAATTAGATTGATGCGACCAGCGACTGACAAAGGGAGTGAAGCCCACCGGGAGATATCTAGTTTGCACCTTTCTAGTTGTGGTTGGAAATTCTTAATAAAAAGGCTTTTAAGGGAAGTGGAAATAAATATCCCTAAGTATTTAAAGCCGTCCACGGCTATTTTAAAGGGGAAGGCTGTTAGTGAGAGGGCTCTGGCTGAAGCATTCACAGGGAGTAGTTCACTCTTTTGTAGATTAAGTTTATAGCCAGATAGCCGGCCAAAACTGTTCAAAATGTCAAGTATTGCGCGAAGGGAAGAGAGAGGGTTGGAGACATATAAAAGGAGGTCGTCTGCGTACAGTGACACTTTATGTGTCAAGCCATGTCTGATAACCCCTTCAAATTTGTCATTGCCACGAAGCCAAATGGCTAAAGGCTCTATGGCTAAGTTAAATAACAGGGGAGAGAGGGGGCACCCTTGGCGTGTCCCTCGTTGAAGCAGGAGAGGTTGAGATAGGGTGTTGTTGGTTCGAACAGATGCACAAGGGGAAGTGTAGAGAAGCTGGATCCAGGAAATAAAGTTTGGATGGAAACCAAATTTGTCCAAAATATAAAACAGATAATTCCACTCCACCCTATCGAAGGCTTTCTCCGCATCTAGTGATACAATTATCTCTGGAGAGTGTGATGGGGTTGCATACAAAACGTTGAAGAGCCGCCTGGTGTTAGAGTAAGAGTGTCTGCCCTGAATGAAGCCTGTCTGATCTTCTGAAATGATAGATGACATCACCCGCTGGAGACGAGTAGCTAAAACTTTGGAAAGAATTTTAAGGTCGACATTCAACAAAGAAATTGGTCTGTAGCTGCTGCAGCAAATTGGGTCCTTATCCTTTTTAAGCAGTAGTGATATTGAAGCCTGTGAAAAGGTGTCGGGCAGTTTACCTGTGAGAAAAGAATTGTTATAAACTCTGGTTAGTATTGGGACCAGCAGGGAAGGAAAGGCCTTATAGAATTCAGTCCCAAAGCCATCTGGGCCTGGTGACTTTCCGCTCTGCATCGATTGGATGGCAGTTTGAATCTCCAAGGGGGAGATGGCACGACCCATCTCCTCCGCCACTGAGTCGTTGATTCTAGGGTAATTAAGCAATGAGAGAGGGCTAGAAGACAGATCAGAACTGCATTCAGAAGTATAGAGCTTGGAATAATATTCATGGAAAGCCAAGTTAATATCAATCGGGTCAGACACCACACTCCCTGAGGACGCTGTGATTTTAGTTATCAGCCTAGAGGCCTCCACAGCTCTAGCCTGATGGGCCAAAAGTTTCCCTGCCCTGTCACCATGTTCAAAAAAGAGTTGTTTTGTTTGCCTTAGCTGTTTTTCTGCTCTATGTGAGGTCAATATATCATATTCTGCCTGCAATAGAACCCGTTTATTGTACGTGTCTGGGGTGGGGGAAGATGCGTAGAGCGTATCGATATTCCCTAACTCGACCTCAATTGCCTGTATTCTTGCCCTCTCGCCCCTTCTCAACTGAGAGATATACGAAATAGTCTGGCCTCGGATTACAGCCTTAAGGGCCTCCCAGAGCGTTGCATCAGAGACATCAGTTGTGTCGTTGAGTTCAAGGTAAAAGTTGATTTGCTCACTAATGAAATGTTTAAATTCTTTATCAGCCAAATTTTGGGAGGGAAATTTCCAAGGCCCCGGGGAGAGTCTGGGAGTGGGAAAATTAATGTCTAAAGAGGTAGGAGCATGGTCAGACACCGCTATAGGATGATATTCAGAGGCACTGGTCTGGTGCAAAAGGTTATTATCAATTAGAAAAAAGTCTATCCTCGAGAAGGTGTGATGGACGTGTGAGAAAAAGGAGTACATTTTAACATCAGGATTTCTAAATCTCCAGGGGTCTGAGAGACCAAGCTGTGTCGCGTGAAATTGTAGCATGCTGGCTGCTTTAGAGAGTGAAGAGTTACCAGGGTGGGATTTGTCTAATTTGACATTCTGAACCAGATTGAAGTCGCCTCCAATCAATAGATGGTGGTTGTCTAAATTAGGAATTTTAGAAAAAAAAGTAGGAAAGAATTTATCATCATCCCATGTTGGCATGTAAATACAAGCCAGAATAACTGGGAGGTTCTGCAGCGTGCCTGTCGCAATAACATAGCGTCCATTGGTGTCAGAGATAGTTGAAGAATGATTAAACATGACATTTTTAGAGATAATGATAGCCGCCCCCCTCGACCTATCTGAAAACCTTGAATGAAATATGTGACTCATCCATGACCTTTTTGCCCGGGATACCTCTGATGATCTGAGGTGGGTTTCCTGTAGAAAAATAATGTCTCCTTTAAGTTCTTTTATACGTGTCAATACCTTATTTATTTTGGTGGGCCTGTTCATGCCTTTTGTGTTCCAGGAGATCAAGCGAAGACCGTTACCTGGCTGAGTCATGGAGATAGACATCTAAAAGTAAAGATCATAGTGATGAGGTGCTTTCTGGTGCCTCGTTTCTGTAAAGAAAAGGAAAAAGAAAAAACGGAAAGAGGAAGAAAAGAAAGAGAAAAAAAAAAAAAAAAAAACACACAACACAACACACACATTTCTGATTAAGGCCAAACCAACACCTGAATCTCAATACAAACCGTATCTGAGCAACGTAGCTCAGGACTTCCAGGCATCAGACGAGTCTAAGATCTCGCTTGCCCGATTATGGATGAAAACAAGATAAACAACGCCCCTTTAAATTAAATAATAACAGTATGCAGGACGGTAACAACTGAAAAACTGTGACAAACCAAAAAACCCCCCCCCCCCCCACCAAATCACGATTAAAGACTAGTATTCAGTTTTAAACATTAACAGCCATCATAACGCAGGTAAAAGGAGAGAAAAATAAGAGGGAAAAAAAATATAAAATAACGGATTGTCATTTAACTGGTTAACATAAATAAATACAATATATGAAAAAACAACAAAATGAGTTGGACAAAAGGCCAACGTGCACAGTATTTAAGGCTGTAAACAGGGGTTGTAAAGCCCCTCAGTGCAAATAATCTCCAATGTAAAATAGGCAAAACAGAAATCTGAGAAAAATAAAAATTAAATAAAATAAATATGTATAAGTGTGTAAACTTTAATCACACGTTGCTGGAAAAGAACGTGCTGCAGCGTTACCTTAGTGAAAAGGGTTGCCAGTTTCATCAGCGCATTATCCGCATCAGGCCCGTTGCAGGTGTAGCAGCCGAACAGTTACATTCAGTAAATAAGGCACAGCAAACACTTCTTAAGAGGTAGTACGTGAATAAATATGGTAAAGTCAATTATTATCAGGTCGAAAGGAAGAAATGAATTGTTTAGCCTCCTCGACTGAGGAGAGTCTCTTCTTACCACCCTCCGTGGTCGTGATGGTTAGCCGAGCAGGGAAAAGCAGAGCTGGTTTCAGGCCGAGTTTATAAAGTTCCGAAAGCACCTCGCGGTACTTGTTGCGTTGTTCCATTATCTCCGGGGCGTAATCCTCGTAGATGGCAATCGGTGATCCCTGGTACTGGAGTTTGCCTCTCCTGGTCCGCGCCTCCCGTATGATTTTGTCCTTCTGTTGGAAGCGGTGCAGCCGCACAATGACAGCCCTCGGCCTTTCTCCTGGCTTCGGCTTAGCAGTTAGCGCTCTGTGCGCACGGTCCAGCTCGGGTGGTGTAGGAAAGATGTCAGGTCCCAGGACTTCAGCAAGCAGTTCAGCAAAGAATGTAGACGGCCGGGGCCCCTCAATGGATTCCGGCAGACCGACAATACGGACATTGTTGCGGCGGCTGCGTGACTCCAGGTCAGTGACTTTAGCTTGTAGCTTAGCATTGCTATCCCGTAGCGTGCTAAACTGGTGTTCGAGGGCTTCGAGTCGCTCGTCATGCAAGGTAGAATTTGACTCCAACATGTTTGTTTTCTGGGTTTGTTCCGAGACCGCAGCTTCAACGCGACTGAGCTTAGACTCAAAAGTTACGAATGTCGCCCTTATTTCGGTGAGAATGTCTGCTTTGTGCTCTTCAAGAAGGGAGGCTATCGAGGCCATGCTAACGTCGGCTGCACTGGATTCGGGGGGGTCTGGTTTCGTAGTTGTGTCCTTCTTACCCTGTCTACTCGCCTTTGAAGCCATATTTGCGCTCAGCTCTGAAGCAACGTTACCGTCCACCTATGTTACACTTTTAGTAAAGGTAGGGGATGTTTTAAAGGTTCAATGAGGAAAGTCACGGGAGCGAGATCTGCAACGCGTCTACTCCATTCCACTCGCTCACCGGAAGACAGCAAACAAACTTATACTATCCTATCTATCGACTATTTACTTTCTTTGATTCATAAAATACATTTTTCACAATGGGATAAAAATCTGAAAGAAAATGTTCATTTACATAAAACTCTGTGAAAAGAGGTCGCAAACTCCAGTACTACACATTGAGTGTGGCTAAGAAAAACACGCTTATTTGACCTTGTGTTGCAAAATAACAGTAGTTTCCCTCCTCACCGCCATAAGGACTACTCTCCAACACAACCGCGTGGACGAGCTCTGCACAGATGGCAGTCCACTAAATTTTGGATTTGCAAAGACAGAGACCTACCCTGTAGTATTTAATACAAGATGCTCTCTTAATGAAATTGTTCAGCCGGTTAAAGCGGTGAATAGCCTCACTGTAAAAAAAGAAAAGTGCTAACAGGACTATACATCTTAAAACTCTGTATTTGCTTGTTTTAGAACATTAAATAAGAGTCAGTCGGCTGTGACTTTTTTTTCCAGTTTTCCTCATCAGTTAAAAAGGTGTTGATGTCCAAATGTTTTCGAGCACATACTGAAAGTTGTGAATTTTGTACAAAAAAAAAAAAGCCCCGTCAGTATTGGGTTATTTGTATTTAATTGATGAAAAACGTTTGACATATTTTGAACATTTTCAAGATGTTATTGAAATCTTTTTACCTTCTACACCACTTCATTCAAGTCAGACTGGCGGGATACTGGGTGACTGGATTTATTCAATCTTTCAGAATTTTACCTTAAAAGCCATGAAAACCTTAAATACAATCTCTAAGCTCATTGAAATATTTCACTAGAATGAATGTTTTGGACACGGTTTTCAAAGACAAAGGGAAGCATGACTGTAAAACGTCCACACCCCCTCAGATCCTAACCGTTTCATAAACTTGAAGGCAGTGCTGGAGTGGGACTCATTTTTAACCCCTGGAGTTTCATATCTCCGACCGGCTCACTTTAGATCACGACCTATTAAAATCATTTACTTCTAATCTTAAAAATGTGAAGTTCATAGCGCTATTCTATAAAGCAGGCCGTGACTTAAAGTGCTCTGCCTGTATCGCATTAGACAGCAGGTCAATGAGTTCCAGCTGGACGTCACTAGGTGCATCATCCACATTGCATAATATTTTCATATTCATGCTTCAAATATTAAAAAAATATATATATATTCAATCGATTTGTACTCATCTTTATATTTAAAGCTGTCAAGCATGACAGCTCACGGAGCAGCTATGATAAACTTTAAGAGTACTGAGGTGTAACAGTATCTACATAGTGGAAAGGTGGGCCGTCATCAAGAGACGAAGAATTCACCTTTTCAAGGTAGACGCGAGTCACCATGATAACCACTCGGAGTGGGTGAAGCAGAGCAACCAGCTGTTCCTGCAGCTTCAATATTGTGGAAGGTTTGAATCTCATTTTATAGATAGATAGATAGATAGACAGATAGATATACATATATATATATATATATATATACACACATCTATCTATCTATCTATCTATCTATCTATCTATCTATCTATCTATCTATCTATCTATCTATCTATCTATCTATCTATCTATCTATCTATCTATCTATCTATCTATCTATCTATCTATCTATCTATCTATATATATACATATATACATACATATACATAGATAGATAGATAGATAGATAGATAGATATAAACAACCCCAAGATGATCCTTTCAGACTTGTTATTCTTTATTACAACCACAAGCTGTACACATTGAGACGTGGACAACTCTGCACTCACTCGTCTTCTACATCAGAGAGGGGAGGCGGGCGTCGACCTGTGCACAGATCTGTGGAGGACAAGAGAGTCACTGTCAAGTGGAACTTACTGAACAACAATGTACAGGACGTTACATGGAGGCATTTTATTAAATGAAGGGCTAAACAATCACACTTAATGATGAGCGTGCGATGGCTTGTGGCACATGTTCCAGTCATTCACAAGACAACCTGTCTCTGAACCAATGAGCTCACTATGTCTGGCAGGTCACACACTTAGCGTGTCGACACTGTATGTGTGCTTGGCCAGATAAAGAAAGCTTTGGACGTTAACAGCAGGATTTTGAATTGTACAAGCTATTTGACTGGGAGACATTTAACAAAGAAGTGGAAGACAATAAGTTAAATGTTTCCAAATGAGGGGGATTTAAATAACTAGGGGTGTAACTGTCATAAAAGCCCTGTGAAACACCACGTATAACTTTGAAGGGTTCCGATCAGTGATGTTTGAATTTGGCTTTTTTGTAAGGTTAAAAAAATAAACATATATATTTAAGCATTGCTTTTTCTTCCATTATCCTACTGATGCTGTTGTATCTAGTGTGTCCTTTCTCCTTCTACTTGTCTTACACACACAATAAAAATGTTCTATCTGACACTGAATGCCTTTGATTGCTTTGATGTGTGTTAGATGAAGAAGATTCTTAACCTGAATGATCTGTATAGCAATACAACAATGGACACATTTTTCAAACAGCCAGTAATTTACTGGTTGACTGCAGACCTCTGGAGGAGCTGAACTCTCATGCTGGATGTGAAGGTTGAAGACATAACGGGTCGGGCAAGATCGGGCTACAGCAGTCTTTCCTGTCAAAACGTCTTTGGCTATAGCCGTTAAACAACAAAGTTGGTTATTGGCTGACACACACACACACACACACACACACACACACACACACACACACACACACACACACACACACACACACACACACACACACACACACACACACACACACACACACACAGTTTGTTTTCTTCTTCTACAGATCTGTTGCTAAGCAACATCTTGAATAGTGTTGCCGTGGCGACACGGGGGGGGGGGGGGGGCATCTGAAAAAACAAAAAGGACATTCAGTTTTGCAGGAAAAACTAGATAAAAACAAAAGTGATCGAACATTCAATCCAAAATCAATCTCTCCCGGTTGAAGAATACGTATATATGTATATACGTATATATATTTTTAATTTTTTGTTCGTGCAGAAGGAATTCCGTGAGCCGGGTTGCAGCCAAATTGTTTAATCACTGTCGTCTGACTCGTGGAGCCAGATAAGGAAGGTGGTGAGGGACTTAAGGGCCTTGTCTTTGCCCTGCTGCTCATTGGGGTCTTTGCTGTTCTCCCACAGGAAGAACGCCTCCTCGGTGAGGACCTCGTGGTCATATAGACACTGAAAGAACATCCGCAGCAGATCTGAAATGCGAAGAGAGACACCTCCGAGGTTACATATTGCAGAGACGGTTTAATCATAATGCAACAAGTCGATGTATGGAAATATCAAAACACAGCTTGAATTCAGCTGCTGTGAGTTTGTGTTGTAACTCATCTGGAATATATGATATATAATGAGCTGCTGTTCCCATGTTGAGCAAATCACACTAAAGATCACTTTACCATGACTCAGTCCATCACTGACACAAACATTTAAAAAGATATAGACAAATCAAAGAAACTTCAAAGTACGCCATGTATGATTTAAAAAAATCTTTAGAAATATTGTCTAATAAGTGAGTCTAATATCTGTCTTTAGTAAAATAGCTTAAATTACATTCATTTGGTTTCGTTAATTACAGGGAAAAAACAACCCATTTTATTGGAACGTTCCTCAGTGCACCCGAGAAAGTTAATTTCAGTTCAGAGCAAACCGTCTAAAGACAGCAGCAACAGATGTGAATATAAAATGGATGAAAATGTGTTGTTTGGCCCAGCGACTGGAAAATGTCGGTTTGAATAACTGCTGAAATCTACGCTTCAATCCCACGAAGTAATTCACATCTTTGAAATCACCTCAAAGCCTAACATGCAGCCGCGAGCAACACTGGCCAAGCTGAGAGTAACTTTATTCCCAGTCTAATACTGAGGCCCCGTTTAGACGACATCAGTTTGAGGTGAAAATTCATCGTTTTTGGGTTTTCGTCTCAGAAAATCTTCACCTTTACATGACAACATTTTGAAAACGATGTCTGTTTACACAGAAACGGCAGAAATACTGAAAAGTGTTCCACTTACTGGCACGCGGGTTCAGCTCTACCACGAGGGCCTGCAGGGCGTAGAGCGCCTGCAGCTCCTTCTGCTCATCCGCTAGGTAGTGCCACAGCAGTCCGGCTCTTTGTTTTAGCACTGCTCTGTCCAGCTTGTACGGCTTCTTGCCTGCCAGGGAAGAGTTTGCACTCTGAGATCAGTATGAGTGAATTTCTCATAATCAAAATCATATTGGTGGGGAGGTGACTCACAGATGATGGTGGCCCGGCAGACGCAAGTCATCAAGACTCTGATGAACTCGTTTGAGGTCTTCTGCTCGACGAGGTTGGTCTACACGCAAACACACACACACACACACACACACACACACACACACACACACACACACACACACACACACACACACACACATGAGCAGAGTAGGAAAACAGGAGTACGAATGACTGTTGATTTTCAGATATGACAGGCCATCAGTTAATTAGTTATCTGTTACGTTTTTTTTGTTTTGTTTTGCTTGCGTTGCTCTGTTATTTTTGTTGTTTCTTTGTGTTATTTTATTTTTTGTTTTATTGTGTGCATGTCCGAAATAAACCGAAATGTTTCTAATTCAGCATTTAGTTCTTTAGAACTCATCATTCAGTTATGTTATCAGTGGCTCTGGCTCTTCAGAGGTGGACAGAATTTATGCATCGGTCAGGAGCTGTTTTATAAATCTGATTTCGAAAAAGTCTGATCAACTCAAACAGATCAAAATAACATGTGTGAACCAACTATTGACTTTTGTAACTTAATCAAGTTTAGAGACTCCATTGAACAGCACGTGAGGGAGCATGACAAGCCAACGAATCCAAAACAAACACTGTCTACTCACAAAGTAGTTGACGTCATCGTCCTCGGGGAGGGGCACTTCTGCCTTTTCATGGCTCTGTTTGACAAGACAAAAGGGATGACTGAAGGGACACGGTGTCTGTACATCATGAACAGGTTCAATTCTTATTGGAACATCCGATTATCATTTCTAAAAGCAGCGCTCAGCTTTGATTTGCAGAGTAAATTGAGGATATGTAAAATTAAACAAAGAATGCAGTAGTAAGGATTAAGTCAACATATTACTAAGTATATTGAAAAGGGTGGGTGTTACATTGCTTTTCAAGGAAATCTAGTTTTTCAAAACACAAAACACAATTATCAGAAAAATATGGATTGTCAATGGATATATGTGAAATTTTGCTGATGATTTCAGTCTTTTATCTTCATCACAAAAAATAATTCAAGCCACCTGTGTGTCAGTGGTGGGCAACTCATGTTTTTAACAGTCCACATGAAAAGTTAGCACTACTATTGAGGACCGAGACATTCGTTGACATGAGTTGTCAGTAAGAATTACTTCTTGATACAAAGCAGGGTTTTTGGTTGTTTTTTTTAAAATACAATTTTGAGGTACTGTTGCTCTGTGTCACTTTTTCTCACAGGAATTCTTTCGCTCATTACATATTTAAATAATTACATTTTTTTTCATGTGGCAGCTTTCTTCCACTGTGAAACACCTATTTTGCGACATAAAAATTGCTAGTTCTGCTGGCTGTAACATCTTGAGTCTGATGTCTGATGTATGTGGTGTTTGCACCTTATCTGGAAGTGCAGGGTGAGTGGACAGCTGGGGAGAGTCTGGCTGGATGCTGTCTCCATCCAGCTTGTCATCTAGGTCCTCTAGGGACAGGTCCACCTCCTCTGGGGCCGGAGGAGAGACGACAGGGTGCTGAGGCTGCGGGGCTGGGGCAGGCTCAGGCTCTGTTTGGACCACCACCTGCTCCAAGGTCAGGAAACAATGTTGGAAATGTAAGTTAACACAAATATCATCTGAGGAACCAAATATTGAGTCTGATGTCTGATGTATGTGGTGTTTGCACCTTATCTGGGAGTACAGGGTGAGTGGACAGCTGGGGAGAGTCTGGCTAGATGCTGTCTCCATCCAGCTTGTCATCTCGGTCCACCTCCTCTGGGGCCGGAGGAGAGACGACAGGGCGCTGAGGCTCCGGGGCTTGGGCGGGCTCAGGCTCTGTTGGTACCACCACCTGCTCCAAGGTCAGGAAACAATGTTGGAAATGTAAGTTAACACAAATATCATCTGAGGAACCAAATATTGAATCTTCACTGTGATGCCAATACTGATACTTCACCCTCTCAAAACAAAAGAGAAAAATGTTCACAATAGTCCTTATCTGGTTAAATAGTTCTTCTTAACTTGAGCTTTTTCACTGTGGGTACACAGGTATGCTTCAGGTCTTATAAAGTGTGTGGGCTGTATTTGAACCATTCTCGCTATGAGGCATGAATGCTAATCAAGACAACCGTTTACTACGGTTTTGGTGTGCTTGCGCAGGAGCAATGTTTCAGAAAAGTTGTGTTTTCCTCTGTTTCACTCCGAGCAGAAATGTTGTGTAAACGGGCACTCAAAATGCTCTAAAGGTTTTCTGTTTTCACCTGAAAACAGTGCTGTATTAATGGACCTTGATCTCTAGAACTCTGCAAAGGGGATCCGGGTCCCTACAATCCTCAAAAAAAAACTGCTTTGGAAGATATATAATCTATATGAGCTTTCTTTCCTCATAGATGAGTCGACAGTTGAAGAAACTACTGTATTGCAATGAAAGATCAAAGAATACCTCAAACATTTCAACATCTTTGTCTGTAAAACCATCAAGATCTTTCTATTTATCTGACAATGCTTGTTTGCCAAGCTGGAATTCCATGCTGTTATAGTCCAGAATCAGAGTTAAAAAACAAATGTCGAAACATTTCTTTTAAATCTTTCCCGTTTGGTTCATCAGATCTGATTTCGTCGCTCTCGGAGCGCCATGTTTTGTGGTGAAGGCTGCGGACTCTACCGTTTTGTGCTCCTGGTTGATGAGGATGCACTCGGGGTTGCCGCTTGCTGTTGCGGTGCGGGGTCCGTGATTACGGGTGCCGCCTGCACCGGGGGGCTGAACTCCGGCCCTGTGGAGTAGTAAGCCCCTGCTGTTGATCGAAACAGAGAGAAGAAAGTAAAACACCGCAGTACTTTTTTGCTTTCTGGTAGTTCTGTAAACATATTCTAGATATCCCTCAAAACACACCAAATGTTTTCAGTTTTCACGTGAAAACGTGTAAACGGGACCTATATTACTTTCAAATAGTTTCTCTAAACTGATCGGAACTGCATGAGGCCTCACTGTAATAGACACAACGCAAGAGTTTAATGGTAGCATGCTAGGAAACAATAAAAATTGTATTGAAATTCCTCTTGCTCAAAGACGCTAATAACTGATCAGTGTAATGATATATAATCTCACACTGAATTCCTCACACTTTGGTAATCAAAGCACTACTTGGAAGCAAACTATTCAGGGTGTACACTTGCCCCTGGAGGGGATTCCACAAGTCAAACCAGGCTGCATAGAAGATGGGAGTATTAGAAAATAACAGATAAAGTCCACTTCAATTTCAGATCAGTTGACAGTAGTGGGTAACACTGTGTAGCTATCATACTATCATATGTTTTCTTTGTTGTTAAAACAACACTGACTTGACTGGTGGTTGTTAGCAGACCACTGGGCAATTACTTCCTCCTGTGCTGGCGTCAAAGCACCTCACTCTGTGTTTGTGTGTGTGTGTGTGCGTGCGTGTTTCTCCCTGGGTGTGAGTGGCGCATATGAGGCCCCAGGGAGAGCCTCTTATCGTAACTACCATACTCAGCGGGGCTGGTATGGTCGAATCCCGGGGTTGCTGCTGGAGCATGGTATTGCTCCGGTGTTGCCACATAGGTGGGTGGCAAGCAGTACTGAGGACGCAAAGGAGGGGGACAGATGGCATTAGATATGAGCAACACACTTATATATACGTATATGTCTATATAGAACTATAGAACTGTTTACGATGGCCGTGGTGCAGTAGCAGCCTTTCAGAAAATTTCGTGTTCCCCATTTCCATGGAGAGGAAGCGTTTTCAAAAACATATTCAAATAATGTAATTTGTGTAAGCTTGAAAAAGCAAAATCACCCCCAAAACTCTTACCTCTTCCAGGAAGAAATAGGCAGGTCCCTCTGCTGTGCCTTCAAAGGGCACCATCCTCATTTCAAATGGAGGGCCTTCCTGGTAGATGTCGGTGGAATTCACCGGCCAGGCGCTGTAGCTGGGAGCGACATCCCATGGCCCGCTGCTGGGAAGCAGGAGGACCTGGTTGTAGTACGGCTGCGAGGAAGGACGTCAAAGAGAGAAAATACGAGAGGGTTAAAAAGGACAAAACAAAATGGAAACAAGGAAATTATCAGTTACCTTTCAATTAGCAGCATTTCAGAAAATGTTGGTTTCCCATTTTCCATGGAGATGGAGCATTTGCAAAAAGTTTCCATGGAGATGGAGTTGGACGCTTTGAAAAAGCTCCAATGAGCTAATTATTATGACACTATTGTACCCGTCTGGCCCACTCCAGGTGAAATCGGACTGTATGTGGCGACTGAACTTAAACGTATTTGACACCCCTGGTTCAACTCGAAGCCTTCTGAATTAAAATCCTTGCAAAAAGAATCTCAGTGCTGTTTTGTGGTCATATAGACCAGTCGGAAGTAGTGGTACGAAGAGCAACAGAGGTTTCACTATTGTTAACTTCAGCTGGCCCATATTCAAATAATGTAATTTGTGTAAGCTTGAAGAAGCAAAATCACCCCCAGAACTCTTATTACCTCTACCGGGATGAAGTAGGCGAGTCCCTCTGCGGGATAGGGGCCGTAGCTGGGTGGGACACCCCATGGCCCGCTGCTGGGAAGCAGGTGGGCCTGGTTGTCGTACGGCTGCGAGGAAGGAAGTCAAAGAGAGAAAATACAATAATGCTGCTTCATTCACAGCCTCATCATTAACATTCTCCTGCTGGCCTGGGAGCTAACAGCCATAGCCGGCAAAATGACACCAAGCCAACAAAGCACAAAGCTAACAAATATTAACACACAGACGTATGAACTCCTCAAGAGATGTCCACGGTTTGGAGATTCTTTCATATTAGTGAGAATGACAAAGAAGGCAGACCGCAAAATAAGATCTCCCAAAATATCAATAGAACGGGTGAAACACCGGCAACTTCATCACCTATGACATTTGGACCAGCAGAGTGAGCCCAATGCTGCTCATTTAAAAAAAATTTTTTTTTAACAATGGGTTTTTATAAATTTGCCTAAAACAATCAGTTCCAACAAAACATATTAATAACCACGTAAGCCAGGAATTAACAATACAGAAACAAAACAAATAGACAAAAACTAAATATAAATAAAATAAAATCAATTGTCACACTCAATAGCCTTAAACCGTTCCATAATTTTTTAGAAAGTCAATTGAAGGTTCCCACACATTTTCAAATTCTTTTGCTTTACCACTAATCCGAGACATAATGTCATCTCTCTTAGCCATGACTCTGTAGAAGATATTTCAGTCTCCTTCCAAGATAGAGCCGCCATCCTCCAGACCTGCAGGAGGCCAAGGTTGATCAAAGTCTTATGCCTGGTATTAAGATAGGAGTTATCTGAGTATATACCCAAAATACAAAGTTTTGCATACCTAGGATTTCACTCAAAGTGCGCACAATAATTTTCCAAAAAGTTAACAATTTAGGGCATTCTCATACACAAGTGCCTTTCTCTGTCAAAACCGATGTCGCTCATGAGTTTAACTGCTCAGCAGGCAACTCTGAGCCGTGCTACATACTAAATGAGGTGAGAGAGGGTTTTTTTCTGAATAATTTACTAGAATGATTTAAATTTGCATGCTGATTAGCTGTAATCCTCAATTAGAAGGTTTAGATATGAAACAAAGATCTGCATAATATCAAGTATCTAAAGCATTGAGAAACAGTGACTGTGACACGTGGACTAATCTGCCAGGGCTGTTGTGCTGAGCTCATTTGTGGATGCTGTGGGGTAGCAAACATAGTTCGACGTGGTTGCTCGGGGGGCAAACAAGGCCAAAAAGGGATGACAAGCATTGACAACCGTCGAAAAAAAAGGAATACAGGACCTGTGGACTTCAAAAAATATCAAGAGCAAGGGCCTTCCCTTTTTCTCTTTATTCTTTGAAAGACCACAGAGGTACTGATATCCACACAAAAGCAAAATGGCCGTCTCGAACACAGTTTCTGAGTCAATCACGTGAGAATACCTTCCCAAAATGTGAAAGCACCAGAAACGAAACGTGTAGTGACAATTCAATTCAATTTTATTTGTAAAGCGCTAAATCACATCAACAAACATCTCAAAGCGCTCTTACAATGATAGAGTACAACAGAACCCAACTAAACCCTTCCAAAGCAGCAGATGTACAAGCAACAGTGGCCAGGAAAAACTCCCTCGCATGGAGAGAAGTTCATAAGAACTCCCTCTTCAGGAAGAAACCGTGGGGCGGACCCTAGACTCTGGAAGGGCGGCCATCCGCCTTGACCGGTTGGGGGGAGAAGTACATGGGATAGGACAGGGAGGGAGAGGAATAGAAGAGGGAGAGAGAGAGTGGCAGACAGGCCAGATAAGTACAAATACTAAGAAAAGTCTATGATGAGCGTTGGTCTGATGATGAACCAATCTCAGTCTGGAGTTTAAGGGCCGTGCCGTTGCGGTGGGGTCCCGGTGCTGTGGTGGGGTCGGGTAGTATGACCGTCGTAACTCCACTCTGGGAGTCTTGGGTCTGATCCCCTGGATCCTGCTCCCCTCCTGTCAGGGAGAAAAAAAGACGGCGGCAGTATCTGGTGGCTACAGTAATGTTGTTACACAGAGAAAAAGAAAGAAAGACAAGAAACAGAAGCTCCAAATGTAGAGTTACTCCCTTTAACGGGAGAGAGAAAATCCCCTCAGCAGTCTAGGCCTATAGCAGCTCAACTTAGTGCTCCTATTTTATTCCTAATGATAAGCTTTATCAAAGAGGAAGGTTTTTAGTCTACTCTTAAATAAACAAATGGTGTCGGCCCTTCGAACCGAGGCTGGTAGTTGATTCCAGAGTAAAGGAGCCATATGACTGAAACTCCTGCCTCCTGTTTTACTTTTATGGACTTTAGGGATTACCAACAGTCCAGCATCCTCAGAGCGAAGGGCTCGTGGAGGGTGATACACTTCTAGAAGTTTCTCGATATAGGACGGAGCCTTCAGATGAAGAGTTTTATATGTGATCAGAAGGATCTTGAATTCTATTCTAGATTTAATTGGAAGCCAGTGTAAGGATGCTAAGACTGGGGAGATGTGCTCTCTTCTTCCAGTTCTGGTTAGTAAACGTGCAGCAGCGTTCTGCACTAGCTGTAAGATCCTAACAGAGGAGTTTGGACAGCCTGACATTAGGGAGTTACAATATACTAATCTTGAAGTCACAAAGGCATGAATAATTTTTTCTGCATCTTTGAAGGACAAGAAGTTTCTAATTTTTGCAATATTCCTTAGATGGAAGAAGGCTGTCCTGGAGACATGTATAACATGGGAAATAAAGGACAGATCCTGATCAAAAATAACACCCAGGTTCCTAATATCACTATTAGAGGTTAAGGTAATATTATCTAAGGTAATCAGACTATCTGAAAAGTTATCCCTGAGCTTTTTAGGACCTACGATTAGAACCTCAGTCTTGGATGTGTTGAGCATTAAGAAGTTGATAGACATCCAGGACTTAACGTCCCTGAGGAAGGACTCTAATTTAACAAGTTGGTCGGCTTGATTGGCTTTAATTGATAAATATAGCTGAGTATCAGCTGCATAACAATGAAAGTTAATGTTGTGTTTCCTAATAATATTTCCGAGTGGTAACATATAGAGATTAAACAATATCAGTCCGAGGACGGAGCCTTGTGGTACTCCACACAGGACCCGTTCATGCATTGAAGATTTGTTATTTACATGAACAAATTGAAACCGGTCAGATAAATATGATTTAAACCAGTTTAAGGCTAAGTTTTTAATGCCGACGGCATCTTCTAATCTCCTTAAAAGTATATTATGATCGACAGTATCAAATGCGGCACTAAGGTCCAGAAGAACTAAAACAGATAGAAGACCTCTATCTAAGGCCATTAGAAGGTCATTAGTAACTTTTAGCAGTGCAGTCTCTGTACTGTGGTTCATTCTGAAGCCGGACTGAAAGTCCTCTAACAGATTATTCTCGTGCAGGTAATCCTGGAGTTGTTTAGCGACTACTTTCTCCAGAACCTTTGACAGGAAAGGAAGGTTGGAGATCGGCCTGTAGTTTGAGAGAAGGCTTGTGTCTAAGTTTGGCTTCTTAATGAGAGGTTTAATAACTGCTAGTTTAAAGGATTGTAGCACATAGCCTATTATTAGAGACTGGTTAATAATTGAGTATAGAATTATTGATTAGTGGCAGTGCCTCTTTCAGAATTCTAGTAGGAATTGGGGCCAACAGGCTAGTAGTTGGTTTAGCAGAAGAAATAAGGGAATTTAGTTCGACTAGTTGTATTTGCTGAAAGCATTCCAGATGACAAGAAATGAGCATACCAAGAGTTACCCTCTTATCACCTTGCTTTGATCTCTTTGCTTTGACGTTACTTTGATGTTGCATTGCTCTTCTTGCTTTGATGTTGATTTGATGATGTTGAGTGGTTTTATGCCTCTGAATGTCCCGAAGCAGCAGTGATCTGTCTGGTATAACTTCAGGAGAGTTTATGGAGAGTCTGGTGGTGCTTCATCTGATTTTATGAAATGTCATTTTTTTGCCCACTTAATGCTGTAAAGACATGTGATGGGTGACAGAGACATTTAGTCTGTTTCTCATATCTCAAGCAGGTGAAACAATAAACTGACTGAGTCTTTTCCAAGACTGAAGATAAATATTGTGGCCACATGAATGAGAAGGAATGTTCAGATATAATGTAGAGATAAGTGACTGTTTTCATTATATTTCCAAATACATACACAATATTATAATATTGGACATAGCGACAAAGGTAGAATTCTTATGAAAAACTTTATCTATCTATCTATCTCTCTATCTCTCTATCTCTCTATCTCTCTATCTATCTATCTATCTATCTATCTATCTATCTATCTATCTATCTATCTATCTATCTAGCCCGTAATGTAGTTTGTTTTTATGGAGTTGCCGTAGATAATATTGTGTGTGATGTCTTTGACAGGAGCAGGCACGAACTCCGCCCTGGACCGATCTGGTAGCCTGAGCGCATGCGCAAGCCCCGCCCCGGACAGATCTGGTAGCCCGGACAAATCTGGTACCTACACCGGGCTACCAGATCTGTCCGGGGCGGGCCTTGCGCATACGCTTGAGCTACCAGAGCTGTCCTGGGCAGGGCTTGAACGGTGATGACGTTTCCCATTATGATTGGCTATGATGACGTTTCGCATTTTTACTGGCTGCAAGTTTCTCCAAGAGATGCCAGTGGGGAAAACCAAGATGGCGGTGTTGCGGGCGCCGCCATATTTATTTCTCGGTCGCCGCCATCTTGAAATAGTGCTATGCGGAAGCATGGACGGAAATGACGTAAAATGACGCACCGGAAGTGACGTATATAGAAGCCGACCCACAGGAAGTGACGAAATGGACTGAACGTGAAGGAAAATACGTACACGAAAGCCGACCCACAGGAAGTGACGTGACGGACCAAACATGCAGGAAGTTACGTAGATGACACGCAAATGCCGGAAGTGACGTGGCGGGACCCACTCGACGTAAATTAAATCGGCGCACATTTATTTTTTCGTCTTTAGATTCTTCACACGTGTACTCGAAGCTCAACAAAGTAAAGGATTGTCTTCTGTTAAGGTAAACAATTGCTTTCTTGTTTATTTAGAAAATATCAGCCTGCACTAATAAGAATGAAATGGTAGTTGTAGTTATATCAGTATTAATGAGAGTAGGAATAGTTTTATAGTTTTGTTAGGAGCAATGCACGTAAGATCAGCTCGAATGTTTATGTTGCTCTTTCTATCTTTGTCCCATGTGTTGGTTTATTAAAAACGTGTGATTTATTACCACAAGAAAACTTGCTAAAGTAAATGTGGGTTGAAAAGCTGTTTGTTAAAATGAAAAGAAATGGCAAAAGGACCTTCTCACTCCTTCAACCGCATCACTCAGGCTGCCAGCATGGAGCCAGACTCTGCTCAGCCTTGTTGGGATTTTAGTTTGAACTAACAACATGTAACACACATGAACCATCACTCATCCACCTACATATCTACTGATAAAAAGATCACACCTAATCCATCTGATTCCTCAGCCTCTGCTTCGTGAAATGATGTTAGAGTATTGCTTTGTCTCCAGCCATTGGTTCAGTGTGTGTGTGTGTGTGTGTGTGTGTGTGTGTGTGTGTGTGTGTGTGTGTGTGTGTGTGTGTGTGTGTGTGTGTGTGTGTGTGTGTGTTGACATTCTGGAATGGGTGGAGTGCACAGTTTGCAGAGGCTGGCTTCATGTCCATTGTGCTGGAAAATCCACAAATTTTCCCAATGCATCATTCAGCTGTGGATGCAACACCCAAAAAGAGAGTCCAGGTACTCCAATAGTTGGTTCAGTAGTTCAATAGATGCATGTGGTATGGCAAAAATGAATGAAACACCTGGCTGACATATTTAACTGCACTCCTTTGTGTTGAATAGAACATTTGTTTGATGATCACTTGTGAAAGCAAAATGTCAGCTGATTCATCAGTGTGCTGATTCCTTTTGTTAAATGACAGGAACAAATAAACTCCAGTAGTTTTGACTTTAATCAAAGTGTAAATGTCACAGTTGGTGCTGCTTTTTATCTCATATTAACTAATTTTATTTTTCTGCAGGATCACTGAGGTGTTGAAGGGGGGGTGATCCTGACTGTATTCTCCAGAGAGCAGATCAAGGTGAATGAAACAAACTGTGCTGTTAGTGGTTCTATTCCCGCATGCTGCTATATGTTCTCTCTTTGCTCTTTGTCTTCAGATCTTACATGATGATCTCATGGAGTCTGGGTCAGGGTCTGTTCAGACAGAATAAACCTCTGGAAGATGTCGTCAGCATCACTTTCCCTGAAGCAGCAGCTCAAACTGAGGATGTTTCCTTTCAGTGACCAGCAGGTAAGAAAACATCTCATCAATCAAGTTTTTATGTAACATAAGTTTGATTTGTTTACTTTTATTCCTCTGTATTGCAGCAGATCTTGGAGCAGCAGATCTTGGAGATACTGAAGGAGATGGAGGAAGTCACAGGAATCAAGAAGGAGGACCAGAGACTCATCCGTTACGTTTTGATGTTTTGCTCCCAGAAGTAAGATGATCAATGGAATGGAGGACATCATAGAAGTAGAGTGCTCAATATTTTGAGTTTTTGGAAAGCTATCTACATACACCTTGTCAATGTTTTTCAGATCATCATCAACATCCTGATGGCCGAAGGTCCTACAAGGCTTGAGGCAGAGGTCATCATAGCCAGAGGAAGAAAGTTCTAACATGCTCTCACAGGGGAACCAACCGTACATGATGAACAAGAGAGTCTGAACACATCCGGTGATGTAGTAGTAATCCTATATCTTCCTACTACATCCGGTGATGTAGTAGTAATCCTATATCTTCCTGTGTTCACCTGATAGTGGAGTGAAGCTGCACTGCTGTCGCTCATTACCATCTTATCTATTGGAATCTTTACATTTACATTTCCCGTGGGCTCACCACCTGCAGGAAGGTTCTTAATTGGTGCGATGTGATCTGGGTGACAGTGCTCAGACTGACACCCCCGTGAAGCAGAAGAAAATGAATGAATGAATGAATTAATGAATATGATGGTGTTTTCTCCTTCCTCAATCCACTTGGCTCTGGACCTTATAAATACTCTCTGAGCTTTATTCAGATACAATCTACCTGGATGTACCTTCCAGTGTACTTGTGCTTCCCAGAACTGAACATGACCCCTGAAGCCATGACGTAACTTTAGCCACTGACGTCATGCTGCCTTTTTAAATATGGCGGCGACCACATACAAGTATGGTGGTGACCGTAAACAAGCATGTCGGCAACCACAAACAAGTATGATGGCGCCCTTACGCCACCATTATTTGATACCGCACTGGCGGGGTTTCAATTTTGAGAATAGTATGGCGCTGACCGTGCGCCATTATGGCGGCGACCGCTAACAACTATGTCAGCGCCAGCAAACAAGTATGTCAGCGCCCGTAAGCCACCATCTTGATACCGCACTGGCGGGGTTTCAATTCTGGAGAAGCAAGGTTGCACTGCGGATCATGTACTCTTGCCTCCCACCGACAGTGGCGCTGTGATTGTGCTTTGGAACAAAATGGCGGCGACCTGCAGGAAGCGGCCATATTTCCTGTACTACCGCCTCCCACCAAGGGTGGCGCTGTGGTGGTGATTCAGAACAAAATGGCGGCACAATATGGTGGCGATCTCTAGGGAGCCGCCATATTGTCGGCAATTTTGGATTCTCCACTGGCAGCCTCTCACTTTTCCCGCTCCTTTTCTTCAGGTGAGCTCAGACACATGAACAGTGATTAGGTCTGGGTATTTGATCAGCCCTGCACCTTTACATCTTTAACTTCTCCCATTGTATTTTTTATTACTTTTGTCGGTTTGAGCGGATTCCAATCTCAGAATGACGCTTCTTGCTGATTTAGCTTTATAATTACTTTGTATTCATCTTTTTGCTTTGTTCTGTCTTCTCCCATTTCACTATTTGAATTCCAGTAATTATCCTCACTTCTTCCGTCTTTGGTCGCCTCTTCTTTTCTACGTTTTGTCCGAATTAATCTCTTTCCACCTACCGTCCTCCAATCCTTCCCCTCACATTCAAACATCCTTCCCCCTTCCTCCATCTCACTTCCTCGTTCGTCACGTCCCTCTGCCATCTCTCGAACCAACTCGTGGCGTCCGGCCTCAGCGCGCCGATTATCAAACTGTACAAACGTCAGGTAAGCCAGTAATGAGCTGCTTATTACCCCAAACAACAACAACAACATAATACATTGTCAATCTGAAATAAAGCATGAGTGTAGCATCATTCTAATTCTGGGGTCACATTCAGCCCCAAATTGAATTGAAATGTGCCAGACCACTAAAAACAAAGCATAATAACATATATAGAAACATCCATCCATCCATTCATCCTCTATGCTGCTTTTTTCGGTTCAGGCGCACAGGGCGAACTATGAACGAAGGCAGAGTACACCCAGGTCGCCAGTCCGGTAGTTTAGGGTTACCAACTAACCTCACAGGGACGTTTTGGGACAGTGGGAGAAAAATAGCAAATTGACTGTATAATGAATAAAATAGCACATTATTTACACATCTTTAAATATGGTGGAATTAAACCTGATTAAAACCAGCAGTAGTTTGACAAGTAAACACACTGTTACATCAATTGCAGATCTTCAAAAAAATCTCACTGGAGCAGAAGTGTGAAGGATCTTCAAGGTTACTGAGTTCATGCAACAGAGAAACATTTAAAAAAAGCAGCTGCATTGTCAGAAACAAACATGTTTACATATTGAGATTTAGAATAGTGTCACACAAACTCTTCATTGGTGGAATGTCATGCATTTCCAAGAAATTATGGAAAATAAGGGACCACGTTTTCATGCAAACTTCTATTTTGATGAGAGAGAGTGATATAACAAGTCAAGAGAAAAAAAACACCTGTGTGCGAAGCAGGAACTAAGTGAACTTCCAAAAAAGATGAAAATACCAACAGCAGTAGGTCGGTGTACGGTTCTGACAGCAAGTGCTCCTCCTTCCCAGATTAATGGAGCATTTCTCTCACATATATGCACAACTGATGAGAGCAATATCAGTATTTGATTTAGTAATTTTGATTAAAAAATTTTAAAAATCTACATTTTGGAAAGCCAAAACGTTCCCACCCATCCTTTAGCAGTGATTTGCTCACACAGGAGGCAGACTTCATATAGATTCAGTCACATGGAACCCTCCTGTACCTGAAATTTTGAAACAGATCAAGTTTATAATTCAGTCCTTGCAGCTCTGCTTAAAACTGAGTCACGTGCTCGGAGTTACAACAAAACTCTCCCATCCACATGCTGCTTTCATAATGAGCCACTTGAAGAAACAATCACCGACTGTTTGCTCAGCCAGTGAGAGGTCCTCGCCGTGTTGACTATTATTCTACTCTCTACATGGGCCGTCTCCATGGAGGTGTCAAATAATCACCTATTCTGTTTTCCCTTGAGTGGATGTAGTGGTCACACCATCAATGAGCCACTGTGGAGGTGTAGGCCGCTGTCAAGCAACCAAGAAGGGAAGGTGTCAGTCTTTAAAAAGCTTTAGACCACCTCAATAATGCTTTTTCTTCTGTTGAAGCCTATTTAGTACAAATGATCAGTCGACGTAATTGCAGGCTATTTCAAAAGAGATTACATGTAAGCATGTCACTGATGAGGTGATTTTACTGTGTATTCTTAGTTTTTTGACACCAAACGAGCTCCGGGTCGGCCTTGGAGCCTTTGTGTTCAACATGTTCTCCCTAAGTGTAAGAGTTTCCTCTCATTCTGCAAACATGCAGGTTGGATCCAATAACATTTGGATTCAATAATTGATTACTTTCAAGTGCCTGGAGATGTGAATGGGAGTGTGTGCCACTCTTCAATAGTCGGCATGTATTTGTCACTCAAATGCTGGTACCGTCGAGACATGTGGAATGAGCACAGATGAAAAATAGAAAATTCAACAATCTCACAAGCACGACATCTTACTGATGCTGAGAGTTACCAAACATCACTGAAAACATATCTGTGGCGTGTCACTGAGTTCAGAAGACTATGAAGTCTGTACATATTGTCATTGGTCCAGGCAGGAGGCGTCTCCAAGCTCATTTAATCAGGTTAACTGGACATGGTCACTGGTTCTGGAAGATGTTTTCCCTTTTATTCAGGTGGCTTCATCAGTTCATACTGTTCTCTTGTCTAGACTGTTTCTCATTTGTCATTCAACAAGTCCCTTTGGACACGCACAAAAGCTTTCTGAAATGTATGTGGGCTCTTGCTGTTTTCTTTTGAAACCGTAGAAATGATGTAATTCATAACATGCGATGCTCAGAAAGGCGCCTCTTGGTTGGAAAATGATCCGTTTTTGTTGTGTGACTATGAAAACAAAAGTAAAAGTGTTCTACACTGTGTAGAGGGTCATAAACTTTGCATTTTTCACCTGCATTGAATTGGAACAAAACATTTGTTTGAATTGATTTGCAGTTAAACTTTTATTGTTTTTAAATAAGTATGAACACATCTCATTAGTATCTAATCACAGGTTTGAATAAGTTCAAATTGTAGAGTGACTGGAATGTCAAACTATCAATTACATCATTGATGAAGTTCTTTGTTAAGCTTTGAGCTTCCCAGCTCTTTAAATTCTAACTTTCAATGAAACTTACTGATCTTAAATTGTTGCCACAACTAGATAAAACACATTTTATTTTATTGTGTGTTGGACCTTCGGCCCTTTAGCCTCCCAGAGATTATTCATCTTCCTGGTCAGTTCAGGGAGCCCAGAGGGTTACATGGCGTTTCACTGATGCTCTGCAGTGACCTTCCCATAAGGCCTTCCTGTAAATACCTCAAACCAGATGTTCAGTTGTGTCTTTAGAAAGAGGATGTGTATTTACACACAGTAATACAGTTGTTTTATCACCAACATGAGAGAGTGATGGGTGAATATCTGACAGCAGATGATATTGTGTTTTGCTTGTCATTTAAGGTCCAATGGTTCAATAGAGGCTGTGATCGATCCTGAGCTGTTATTTCCATCACAACCTTTTCTTCTGCAACATCGAGGTCCATTGGCACCCATGTTGTACAAAGAAATGGGACATGGATTTTGTTTCATGCTATGGTCAACATATGCACACTCAATCCAACTATCTGGAGAAGTTTGGGGTATAATGTCTTGCTCAAGGGCACTTCGACATATAAAGAGGGGGAGACTGGAGTGAACCTGCAACCTTGCAATTATAAGACAAATTGTTCTTCTACTTTCTCAGTCCTCCATAAATACTCATGGTACATACTATACGATCTGTACTTGGTCTGTTAAAGAGGAATGGTGGTATTTTGGGTGCTCTGAACAATTGTTATGAAAAATTATCTGCCACTGAAGAATTCAGCTTTTTGTCAGGATCCTGAAATGTTTCTTGTACCTGTGCTGTCCTTGTACAAACCTTATCTACGGGCTATTATCTATGCTCCCTTCTGTTTTCCTTAAAATGCTCAGAGCAAACTCTGCACAGGACACACTCTAAGGCAGACTCATCTGTGACTGTGTTTTTGGTGTGTCTTGAGGCCTCAATAAAATACTCCTGACAGAAAGACTTTGTTTAAAGGCTTTATTGCAAAGCATCAGAGGACCTCCTCCATGAAGGCAGCTGCAGGAGCTCGGACTCTGACCCAGTTTTTGGCTCTTAACTTCAAGAGTTCGAGAAGGATCCCTTTTACGCTTCTGAGGAGAAAAAAAAAACAGACATTCAATTTGTGACCAACCTGCTGATTTGTATGACCACTTTCAGTGGATATATTAAATAGAATCCTCATTTCTATTTAAACTCTTTGAAATATGTTATGATGTTTTTTGATGATAAACGATCATCTAAAGATGTTTTTATGTTCATGTCTCAAATTGACTTATTGTGAAGACAATATAAAAGATTAATGATGAGCTTCGGCATACAATCCACACAGATGACCATAGTGTCATACACACCTGCTGCAATCAGCCTCCAGGAAGATAGTCTCAATGCGTTGGACGAGCTGGTTCATATATGGCTTTCCGGCCGCCGTCCAGGTATCTTCAAGAACTGCTCCTGTCAACTATAAGTTTCAAACACATTGTGTTTTACTGCATGAATTCCAGCCCAAACTTCAACAGTCATACAAACATTTTAAAGATATATTTGAATCAGTTTTCGCACCTGGAGCAGTTCCGCAGCACAGCTGACGTTGGATCTCACCGGGTTCGATAAAAGGCTGTCCACGAGATCCTTCAGAGCGTTGAGCAGGATATTTGCTCGGGTCACAGTCCCTTTGGCGCTCTTAACCTTAAAATAACATCAATACATGTGTTTATTATGGTGAAAAAACCCCAATCTTTTTGTGGCTTTTTTCTCTAATATGAATAAATGTAATGGGAACGGCTATGTATTTACAGTGGTGGAAAAACGTTTTAAACACTTATAAGATTTTATACAATCTCAAATATTATCATGAAACATTTGTAGAAGCGTGTTTTGTATTTCAAGCAATGCTCTAATGCAGCCACACCTCTTGTAGAGGTGAAAGATGATGACAAAAATCCTGAGAGCATTTCAAAAGAGAACCTCACATACACGGGGCAACACAGGTGTATTATTACCTCCAGGTGCAGATAAAGTTGTGCAAGGAACAGCACAAAAGAGTGGAACGAATTCCGGGTGTCTGCGTCTCCTCGGACGGCTGCATCCCTTTTATCATACTCCTTTCGGCATCTATATCAAAACAATAAAAAGATGGCGATCTAAGTTTAAGCATATCATGCTGATGAGGGGTGTCATCAGTCAAAAGCTTTTCTCTGAAATCAAGATAAGCACAGATCAAATCATTAAATTGAACGTTCCTTTTCAGGAGCAGCTGGCGGAAAGAGCCGCTGGAGGGCCTGATGTCCAGGTGATGGGACAGGTGATTAGACACCCTGGCTCCAGTGGTGGTGAACTTGGAATTGGCAATTGACTGCAATTACAAAAAAAACAACTTTAATAAACAACTATGGCACCTCATATAGTTACGTGTTTCTGTATAGTGGTCAAAAATTGTTTTAAACGAGGAGCAAGTGTCTCCCAACCTGTGTGTAGAGTTGCTCCACCAGCTCCTCTAGCAGCTCCTCCGTGGTGACCCAGCAGTTGAGCACAGATGTCATGCACTCAACTGCTGAGTCAAAGGTGTCTGTTGAGGAGCTCAGCTCCCTCAGGGAGTGTTTGACCAGCCCAGCGAGTGTTGTCTTATCATAGTCTTCTTCGACATGATGAGACGATTCCTAACACACAAGAACAACAACATACAAATTAAAAATAAAAATACAGCATTAACAGTTCTGTTTTTAGGACTAGGTGAAACAATCCCGATTAAACAACATTCCTGAGATATCAGTGGTGTCACTGAGTTGAGATGGTTTTGACGCTGTTCCGGTAGATGATCTAATTGAGTGGGGGGGGGGGGGGTGGGGGGGTTGTCAGCATCATTGGGGTCATCAGGTGGGCACCCTCTTTCACTGGTGTTTTGATGATAGGCCCACGACACCTCCAGAGGGCTCATCGGCAACACCCGGCGTCCCGAGTGTGCCCCCCTCTGCTTTCAACCCTTACGTGCTGCGGGTGTTGGTGGCGGTCCAGGTAGTGTCTCGCCTCTTCATCCACAGCCATCGACTTGCTTCTTCTGCTGCACCTGAGAGGGCTTTGATGGTTTGGCGTAGGGTTTGGCCTTGGATTCCCAAATCCTTAAGCAGTCTGATGGTTGACTTGCCAATGAAGCCTCTGCAGCCGACTTCCACTGGACAAACCTTGGCCTTCCATCCGCGTTGTTCAGCATCGGCTGCCAGCTCCATGTACTTAAGGCTCTTGCGTTCAAATGCCTCCTCCATAGCAGCCTCCCAGGGAACAGTAAGCTCTATGATGTACACGGTGTGGAGTGATGAGGACCAGAGCACAAGGTCTGGTCTGAGATTTGTTGTGGCTATCTCAGAAGGAAAGCAGAGCCTTTGATTCAGATCTGCAGCCAACTTCCAGTCGCGAGCCCCACTGAGCTGGCCAATGTCTGATGTTGTATAGCCTTTGACTGGCTTTGCGCCTTCTCGGATGAACTTCCTTGCGGAAGTAGGATGGAATGATGGAGAAGGCAAGGCATTGATCTTTACCCGCCTGGTATCCAAGGCAGCTGCTAGGCACTTCAGGACGTGGTTGTGCCGCCAGGTGTAACGGCCTTGTGACAGGCTTGTCTTGCAGCCAACCAGAATATGTTTAAGGTTTGCGGGAGATGGACAGAGGGGGCACGTGGGGTCTTGTCCGTACCATTGGTTGAGGTTAGAGGGGGAAGGTAGGACGTCATACGTGGCACGCATCATGAAGCTGATGTGAAATGCTTCCATGCCCATCAGCTCCCTCCAAGACAACTTTCTCCTCTCGACTCCCTCCCATCTCACCCACTGTCCTTGCTTGGCTTGTGAGACAGCTTTTGCATACCTCGTTGCCTGCTCGTGCTGACGCACCTCCTCGACGACCAGCTGTCGGCGCTGAGCTGGAGCTGCCCTATGCCATGATGGTCTGCTCTCTCCAAGGCCGAGACCTCCTCTCCCCTGCTGCACAAGGCCGACGATGTCTCTGTATCTGAGGTCTGACTTTGCCTGCTGTGTAGCCTCGGCTGGGGTCCATTTCCTTCCGGTCTTCAGGGTAGGAGCTGCTTGGGCAACGCATGGATCACGGGACTCTGTTAGTGTCATTTCCAGCCTAACTTTAGCGCACTTGAACTCCTCTGTAAGGCTGGAAACAGGAAGCTCCAGAATGCCTCTTCCGTACAGTCCAATGTTGCTAAAACATTTGGGGAGTCCTAGCCACTTCCTGGCAAATGAGCTGATCAACCGCTCTAGTTTCTCTACCTTTGAGATTGGGACCTCATAGATGGTAAGAGGCCACATCAGCCTGGGTATTAGCCCAAACTGAAGACACCACAGCTTCAGCCTACCAGGGAGCATGGTCTTATGGATACTCTCCAGGCCACATATGGTGTCCTGCCTGAGCTGGTCCACTTGCTCTGTGTCCTTGAGAGTGGCATGGTACCAACGTCCAAGACTCTTGACTGGCTTCTCTGACACTGTTGGTATTGACTCCTCACCCACGTAGAATCGATGTTGCGTCAGCTTCCCTTTGACGACTGAAATGCTTCTGGACTTGCTCGACTTTATTTCCATCCGGGCCCACTGGATGTTCTCTTGCAGCTTGTTCAGCAGCCGCCCAGCACACGCCTTGGTTGTGGTGAGGATGGTCATATCATCCATGAAGGCCCTGATGGGAGGAAGACGAAGACCAGATTTGAGCCTCTGGCCTCCTACTACCCACCGAGAGGCCCGGGTGATGACCTCCATAGCCATTGTGAAGGCTAGAGGTGAGATGGTACATCCTGCCATTATCCCTATTTCTAGTCATTGCCATGCTGTAGTACACTCGTCAGTTGTCAGGCATATCTGTAGGTCCTGAAAATAGGATTTGATGAGGCAGGTGATTGGTTCTAGGATGCTAAAATAGTCGAATGCCATCCAGAGGAGATTGTGTGGAACTGACCCAAAGGCATTTGCGAGGTCCAGGAACACGACATGGAGATCTCTTCCATTCTTTTTGGCGGCTTGGATTTGATTCCAAATCATGTTGGTGTGTTCTAAACACCCAGAAAAGCCTGGTATCCCTGCTTTCTGCACCGAGGTATCAATGTAGTGATTCTTTTGCAGGTAGCCCACCAGCCTGTGAGCCACTACACTGAAAAAGATTTTACCTTCTACGTTCAGGAGGCTGATTTGGCGAAACTGGCTGATGTCGACAGAGTCCTTTTCCTTGGGGATTAGGATGCCTCCTGCCCCCCGCCATGCCGTTGGAATTGCTCGCTTCTGCCAAACTACCTTCATCAGCCTCCATAGAAAGCATAATACCTCTGGTGTGTTCTTATACAGTTGGTATGGGACTCCATTGGGCCCAGGGGAGGATGCAGCTCTTGCCCGTCGTACACTCCTCTCCACCTAGGGGGGGCTGGTATCCAGCTGATGTTCCGGGGACTGTATCGGTGCCATATCGGGTGGAAGAGTGGTCGGTCCGCACAGCTGGCTGTCAGTGTGGTTCTGCTTGAGGTAAGCTTCGAGATCTTTCTTTGATGTTACAAGTCTGCCACTTTTGTCCTTTGTGAAAAGGCTTTTTGCAAACTTGAAAGGGTCTTTGAAGAAGTTGGATCTTGTTTTCTCCCTCTTTTTACGCTTCTTTCTTAGATTCTCAGCTCTCCTCAAGGTTCACAGTCAACAGAAATGACTTCTGTACAAGTGTAAAAGAAAAAAATATATAAAAACAGTATATATATATATATATTAGGGATGTCCCACTCACACATTCTGGCCCCCGATACCGATCTGATTTTTCAGAATTGAGTATCGGCCGATACCGATACTTTCCCGATCTGATACTTACATTGTTATTGCAAATATACTCAATAGTCTATTTTTGGAGCAACTAAGATGTCTGAAGCTAAACGCACTATTGGCAGAAGCTTTGTTTAGCTAGAACCTATTGTAAAACTCACTTATTGAATCAAAATTCTTCTCAGAATGACTTAAGAACTTATTTAAACTATATTCAGTCATTACAAAAACAAAAAAACAATTACACTCTGCACTCTTGTATCTCTTATTTATGTTAACTTAAACAACTTCACCTGGATTTTGTGGCAAAAAAAAAAAATTAACAATGAAACCCAGTAAATCAGTTTGACTAACATATAAACTATAAAAAAACTAAAAAAGTGCAAATACAATAATAAAAATAAATAAATAAATCTTAAACATAAATGCTCTTAGGCTCTAATGTAACTTCTTTGTGTATTACATTTCAGTTTCCCTTAAAGCAGTATGAGAGGTTTGACCTGAATTGTCACAAAACATTTACATTTCAATGTGAATTATAAACACTTAATTCCGCTGGTGGTAAAACCTGTTTGAAAAAAGTTGTCTGATCATAGTTCTCTCAAAAACAATCAGAATATGATCTTTTGTTCTCCCTGGCCTTCTCCCAAAAAACTCCCGTCCACACCTCACTATGAACACGGCTCAACACGAGGCTTCAGGGCATGTAGTACATATGCCTCGCCTTTAGGGGCGCTGTGACTCACCAAACAACAAAAAACCAGAAGAAGACAGACCACATAGAAATGTAGAAGTAAACTTCTGCACAGAACCACATAAACCACTATATATAATTCTACTTTTATAGGTCTATGGCCCCGCTCCGCCTGCTTCTAGCTTCTGCAGCTCGTTTTTTTTGATCGGCGGGGCTGATTGGCTGGATTTGCCGATCCCGATCACTCACAAATCACCAATATTGGCCTAATATGACAGCCCTAATATATATTCTTACATTATTCAGACTCTCTCCTGAGGGGACAAGCTTGGCCTGCTGCTCCTCGGCCGTCTGGTCCTCGGCCGTCTGCGGCTCGGCCGGCGGCTGCAGGGCCGGCGTGCTCGGCCTGATGCACATCAATAAATAAACAAGGACAAAATGCTGGATTAAGCAGAAACAAGAAGCCCAGTGAGGTGTGGTCAGATAGAGAGGACAGCAATGGAGGAGACGACCGGAGGAAACAAGCAGAGGATGGAGGATCAATGTGAAACTAAATGAAAGAAGAGGAATGGAAAGGCTCAGGACGATGCAGTGAAAGGTCAGAGAAAGGGAGAGTAAATAAATCAAGAAATTAATACAATATGGAACAAAGAGACAGAGAAAGAGAGGAAAGACACTGTTAATGTCCACAGAAGGACACAGGGAGGAAGAAGTCACAGCGCTCTTCTTCAAAATCAAGAAAACTTCTACTTTAGACTTGTTTTGTTTAATTTTGTTTCTAAAGTTCGAATTAATGCAGCAGATTTTGGCTTCAATTTCTTTCACAAAATCAAGGCACTTTACTTTATAGACACAATCCCAGTATTACTATTTCTGGACTAAAGTCTCAGGCCACATTTCCATACTTATTATCAGAAGCGCACCAAATTAATCTTATTTATTTTGTTAAGCCAAATCAGAGGATAAATTCAGGATACTGTAGAAGGAGTAGAGGTATGTAGAATGTACACGTGTAAAAGAAAAGAAAATATATAAAAACAGTACGTATATATATATATATATTATACATATGTTCTTGCATCATTCAGACTCTTTCCAGAAGGGACAAACTCTGGAGCTGTCGCAGAGAGAGTCGACTTGCCCAGAACATCCAGATGATTGGACACTCCAGGCGACTCGGCCTGCTGCTCCAGGTGTTGCTCGGCCTGCCGCCGATGGCACAAAGAGACAGAGAAAGAGAGGAAAGACACTGTTAATGTCCACAGTGGGATACAAGGATACAGTGCTAGGTGGTATGAAATGTTCATTTAAGCATGAATAATACTGGTCTAAATTCTGCCTAGACCAGGGGTCGGCAACCTTTAACACCGAAAGAGCCATTTGATCCGGTTTCCACGGAAAAGAAAACACTGGGAGCCGCAAATACTTTTTGACATCTAAAATGAATTTATTTATGAACGCATTTATTAAATAGAAAGAAAAAATATTTAAAAAAACAACAAAAACAACTTCCCTTTCATGCTTCGGGGTTCACCCCAGCCGTACACTTATTAGTGCTTTGACTACCTTTTTGAAGATGGGCTATCATCTTATCTAAAATGAAGATAACACTGTATATATTGCTTTTTCTTACCTTTACACTTTGTATAAACAACTAAAGTGTGTTGCTTATGAAATCCACGAAGTGCTACAGAGAAAATTCAATTTTATCTATGTAATGAACACATTTTGAACATTTTGAATTCTTGAAAAAATAATACAATGTCTGAATGTCTCTTTCAAATAAATTAAAAAGTTGAACTTAAATTATCCATGTAGCAAACAAAAGCAAAAAAATGCCGTGAGCCGTCATCCTTATATCGCCTTTGGGCTTTCAGAGCAAGTAGCGGAGCCTTGACCTGAATTTAAAAAATAAATTGGGGAAAAAAAGCACTGTGTCACTAAACAATGAAAAATAAATATTTGCAAAATATCTGCATAAATATTTACTTTACCTGGTTAATGGGACTTCTGCATCGACAGGACTCCAAAGGCATATGTCTTCATGTTCATGTAGGTGTCAGGGATGGCATTCCATGTTTCAAACACGAGTTTGTCCGGTCTTGGAAGGTTCTCAATATCACTCCATTTGTGATTCTGAGCAAGAGTGGCCTTCTGACGGGCAACATCTTCAAGGTCCTCTGTCAAGCGTTTGAATTTGGACACCCACATGTCTTTGTCAGCTATGTCAGCCAGCTCCAGCTCCAGATCAGGTTGACTTACACCTGCAAATGCAGTCACATTTAGCAGGGATGGATCGATGTTCAGGGGAGTGACGAGGAAGGACAATGGGAAACCATTCCGTGAGTTCAGAGAGGAAAAAACCACAAACGATGCTTGCATTGTGGTGATTGCAGACTGCAAATACTCTGAATTGATCACCTTGTGAGCTTGTTTTAACTCCCTTAAAGAGGGGAAGTGAGACAGTGTGCCTCTCTGTAAATGTCTGGCTAAAACTGTCAGTTTGCGCTCAAACGCTAACACCTCCTCCAGCATGTGTAGCGCTGTGCCTCCTCTCCCCTGAAGAGTTGTGTTCAGCGTGTTCAGGTTCGCTGTCATGTCCACCATGAAGTGCAGCTTTTCCAGCCACTCTGGCTGTTCCAGCTCAGGAAAGGTGAGCCCTTTGCTGCTCATGAAAGTTTTCACCTCTCCCAGACATGCAGCAAAACGTTTCAGCACCTCTCCTCTGGACAGCCACCGGACTCTGTTGTGCAGCAGGAGATCAGAGTATGTGCTGTCCACCTCATCCAGTAATGAACGGAACTGGCGGTGATTTAAACCTTTTGCCATTATTTTATTGACAATCTGAAGGACAACATTCATGACCTCTGTGCATTCTGAAGGAAAAGTTTGCGCGCACAATGCCTCTTGGTGCAGGATGCAGTGAAAAGTGAGCAGCTTTCTATCCAGTGACTTCTGCAGCAAGGCCACAAAGCCCCTGTACACTCCAGTCATACTCGGTGCCCCATCAGTAGCCACTGACACTAGGTGGGTTGTTTTTATTTCTTTGGCTCGTAAACAATCAAGCACAGCCTCACAGATGTCCTCCCCCCGTGTCTGGCCTTTTAGTGGTATCAGCTCAACCATTTCTTCCTGTGGTCCAGCAGAGTTCACATATCGGCAGAACAGCGCTATTTGTTCAATGTCACTTTTGTCTTTGGACTCATCACAGGCGATTGAGTACGCTGCAGCTGAATTGATGTCTTTAATTTGCTGTTTTGTGATATTTTCTGCCATTTTTATGGTTCCGTCTTTGACAGTCTTCGCAGAGAGAGGCATCTCTCTGATTTTCTGCACAATTTCATGCTTGTTTTTAAAGTCCGCGAATAGGTGTTCTGAAATCTTAAGGAATGATTGTTTCATATAATCTCCATCTGTGAACGGTTTCCCATGCCTGACTATTTCCTGAGCGGCCACAAAACTTGCATATGTAGTTGAATTTGCAGACTTCACCCACTTCTTGAAGTGATTTTTCGTCAGATCAGCCTTCCGCATCAGTTCCGAAACAGCCTTTTTTCTCTCTTCTCCCTCTGGATATTTTTCAGCAAAGGCTCTGTGTGTATTGTTGAAATGTCTTGCGACATTTGACCATTTATTGTTAGACAGTTTTTCTCCACAAATTAGGCATACTGGTAGGCCACTCTCATCAGAGGTAAATGCAAATGAATCTGCCCAGACATCATTGAATGTTCTATTTTCTTCAGATATTTTTCTTTTCTTACATTTCTCCATACTTGGCCTTGCTGGGGTTGAAAGTCGCGACAAATGGACGGCGTTTTGGCGGGTATACCGGCTTTCGCGAGTATGACGTTTATTTTGAGCGACGAAAAACAATAAAATATATTTATTCTAATATGTCAAGATCACAATAATCTTCCAATTTAGAACTAAAATATTAAAGAACTAACACAAATAAAATACACAGTTGTTTTTTTTTTTTAGTAATTTATTTTCCCAAGCCACTCAGAGCCGCAGTATAAGGATGAAAGAGCCGCATGCGGCTCCGGAGCCGCGGGTTGCCGACCCCTGGCCTAGACGTAACGTACTTGTCATAAGTTGTATTTCCAGGTAATTATTCAAATTCTAAACGCCACTTACCCAGTGCTGAGCTGGTTGTTGGTTAGAGTCTTGATGCTGTGGTGCCCAGTAGTGGGTGCCCCAGTCCGGAGCAGGGTGGGGTGCCCAGTAGTGGGTGCCCCAGTCCGGAGTAGAGTGGGGTGCCCAGTAGTAGTATGGGACACATACTTGAGGACCCCAATACTCATTCCCCCAGTGGTGAAGCTGCTGGACAAAGTCCTGCGAGTTCAAGCCTGACTGTGGGTAGTAGAAAGTCATGGTTGTTTTACTTGGGTTCAATGCACTAAACAGAACGAAGAAAAACACCAGGAGTGACTAATGTGAGAAAAGGCTGAGGACATACAATTTTCCATCAAAGTCAAAGTTCTCTTTGTGATGTCATCAGCCTTTCAACTAAGGATTTCAGCCTTTGGTATGTCATATAAAATTGGGCACCTTTGTGATGCCGTATGCAAATTACACCACGCCCCCAATTCAATTCAATTAAACTTTATTTATATAGCACCAAACACAACACAGTCATTTCTAGGTGCTTTTCGGAAAAGACGACTGAAAATATAGTGGACGGGTTGCTCAAAGCAGTCTAAAACATGTGTATAATGTCCATCACTACTATCGCCAAATTATAGCGAATTATCAGCTCGAATAGACAACTTGCAAATGAGTTCCGGTTTGTGTTACGCTCAGTAACGAGCAACCTGATTGGTCGACCGCATGCATTTACTTGAATGAGCAGTGACCCCGACAGCTGGTGACCCCAGTCTGAGAGTTAAAGTGCCGTCATGTTAATTAGACAGTGGCTGCTTATGGGGTCTTGCATAATCTCCCTTCAGAAGGGGAAAAACAAAAAGTGCCAGCTTCTCTCAAAAGCATCTTCATGTATGTGCATTAACACACCAAGAGTAACTGTTAGACATACCCCAAAACCACAAACTCAACCAATTTATCATTCAGCCTGACAGTCGACACAAGAGAGCATGTCCTTATTTTTTTCCATTAATAGCAATTTACTGCATTCCTCACTTCTGTGGTTGCAAGCAAAATATCTGCCTGGTTCAAACAGAGCAAGGTGAAAGACAGTGGAGGTTTATGGAGAAGAGGCTAAAACAGAGCCGCAGCACCATCTACCTGCTGGAAAAGGCTTTTCTCAGTTCAGCATATCAGTGGTAAGAAACTAGACCTTCACAGAAAATCTCACAACAGTGTCAGAGAGAGGCCAAGCATTGCACATGATTTGGAACTTAAAGAATGTATCCTGACTTCTATTAAAAACTAAATCAAGAAATGTCTAAACTGTGGCCCCAAGTTCATCTTAAAACGGCCCGACTGAAGTTTTAAAAATATCATGAAATGTATGAAAACTTGCTGTTGACTCAACTATAGCACTGAGTTTTAACAAGTTTCGGCAAGGTCGCTCTGGCATCATCAATCTTTAAAAAAAGGGAGAAAAAAAAGTGCCAGCTTCTCTCAAAAGCATCTTCCCGACTTGTGTTTTGTGACTTGTAATAACAAAAAGGTGCATGTGTCTCTGTGCCTGTAGATGAGATTATAAACTGAGGAAGGACGCTGTAACAGATCTAAGGTCAACCCCTCTCAAACAACAGTGCTTTCCTTTGCTGCCGTTACCTTTTACGCAATGCTCTCAGTTAACAACTCACAGAAAATATTCCACCCGCATAAGAAATCACCATGTTTGTACCATCGTTTCATAGAATCACTGTTACTTTTCTTACATTCAGGCAGTGAAAAAACAGAAATCCAGCCATAGGAGGGGATCATTTGCCAGTATTAGCACAAGTTATTCACATGGATGCACAAGCACAAGTCCATCAAAAGAAGCCCCTTCCACAGAGCTGGCAGGCCACGCACCTTCCACAGAGATAACTGCCCTGATCGACCCCGCGCCCCCACACAGCGGGGTATTTTCTTCAGATATTTTTCTTTTCTTACATTTCTCCATACTTGGCCTTGCTGGGGTTGAAAGTCGCGACAAATGGACGGCGTTTTGGCGGGTATACCGGCTTTCGCGAGTATGACGTTTATTTTGAGCGACGAAAAACAATAAAATATATTTATTCTAATATGTCAAGATCACAATAATCTTCCAATTTAGAACTAAAATATTAAAGAACTAACACAAATAAAATACACTTCAATTAAATACTTAGTTTTTTTTTTTTTAGTAATTTATTTTCCCAAGCCACTCAGAGCCGCAGTATAAGGATGAAAGAGCCGCATGCGGCTCCGGAGCCGCGGGTTGCCGACCCCTGGCCTAGACGTAACGTACTTGTCATAAGTTGTATTTCCAGGTAATTATTCAAATTCTAAACGCCACTTACCCAGTGCTGAGCTGGTTGTTGGTTAGAGTCTTGATGCTGTGGTGCCCAGTAGTGGGTGCCCCAGTCCGGAGCAGGGTGGGGTGCCCAGTAGTGGGTGCCCCAGTCCGGAGTAGAGTGGGGTGCCCAGTAGTAGTATGGGACACATACTTGAGGACCCCAATACTCATTCCCCCAGTGGTGAAGCTGCTGGACAAAGTCCTGCGAGTTCAAGCCTGACTGTGGGTAGTAGAAAGTCATGGTTGTTTTACTTGGGTTCAATGCACTAAACAGAACGAAGAAAAACACCAGGAGTGACTAATGTGAGAAAAGGCTGAGGACATACAATTTTCCATCAAAGTCAAAGTTCTCTTTGTGATGTCATCAGCCTTTCAACTAAGGATTTCAGCCTTTGGTATGTCATATAATAATACTTTTTTTACTGTAAAAAAAAAACTCCATAAGATGGGTGCAGCCCTCCTTTATAGCAACATGTGTTGTTTGCTTGTTGTGATTCTGTGTTGAACTGTCAGAGGTATTTTTAAGAGTTAATGTGGAGAAAAAAAGGGCAGATTGTTCTGTCTGTAAGCAGCATGTTAAATCAGTCATTTCACAATAGCAGTAAATAACTGTAATTTAACAGCACGAAAGAGTATTTTCTCTCAACCACCCACTGAGCAGAAAGAGGTCCAAAGCACATCTGGAAGACATCGTCTCGATACATCCAGAAGACGTCTTCAGAGGGGTCTGAATGAAAGTTTTTTAGACGTCTTTCTTGGACAATGTCTGGACGTCTTGTCTGGACGTCATATGGACGTCAATGAAAATACATTTCAAAAGAAAAAGGACAGGTCATCAGTCTCACACAGAACAAACACAGACAGGCAATTTAGCATTGCCATTTGTTTTGGACTGTGGGAGGAAACCAGAGAACCCATGTAACACAATTAAATTCCACTAACACCACCAACTGGGTTTGAACCTACGATCTTCTGTCTATAAAGCAAGAGCGCTGACCAGATTGCCAATGAGACAACAGCCAATGGAAGTCCACAGTAAAAGATTTACTCATGTACATAGCTGTAGTCACAAGATGAAAAGTTCTCAAAGTGGTTGAGTTTCTCTTTGGAGGCTTAAAAAGGTCAATGCCTTGCGACCAAAACAATAAATGGTCATAATGCAGACATTGTACATTAAACTTCACATGCTGCCTGTCATGAGCTTCTTCCCTCACTATCTTAATGACAAATCAATAATTATACAGGCAGTTAGACTCAGACGGCTTCTGACCGTCTCTTTCTACTGATTCTGGGTGTCTTAGATGTCCATCGTTTTTATAATGTCCATCATTTTATTTTTATGTGTCATTTGTTAATTAATTCTGGCTGTGAAATAGACGTCTAGAGTACGGCCAGGACAGGCGGACGTGTCTTGGACGTGTATGGACAATGCTTGCTCAGTGGGCAGTGGAGACATGTGAGACATCTCTTCTCAAGTTCAGGACATGATCTATCAGCATCTTACAGATTATTGCAAACTTATATTTCTATTTTTATGACAGCTCTTCTTTAGTGATCAAACTCCTCAAAGTACTTATTTTCTAGTGACAATATGTAACTGAACTATTCCTGAACTTGACTTTGGAAAGCACAGCTCCATCATATGGAAAGCACAGCTCCATCATATGGAAACCACAGCTCCATCATATCAGTCCATCCAGAAAGAACCATGTGGACTTCAACAGAGCAGGTAGAGTAAAGTTATGCTCGTCTCCTGAATCTGGTCGTGTCCAGGCTTCTTTTGTCTGCATGATTATTGAACTGTTGAACATTTCAGATGTTTCATGAGGACTGTTTCACTAGTTCAGGTTACTAACCAGGGATAAGTGAATCAAGCTATGTCGCCAGCTTGTGCTCAACTAGTCTCAGGTGTTGCTGACCTTCATAAGGTTTTTTTTTTTTAAATTGGAAAATGTTTGTGTCATTATCTTATGTATTAATTTAATTTCATTGCACACTAGTTTTCCAGCCTTTCAGTAAATACTTTAGTAAATAAGGTAGGGCTTCCTTTCTACTCAGTTGAAGTCAGCAACAAAAGGCAGTAAAGAAGATAATCTCTGATATGTCAGTTTCTTTCTCTGTGGTGTTACGGTGGCTCAGCAGTTGGCTAAACAGAAATAGAGCAGAATGAGACTGTAGAGGACACGACAAGTGGCTTCACCCGTTCGTTAACGGGACCTCAATCACCCGCCGCCGTCGCATTAGCCTCTCTGTCCAATATACAGAGTTTTGCCTGCTCGACCTCCAGCTTGAACAACAACAACCGCTCCTGTTGATGAAACCTGAGCGGCTCCTCCTGCTTCCTGGCTGAATGTGAACGCTCCACCAATGGCTCTGCCTCTGCACCGGTCCACTCATTCCACAACACACCTTGATCATACAAAGTTAACAGTGTGCAGGCACTCACCTCATCTCTCAGCTGCTTTCCTCCACAGTAATTCTGTAATGCCTTGCGATTTATAACAGCTGGCCCTTCGTACAGGAAAACAGACGCTTTTTTTGAGGCACCGAGTGCAAAAGTTAAGTCCATTTTAATCCCACAGATCACCGAGTGAGTGTCGCACTGCCCAGACACACAAACACAGAGCAAACTCCACTCTCTGGAGTGTTCCCTCTAACTTAATAGTGTTTCTAACTAACTCAGCCTAGTCTTCGTGCACTTTGGCAGCGGGAATTATGCTCTTGTTCACGCAGGACGCAAGCTCTCTGCGATTGAGCAGACCGCCAGCGCTACCCTGCTGAACGCACCCGAGATGACTGAGTGAACAGCCAACACTAGCCGCAGCCCGTGCCACACTACAAACAAATCAACACAATTTCCCTAGAGGAAAAAGTTCCCTCTGCCTAACAGGGAACCCCCAGCTGATGCACGCTGAACAGTGCTAATCTCACTCAGTAACCCAAACAACCAGACTTCACAAATTCAACAGGTCACCCCATTGCTTGCAGTGAAGGTGGTGAGTGAACACCATTTATTTACAATATATACAGTACTTAAAGGACAAAGAAAGGCTTCGGTGGTCAGCAGAAGCTCTCAGTAGTTGTCAATGGCCTTCATCAGCTTCCACACAGCTGATTCCACTTGGCCTTTAATCAGCCAGCCTGAGAGAGGCAGGGGGCGGGTCCAAACCATGGGCGTGACCTGCACATACAAACCCCACCATCCCAGCCAGGCACACAGGACAGTGGCCTGTACTCCGAACCCTGATCAACATATCCAGGATCTCTCTCCATTTCCTGGGTTGACTTTTCGAGATGTGCGCGATCCTCATCACCGTTACTACAAAGCAGTTTATCAACTCTCTGGTTCAACCCAGACCTACGTGTGCGCGCGTTCACATGAAAGGGGCGGAGTTTGCAGTGTCTGACCTATCACACACACAGAGAAATCCTGCAGCACAGTTTACAGATTACTGAAGGATCAATTATTCTCAGAGAATATGAAGAATTAAAACACATCCACCAGGTTTAAAGCAACACTGCTGCTGCAGCCAAAGCCAGAACATTCCTGACTTGTTAATGCGTGACTTGGTGAGATTATACGATATTAATTTATCAGCGATATAAACAGACAGCACCTTTGCTGAGCTATAAAGTTCACTTTATTACAGCAGAAACGTGTCGGGAAACTTCTAAACTAAAAGAAGATCAGTGAGGAATTGCCATCCAGTTGTTTTGAGGCAGAATTTCTCTTGTTTGTTTTGGAATATTAATTCATCACAGCGAAGGCACGAGTAGTTCTGCGTTCCATAAATTCATGTTTCATGTGTGATCATTAACCTCATTATTACAGATAAACAGACTTGGAACAAGCGAAGAACAAAAACATCCTTCAAAGTCTCAGTGACCAGGACTTATTTTATTATGTCAAAAAGATTGTTCTGAATTACTTTCTTATCTCTCCGCTGCAGCTCAGCACTCAAACCTGCGCCCCAATCACCATCATTTAAGAATGGGCGGGTCATTTTCCAAGAGATCTGATTGGTCAGGAGGCGGAGCTTTGACCTCTTATCGACAACATAACCTGCTCCGGAGAGCAGGTTAGGCTTTCAGCGTCAGTTACCACGGTGATTTATCCTGGTGAGAAGTGAGCGAGCGTTGTAGTACAGGAAACCCAGAGTTAATCCTTGAAGTTATCTCCATAAGCAAAACTCCAGCTTCATAGTACAGGCCTTTGGAGAGCCAGGGCCATGACACCAGAGACAGTCCCCCTGTGTCCCCGGCAATTAAAACACACCAGGGATGCACCCAGAAAAGAATTAAAAAAATTCCTTATCAAAAACTACCAAGTGAAACAATATAAAGTTTGAAGTCAACATTGTATAGGGGTGAGCTGCCTTTCAAAATGAAATCCCCAATTCTTTTCACAATAAGTCCTTGTTTATTAAAAATGACACCAAACCCCCCTCACCCCCCCAAAATTGATATTTAGGGATTAGCTGGAGAAGCACCGATCCACGTTTTTTCACTTCCGATTCGATCCCGATACCAGAGCTCTGTTTGCTTTAATATTATCATCATTGTTGATTTTATGAGGCTGTAATAAACTTCTCTCTACAAGCAAGTATGAAATGTACACATGTATTCTCTCAAAATGCAACTTGAGGTTAGTATCAGGTCAGAAAAGGAAGAAGTACAAACTACTTTTGTTCAATTAGGTCAATGTGTGGGCCTACGTGATGTCATCATCTCATAATAAACTAGTTCCATCTTTAAAACCTCAGAATCACTTTATTAATCCCTGGAGAAATTCTTTAGCAATGCAGCACCAACAGCAGTGTTTCCAGCTCGAACGCAACACAAGTGACTGGGACTATTTTCAAGGAGTTTAGCGTGGAGTGGGACGCAGCTTCATGGAGGTGTGAATCGCCTGCTGCAGCGGAGGATCTGCTTTTCATTGTTTTGATGCCGCGGTCAGTGCCGTTCTCAGAGAGCTGGAGTTTTAAAACGGTGACGTCCGGCGGCACAGCCACCGCCTGGCTGTACTACGGCTTTGCTAACATCCACGTTGACGCGTTGCTTTGTGGTGTTTTGAGCGTAAAATACGTCCAAACAGCAACATGTCATGAAAAGTTGGATAGCACAATGCGACTACGCTACCCTCCAAGCTGGCTGCAAACTGTGGAATGGATTTCCTGACTCATTACTCCGCGTCTCATTGAGACCCGCCTCCCTTCAGGAAATGCAGTCCACAGTTTGCAGCCAGCGAGCAGAGCAGCAGCAGGGAAACACTGTGGAGTCATTTCAGTAACAGTGAAGCATAGATGTTGATATCGGATCACGATACTGGATCGGATCGTCCGCATCCCTAGTATTAGCTCGATTAGAGGTTTGTTGACTTTCAAAATAAAAGCCCCCACATTTTTCAAAATAAGTCCTTTTTTGTTAAAGCCTTCAAAATTTATATTTGATCAATATTCAAATGGGCCAGAAGCCATGATTGGTCCAGAGGGCATGATGAGCTGGACCCTGGCGGGCCAGAGGCCAGAGTGCCAGGTCCTGATCAAGGCTGCTTGCAGCTTTAATTAGGGAACAAGCCTGAAAGGCCAGGGCCCGGTTGTTCAAAACTGGCTTATTTTAACCACTGGTTAAGCCCTAACCACCGGTTAAATCCTTAACCCGCCGTTAGCTAACCGACCGTTAAATATGCGTTGTTTAAAACATGGTTAGTCATCCCGTTAGTTAACGTCGCCGTCAAAGTTAACAGTGAGGTTAACAACAGTGGTTAGTGTCCCTGACGCCGCTCCGCCCAAGGCTCCGCCCAAGGCTCCGCCCAAGGCTCCGCCCAAGGCTCCGCCCAAGGCTCCGCCCAAGGCTCCGCCCACTTCCAAGGCTCTGTGCTTCTGTGTTTTGCCTTAAACGTTGCGGTGGAGGCAGCGCAGTGTTTTTATCTGCTCTTTAAAACGACCATAAAACATGACAAACGACGCTGCTGCCAGGATATTAAAGTGGAACATGAAATCTGATGACACATCATGTTACCTCATTTTTTTAATTTAGACCCGAGAGGACGATATAGAAAGTGGACTGTATGAAACTCTGGAGTGGCCATAGAGAAAAAAAATAATAGCACGTGGGAACGAGATAAGTAGTTACCTCAAATTAATAAAGCGAGGGAACGAGATCATTTATCATTTATCTTTACTTGTGGCCACGAAGGGAGAGGTCTGTATGAGGCTGCGTTGCTCCGCTTTGAGACGCTCCACAGAACTTCTTTATAATGAAGGAAAGTGTAGTTTGTTTAGTAGTTACTGATGAACCAAACATACTATTGTAAATGAAAACTTGGAGTTTTTAGACATAAAATGAGCCTTTTAATGGCTTCATGTGAAAAAACTTTAATCAGTGTGTGTTTACATAGGTTGCAATTGGAAAGGGCTGTAGAGCAGCGTTCTATCATTCTACACCTCCATTCCTCCATGTTGAAACATTTGAAAGTGAAAGGAGCAGAAATTCACGATGTAATGCCCAAATGTTGAAAAATAAGCCCCAAGCTCATGTATTTATGGTAAAGAGGGAATACGTGATTCGGAGCTGCTGAGAATTAGATCCTCTCTTTTTAGATCAAGGTGAGTTCAACATGTCTGTATTTCACATGCTTTAGTTAGAAAACATCAATATCTAATGTGGTGCGTGGAAACGAGGCTTTTAAAGCGTCGTGAACAGCAAATATGACGGAATGGAAGCGTCATTGGTGAAATAATATATGAGGGAATGAGATAGTAACTGTCTCCAGTTATCAATTTGAGGTTACTAATTATTATCTAATTTCCACGCATAATATATAGATTTTTTTTTCTATCGGCACTCCGGGGCTCCATAGAGGCGTAACTCTTAATTTTTTCAGTATTGACTTATATCAAAGTTAAGCCCACGGTCCACCCTATCCTTCCTTTGTTGAACTGGCATCATGAACGCAGCGCTGCCAGTGAACGCCATGGTGAGCGTTAACCACTGTTAAAAAGTTAGTGGAGGTCCGGAGGCGGGTTCACTTCAACCAGCCGTTAAATACGTTTAACTGACCGTTAACTTTAACAGCACGTTAAACGTATTTAACGGCTGGTTAAACGATAACCCAGTTTTGAACAACCGGGCCCAGGACCCTATTGTACGGGTCAAGTTTCTTATCGTTTCTTGTTTGGCTCCTGACGCCTCATTGGGCCGAAATTTGATCCCTAAACGCACTCAAAAAATAAAATAAATAAAAATCACCAAATTAAGCACGCTCATCAAGATTAGACAAAATTTTAAGGAAATATTAAAATAACCCCCAGAATACCCAAACGTGCGCTCTAGCGCCACCTAGAAACACTAAAACGGCCACCACAGCCCGTAGGAATGTCATAGGGAGATCACACCAAAACTCAATTGTTCGACTCAACAAGACCTAAAAATCATGTACCGATACCCCTGACCTAAATCCAACAGGAAGTCCGCTATTTGCCTTTCACAATAAGATTTCCCCCAAAAAGGCCCTCACCCAAACGCAATCTGGCACAGAGGCAGAATATGGTATCGGCTTCAAAAGTCAAGCGGTTTCAATTTTATTAGCCGTCAAAACTCTGCATGCAGAATCCCGCTGCCGCCCTCCTCGCATTCAAATACAAGTGAAATGAAGAAAAACAACAACTTTAGAACCTCCCGATAGAACACCCAGAACAAGCAGCGACTGGTTAAACCGTGACCAAAGTACCCAAATGCACATATTGATACCTAATCAGATCTACATAACTGCTAATAGAATTTGTTTTGTTGATGCTTAATTGTTTGTTTGTTTGTATTAGTTTGTTTTGTAATAATCACATAATCAGAATAATCCCAGAATTTCTTTTCCCTTCCGTCTGTTTAATTGGGGATCCCCTTTACTACACTTTTCTCTTTATATTTTTCAAATTTAGCAAAGACAGGTCAGGGTCTGGTGCTTCTTCCCTGCCAGAGTGGACTGTGGACTGGGTGGAACCTGATGGTTTCAAGGTCCCCTCAGGCAGTTTGGGAGCTGTGATCAGAAACTCTTTACCTTTCCCTCTGAATCCTCCTGTCCGTTTTCGGGGATACCTGAAAGGATGAGGCTGTCGAGCGTCGATGGCGACTGGACATCCAGGATGGTCTCCCTGAGCCCCAGGTTGTCCTCCTTCAGCCGGTCCACCTCCGATGACATGGTGGCCACAGCTGACTGGAGCTCAGCGTTGTCCAACTGCAGCTCATGCATCTGCTGATGCATACACTCTAGGGATGGAGCATAAAGCTTGAAATTATTTTTAACTATATACTTGTGGCAGTCAGGCGATGAAGCCCCTGATGTGCCCTGACAGGCCCCAGGCAAGGCTGCAAAGTGTGCAGACTGTTGTGTGAGGTTAGTAATTTGTTTTACCAATTTTTAATTTTAGAAAATTTTCCTAAAACTTTGGCGAACTCTGAATCTGTCTCCATTAGTTTTACCACTTAAATTTTATAAATTTAAATTTGGGTGGCCTCTGTGGGTGAACGAGAGGGTGACTTACAGCGGCTCCAGAGAAGACAGCTGAGGAGACCTTCTCTCGGCTGCTCATGGACTTCCCCTGGCTGCAGTGGGAACCCTTGCCCAGCAGAACCAGGAGGTGATAGAGGCTCTGCTGCTGCCGAAGGGGATGCAGGGACGAGTCCTCGAGTCTCCTCTGTACCGGTGGGGGGGGGTACCAGAGGATCGTTGTGCCCCGACACCGGTGTTGTCGTACTGATCCAAGGAGGAGGAGGAAGCGCACCCACACGAGCAAGACGCAGAAGATCCCCGCACCTCGGAGGACAACACTTCGAGACTCCGGAGGACGCACATCGCTGACGGTCAGGGTGGAGGTCACGGTGTGCCGGAGGACCGTCTCCAGGGGAGGGAGGCAGCTGCCTCACCGTCCTGGGGCTGGTTGCTGTAACCCCCACCTTCGCTGTTGCCGGCCGGTCCAGTCCGGCTCCAATCCCAGCTCCGTGGAGAAAGTCGGGGCGTCGAGGGGACGGCGTCAAGGCGGTTCCGCACACCCCGGCAACAGATAAGGCAGAGGCCACAGCGACCAGCCCCAGGACGGTGAGGTAGCCGCTGCAGGGGGGCACCGGACCTCCTCCACGCCTTCCCGTTGAGACCCGGGTTCTCCACGGAGCCGGAATTGGAGCCGGACTGGAGCGTCCTGGCTCTCCTCCCCCCGGAGACGGTCTGCCGGCACACCATGGCCGCCATCCCAACCGTCATCGATGCGCGCCGGTCCGCAGCCCCTGAGCGCCATCGTCCACCTCGGTGCAGTTCTCGGCCGCACCACGTTCGGTAGATACACCATCTCCAGCTCCAGAGAACGGTACGGCACCACCAATGAGGGGACACCACGATCGTCCAGCGCACTCCACCACCACCCCACCACCGTGACACAGCAGGGACAGGAAGAGGCGCCCCATGCTCCCGTGCAGCAACAGGAGAGCGTCCATTAGCTCCAGGTCCTGCTGGACGGGTTCCCACTGCAAACCGGGGAAAGTCCACGACCAGCTGAGACAACTTCTCCTCAGCTGTCTCCTCGGGAGCCGCTGCACGTCACCGTCGCGTTCACCTGCAGAGGCACGGAGACAGATTCAGAGTTCGCCAAAGTTTCAATAATCAAATTAAAAACTAACCTCACACAACACCCGGAACACACTACAGCCCCGGGTCTCGCGCGTAATTGTGGTTGGTCTTTTATAGGCAGAGGTGGCGCAGTGAGTCACATCGGGCCTCAAGGTGAAAGCCGTATCGCTTCATCCCGATCCGACATCGGGGCACTACAATCTATTTACAACATTGCAAAGATAGTCCTGAACTTGATGTAAAAGTTCTCCATTTGTAATCCCGCAGTTTTTGTTTAATCAGTGTTTATAGTTGGTACTATTTTCTTCAATATCAGCGTAATGATATTGTTGTTATGCGTGCTGCGGTTACAGTCACGTGTAACCTGCTGGTCCAATAGGAGAGCGTAAAGCATCCAAGATGGCGGCGGCCTGTATTTTCTATTTATTAATACAACGTACAAAAGGTGACATTAACATAGCAAGAGGCTTGAGTTATGTATGCCTACAAAAGTCGGCCTTTCACATCAGTCATTTCAGGTATACAAAAAACCAAAAGAAATACAGAAAGAGAGAGAAAGTAATTCTATAATACAATTTCCAGATCAAATTCAATACAGAGTTCTTTGGTCTTCACAGCTTTGGAGTTGGTGCAGTGCTTTAAAGTGATTATGTGTGATGACAGCAGTGATCTGAATACAATGAATTTAGGTTTCTGGTTGAAAAATTTAGAGCAGTGTATATGATATATGATGTTTTGCTAATAATAAGATCAGGTTTATCACAAAAGATTTTTTTGGAGGGATGTTTTTTCCATAAATACCAAAAATAACATATTTTGTTTCAAATTGTATGTCCATATTACGCTTTCCAGTCACAAACAAACATATGTTGTTCCAGAATATCTGAGTGTAAGAGCAGTCCCAAAACAAATGGGTGATTGATTCTTCAGTGTTATGACAGAAAGAGCAGAGGATCTACATTCAGGCGATATTTTGAAATAACACTGTTTACAGGGTATTTCCTGGGCAGTAGCCAAACACAGTTCCAGTCTATGTCCAGGCGGCGGCTTGTATAGATCTTACAGCAGTTCAGAGGAGGAAAACAAGACAAAAACCTTTAAAAATCCATCAACAATGTGCTATATGGCTCTGATATCAGTAAAGAAAATACATAACTTTTGGGTAAAATGATGGGAAATGATCTGAAACTGCGATGAAAGATGACTTTGTTTGAGTGGTGAGAGCAAGACCATTGTGGAAATCTATAAACACTGCATCAACATTGACATTGACAATGGTCCAGAAGATGCTGGGCTTCATGCAACATGCTACAGACGATTGGTTGATAGAAAGATGTTGGATTCCGCTGAGAAACATACAAGAGAGCCTCCAGATGTTAATGAAACACAGAGAAGTGAAAATGCTGAAACTCCGAGAAGAAACTCTGGTCCAAGACGGGTCTACCTATTGTTTCCTCTGGTCCTGGTCTGGTTGGGTCTACCTATTGTTTCCTCTGGTCCTGGTCTGGTTGGGTCTACCTATTGTGTCCTCTGGTCCTGGTCTGGTTGGATCTACCTATTGTTTCCTCTGGTCCTGGTCTGGTTGGGTCTACCTATTGTTTCCTTTGGTCCTGGTCTGGTTGGGTCTACCTATTGTTTCCTCTGGTCCTGGTCTGGTTGGGTCTACCTATTGTGTCCTCTGGTCCTGGTCTGGTTGGGTCTACCTATTGTTTCCTCTGGTCCTGGTCTGGTTGGGTCTACCTATTGTGTCCTCTGGTCCTGGTCTGGTTGGGTCTACCTATTGTGTCCTCTGGTCCTGGTCTGGTTGGATCTACCTATTGTGTCCTCTGGTCCTGGTCTGGTTGGGTCTACCTATTGCTGAGAAGAAAGTTCATCACTATGGTGAAAGAGCATTGATGCTTCAAACTCCAGGTAATGGAAGTGAAATACCAAGGTTGTCTTTGAGAAAACAGGAACATCACACTGCGGTCATTAGGAGCCCTGGTACTGATGTGGCAGTCGTTGCTTTAAGTCTGGAGAAAGATCTACCATGTAGTTCTACTTTCACACAGGAGTTTCTAACAAAACAAGAATCGTTGACTTATTCCAATTTGACCTCACTGCATTTACAAATCTGAGTAGAAGCTTTTATCTGGACCAGTCCGCCTTTGAAGTACTATACAGATATGTGTGCCACCTGTACGTCCAGTCATCTGCTGAAAATGTGAACAATGCAAGATCCAGAGCATTCTGCATGGCATCTTCAGCTTTGTCAGAACTATCCATGCCTCCCAGCATGTGACGCTCTACACCAACACTGCAAAAGGACAAAGTACCAAGCAGCAATAATGAATCGTTGTCTGAAAAGTATCATGTGTTCACCCTCACCCATTAGTAGTGGATGGCACATTGAGGATGGGGAGTTAACAGGGACCTGGAGGACTACAAGTCCTGCTCCTCAAGGTGTGTTGCAGTTCGTCCACTGCACCTGCCAGCAAGTCAAATGTGATCCAGACAGATGTTCATGTATGTCAACAAGACTGATTGACAGGCTGCCAGCACTGTGAATGTTCTGAAGGAAACAGAAGATATAGTGACATGAGATGATATTTCTGACAGTGATGGAGATGAACCATGAAACATCCTGTAAAAACAGTAGAAATAAAAGCCTATGAGGTCTATTAAAAAAACATGAACTGTAAAGTGACAAAAGCATCTATTGTTAAAAGAAGAATGAAGCTGTGCCGCTGTAAACACTGTAAATAACAAACAATGCTGTTACAGCGATGTGTGTGTTTGTGTGCCAAAGTTCTCCATGGTTCATATATGACATTAGTTGAAGAAGAGTTTTTCCACAAATGTGCAAGGTTTCATGGTCTACATTCACATTTCATGGTAATAACTCCTCAAGACTTTTCTAAAATGTTATCATAAATATATAAGTGAATCAAGTATCACAGAAACCTTGTTTTTTAAACTTATACTTGTATAATAAGTATAATTCTTCTGACACATATTTAACTGCTTTGGATTTCCTGCTGGGGGGTCCAGGATCCAAGGGGAATTGATCTTTTTCTTTCTTTACACAAATCACAGTTGAAATCCCCTCCTGGGATTATTTTGCCTTTACTTCCTTTGTCATCGTCACTGAAATGTCTTTAAACAATGTGGGCAGGGCGGCACGACTCGGTTGGTAGAGCGCTCGTCTCCCAATTGGAAAGTAGCAACTTCAATTCCCATCTCTGCCTGCCAACATGCCGAAGTGTCCTTGAGCAAAACACTGAACCCCAAACTGCCTGGGTGAATGCAGTGTGAGAGTGAGTGGTTGGTGATTGTTGCTGATGGTGCAGATTGCCACTAGATGGCACTGTTGGTTTGAAGATAGAGTCTGAAAGACTGGCGATGAAGTGGACTTTCAAACGTTTGTTGAACAGACAGCGCCATCTAGTGGCTTCATAAAATAAAGACAGTGTTTCATGAAGCTTCATTTGACCGTCACTCTCTGGGCAGCTGATGCTTCAACCTCCAGTATGGACTGAATGAGTAAAGCAAAGTAAAGCGTCTTTGAGTCTCCCAGAAAAAAGAGATATATAAAAAATTCCAGTGTCGTTCATTCATGACATATTTCTGCTCAAACTATTTACGGATCTGTCAGGTTTCCAATATGTGTCCCCCCCAATGTTAAAGTCATTCCTATATCTTTGATTAAAAGAACACGTAGTAGTGGACTGTGTTTGTGTGTGTGTGTGTGTGTGTGTGTGTGTGTGTGTGTGTGTGTGTGTGTGTGTGTGTGTGTGTGTGTGTGTGTGTGTGTGTGTGTGTGTGTGTGTAGGGGGTCTGGAGTGATGAGGGTGAATAATATAAAATATAGAGATTAACAATAGTGCAGAGTTTCTTGTCATTGAATTCAAAATAGGTAATAAAGTTTTTCTCTTCAATATTAACTTCACGTGTTGTTTTGTACAGAATATAGTTCTCCGGTTCTTTTCAAAATGTAATACTGTATGAGTAACCATAAACTGTTCCTGAGTGATCGCGTGACGTCAGACCGGAAACAGGAAAGGGAGGAGCGGAGCTAACGAGTGGAGTTCGAGGTCCCAAGAAGGAAGCGGCCATTCTTCATGTACTACCGCCTCCCACCAAGGGTGGCGCTGTGGTGGTGATTCAGAACAAAATGGCTGTGATCTCAGGGGAGCCGCCATATTGTCGGCCATTTTGGATTCCCCACTGGCAGCCTCTCATCTTCCTTCACGTTCAGTCCATTTCGTCACTTCCTGTAGGTCGGTTTCTATATACGACACTTCCGGTGCGTCATTTTTGCGTCATTTCCGTCCATGTTTCCGCATAGCACCATTTCAAGATGGCGACGACCGAGAAATAAATATGGCGGCGCCCACAACACCGCCATCTTGGTTTTCCCCACTGGCATCTCTTGGGAGAGAACCGCGGTGAAGGACGACCCGCCCATCTGACGTCATCCTTCTGACACGGACCTTGTGGATTCAACCAATCAGGTAAGGCGCAGCCTCAGTTTCATCCTAAATTGGCGCTTAAATTAGAAGGTAAAAACACCGCGGCAGTAACAGAAGAGCAGATGTGCTGTTTTTGTCACTTTCAATGTTTTTGCAGATGATTGAAACAAACTGATGGAAATGACAACAGTTTTTCAAGAAATGGTTGCAATAATGAAAGAAGACTTTCCCCGCTATATTGTGCTTTTATTTTGGTAAAAATCATAAAGATTAAATAGAAATAAGTAAAAAAATTGTTAAATTTATAGTTTTAATTGCATTGTACTTGGTTACTACTTGGTGGTGGTGTTGGGGGTGGGGCTAGTGCTAATTTACTTGTAAATGTTCATTTGTATTATTTTAAAGGAAAAAAATGATAACAAAAGTCTATATCTTATTTTCTATCATTGGTTTCTGCTGTCCGCCCTAAACGCTCCATGTTGTCAGGGCAAAAGAGGAAACGTGTTCCTCAACGGACAGGATGTGTAAACAGGATGCAGTGGAGAGAGAGAGAGAGAGAGAGAGAGAGAGAGAGAGAGAGAGAGAGAGAGAGAGAGAGAGAGAGAGAGAGAGAGTCGCTCTGCAGGAAGCAGTTCACTCTTGACCTACTGAGGATGAAAAACAAGCTTTATGAAATCCCTCTGGACTGGGCCGTGGTGAAGTGGTTCGCTCCTGCTCCTCACAGCATGAGGGCCCCTGGTTCAGGTCTGGGTTGGAGTGCAGACTGAGGAGTCCTCCTCCAGTCCAGAAACACTGAGGTTGGTCAGTGACACCGAAGCTGCTGGTTGTCCCTCGATGGACTGGTGGTCTGTCCCTCCACTAAGTCAGCTGGGATGGCTTCCAGCACCCGGCGACCCTGAGATGGATGAATTCCTCAGTCTCTTCCTGGAACTCGAGACAGACTCCACCTTGTCATGGAGGTTAAATTATCACTCACAGGACTCGACGTTCCTGTTGGCGCTAAAGATAGTTCTGGATGAGTCTGGCTGGTTTCCTCTGTTGCCTAAAACATTTAAACCTTCCTGCTTGAAGAACAAGAAGCACTTTCACCCCAAACCTTCCTGAAGATCTTCCACAGCCCTGAACACACACAATGCTTTTATTTTTACTCCAAAAAAAACACTGGCACGTCCCGTGATGTTTTATTATTTGAGAAAATGTGTTAAAAGCAGATCTGACTTGAGTCACTGTTCAGTCACGAGAGGTTGTTTACGTCATCGATTCCACTCTGCAGTTTGTTTACTTCTACGTCTGTCACTACTCCGAGCTGTGAACTACAGGACGGGTTAATATTAAATGACCAAATGTGCACATATTTTACAACTTAAAGCTTCACATTTTCCCTAAATGGGATCAGTTTCTTACTGTTTTATACGAGGACAATGCTTTCTCTTTATTCATTCCCCATATTTAGCCTCGGGTTAAAAAAGAATTAGGTATTCTGTGATTTTCATCTAATTTTTTAGTACGAGGAGGAAGTTCAGCGACCAAACATGATCGCCCAGTTTGTTGTTTTCTGAGAGACTCCGTCATAATAACAACAAACAACATGTAATAATTTATCATTTTTATTTCATATTTGAATATAAATCTCTGTCAAAAGAAAATACCTAACCGATAGACAAATCATACATATTTACACAATTTATAAAAGGAAACAGAATCATTTGTGTCGACTTGATTTTTTTTTTTTTCCCCGAGGGATTTCTTCACCGTTTTCATTGTTATACACATTTTTTCAAACAAATTAAAAACAAAGAAATAGGACCGGTACATTTTATTGACATTGGTTTCTGTGTTGTAGAGACAAGTACATGTCAGGCAGCCTTTTTTTAGTGTGTGTGTGTGTGTGTTCTCCCACAGAAATCCCCCGCGGACGGCTCACTGAAGTGCATATTCTGACAGAAAAGCAACAAAAAAACAACAGAAGTTTCCACCGTTGAAAGAAATATTTGGCCTGTGGAAGATGGTCTGATGGTGTTACAAGTTAAACTCAGCCCTGATGTGTGGGCTCGTACGAGCTGCCATTTGGAGTCTCGCGACTCGGTTACAGTTTGGTGAATTCGGCTACAGCTGAACATAAAAAAACAACAACAACAACAAAAAAAAAAAAAAAAAGTTCCCCCGGCACAGAGCGAGGGGGGTAAGGCTCAAACCGGACACTGAATCACACACCCGCTGCAGAAACACCAAAACAAAACAATCAAAACTCCTGCGAGTCCAGTCTGTGTGTTTTTGGCAAGATTTGCAGAACAAAACAGGATTGCTGCGTTCCCACAAAGAATGGTTCTTTAAACAAAAAAAAAAGAAGAAGATGATTATGCATCTTGTGTAACCCCACAGAGACTTCTGTAAATCACCATCAAATACTTCAAATCATCGTGCTGAAACTGCAGCGTTCACTTTGGAACAGCGACTCCGCTAAAAGATAAAAAGAGGTAGGTGACGTGACCTTTTTCCAACGTGTGTATTGCTGCTGGCATCCAGTGTGTTCTCAGACAGGCGTGTTGAAAACAGGCAGAACACTGTGAGTCCGCGCGTTTAGGATAAAGTGTGAGCAGTGTGGCGTCTGTGGCAGTCCTCCGCAAGGACCCGCGCGTACGACTCGGAGGCTCTGGCCAGATCAAACACTCCCGGATGAACCTGCGGCGGCCACGGAAACAAGAGCTTACGCTTTCCTGGAGGGACTCCGACCATCGCGAAGAGTCCTAAACCCTGAAACCCTGGGTTGATAGTTGTCATGTTAAAAGTCGTTAAAAACAGGTTTTAAGCGATGCATTGTGCAGATCTTCTCAAACGCTTAAATATCAATATTATCGTTTCAGTGTCCGTGTTACATGGAAAACGTTTCTAATGTATTTAATGTAAAACAGGACGGCATAACGATCGCTTCCTCGTTTCTACGAGAACTTTTACTGTCAATATGTAAACATGGCAAGTTTAGCAATTAGTCAGCAGCTCCTTTCCTGTCTACATTTTACAGCCAGTATCTGCAAATACTGCAGCTCAACGTGAGAACACCAGAAACATGGTTTGTGTTGAAAATAAAATACAATAAAATAAAATATGGAGTGTTTGAAATGACTTTACGCCTCGCAGAATCTTACACACGGGTCCTTTTTAAAAAATTAAATAAAACAATTCTAAATACATGACTTTGCCATCAGTTTACAGCCGGAGTGATATCTGGTGGTTGGAACACTTTTCAGGCGACGTCTTGTGTAAGTACTGAAAAGGCTTCGCGACACTTGGTGCTCTAAACTCCCATAAGGCTTCCAAGGGTCCAGCCTGGAATCAAAATCAACGTGTGGACCAGAGTTACTTCTGTTAACGCGTCAGTCGGATCGGTTTTCCTCCCAGATGTAGGTCACTTCAAATGTCTCGCTGTTATTTAAAAACAAGAAGAGCCCCCGTGTTCAACTGTGACACGCTGCGAAAAAAAAAAAAGGCATTATTCACTCCAGTGGAGCGGAACTTATCCAATGACTGATGGCGATTATTGCATCGGACGTGACATCGGAGAAATGTAAAAACAAACAAAAACAAAGGAGCATAAAGTGGAAATGTTAGAAAAGCAGTGACGTGTGGGAGAGGGCGGGAATGGCAGCAACAGCGAGGCTCCATCTTCAGCTTAAAGTGACTTAAAGAAAAGACCATTCCTCGCTCACATACGAGGTGATTTGGAGAATGACAGTGGCTCAGGATACATTTGATTTCGGAAATAAACACCATCAGCATTCACCGTCAAATTATCAGTGCAACCAAATGAAAAAAAATTAAAATTAAAAAAGTGAAATGAAAGATGTTTACGGATCTTTTTTTCGGATCGTTTGTGATGGATTGATTAAGAGGCCGAGTGCTCACAGCCTGGAAAACATACATCAACTATTCACTTTTTTTAAACATTCAGTGTTTTTCTACCCACTACACAAACTCAAAAGTTGAACATAAACTGTTCTCTCATTCAAAAAGAAATGTGCCGTGCAGAGATTTGGAAAAAGGCCAAAGCAGGTGGGCAACACGACGCTTCGGAGACGAGACTCTGGGAAGCGGTTTCAAGGACTTCCTGTTTCCACGGTGGTTTCAGTGCTCTGCTCTGATGCAGACCTGCGCGTCAACATCTTAGAAAACATTCGTGCTTCTGGCGCTCCAGGCCGGCTGCACGGACAGAACCGAGCCGTGGCCACGCGCCGACGCCGGGGTCAAAACGAAGACGGTAGAGCATTACTGAAGAAATTACCTGGTGATTGATCGATGGTCAAACATGTCAGAACTCACTCTCTTCCTCTGTCAGGTTGCTTTAGCCCGGCAGCCCATGATGCACCTCTGCAGTGACGTTGGCGCGGCGGTGCAGAGCTACAATATGGCGATGCTCTCTGTGGTGCAGTTGAGATGTGTGGAGGTGCTGCTGCCACCGGGGGACTTGAGGCCCTTGGTGGCTCCGCCCAGAGCCGAGCCCCGGGCCCGGGGGCCCATGATGACGCCCGAGCCGAGGTGGTGGCTCTGCTGCAGCCCCGCCGTCATGGTCTCGCTGGTGACCGTGCCGAACTCGTAGGTGAAGGTGCCGTAGAAGACCAGGATGTCCACGGTGAAGACCCACTCGCAGATGGCCGCGGCGTGCTGCAGGACGAAGCTCTCGTGGATGAAGAAGATGCCGCCTGAGAGGAGGAGCAGTTGAGGAGAGCAACCTGAGGAGAACAACTTGAAGGGAACAACCTGAGGAGAACAACCTGAAGGGTACAACCTGAGGGGAACAACCTGAGGGGAACAACCTGAGGAGAACAACCTGAGGGGAATAACCTGAGAGGAATAACCTGAGGAGAACAACCTGAGGAGAACAACCTGAGAGGAATAACCTGAGAGGAATAACCTGAGAGGAATAACCTGAGAGGAACAACCTGAGGGGAATAACCTGAGGGGAATAACCTGAGAGGAACAACCTGAGAGGAACAACCTGAGAGGAACAACCTGAGGAGAACAACCTGAGGAGAACAACCTGAGGAGAACAACCTGAGAGGAACAACCTGAGGGGAACAACCTGAGGGGAACAACCTGAGGGGAACAACCTGAGGAGAACAACCTGAGGGGAACAACCTGAGGGGAACAACCTGAGGGGAACAACCTGAGAGGAACAACCTGAGGGGAACAACCTGAGGGGAACAACCTGAGGAGAACAACCTGAGAGGAACAACCTGAGGAGAACAACCTGAGGAGAACAACCTGAGAGGAACAACCTGAGAGGAACAACCTGAGAGGAACAACCTGAGAGGAACAACCTGAGGAGAACAACCTGAGGAGAACAACCTGAGAGGAACAACCTGAGAGGAACAACCTGAGAGGAACAACCTGAGGAGAACAACCTGAGGAGAACAACCTGAGGAGAACAACCTGAGAGGAACAACCTGAGGGGAACAACCTGAGGGGAACAACCTGAGGGGAACAACCTGAGGAGAACAACCTGAGGGGAACAACCTGAGGGGAACAACCTGAGGGGAACAACCTGAGGGGAACAACCTGAGGGGAACAACCTGAGAGGAACAACCTGAGGGGAACAACCTGAGGGGAACAACCTGAGGAGAACAACCTGAGAGGAACAACCTGAGAGGAACAACCTGAGGAGAACAACCTGAGAGGAACAACCTGAGGAGAACAACCTGAGGGGAACAACCTGAGAGGAACAACCTGAGAGGAACAACCTGAAGGGAACAACCTGAAGGGAACAACCTGAGGAGAACAACCTGAGGAGAACAACCTGAGAGGAACAACCTGAAGAGAACAACCTGAGGGGAACAACCTGAGGGGAACAACCTGAGGAGAACAACCTGAGGAGGAGAACAACCTGAGGAGGAGAACAACCTGAGGAGGAGAACAACCTGAGGGGAACAACCTGAGGAGAACAACCTGAGGAGAACAACCTGAAGGGAACAACCTGAAGGGAACAACCTGAGGAGAACAACCTGAAGGGAACAACCTGAGGGGAACAACCTGAGGGGAACAACCTGAGGGGAACAACCTGAGGAGAACAACCTGAGAGGAACAACCCGAGGAGAACAACCCGAGGAGAACAACCCGAGGAGAACAACCCGAGGGGAACAACCTGAGGGAACAACCTGAGGGGAACAACCTGAGGGGAACAACCTGAGGAGAACAACCTGAGGAGAACAACCCGAGGAGAACAACCCGAGGAGAACAACCTGAGGAGAACAACCCGAGGAGAACAACCTGAGGGGAACAACCTGAGGGGAACAACCTGAGGGGAACAACCTGAGGGGAACAACCTGAGGGGAACAACCTGAGGAGAACAACCTGAGGAGAACAACCTGAGGAGAACAACCCGAGGAGAACAACCCGAGGAGAACAACCCGAGGAGAACAACCTGAGGAGAACAACCCGAGGAGAACAACCTGAGGGGAACAACCTGAGGGGAACAACCTGAGGGAAAAACCTGAGGGGAACAACCTGAGGGCAAAAACCTGAGGGAAAAACCTGAGAGCAACAACCTGAAGGGAACAGCCTGAGGAGAACAAACTGAAGGGAACAACCAGAGAACAGATCTAGTGAAGGATACTGAGGACTAGAAACACCATGGCTCCCACTGCCAGCGCTACACGGAAATGAGCCATCCAGTAGTCGAGTGCTGTCACGGCCACCCGGTAGGTGAGCACACACTGCAGGCACACAAACAGCAGCCCCGCTGGAAACGCCACCCCGGCGCCCACGTAGTGAACAGATTTGGCGTGATCGACCTGTCGGACAGAGAAGAAGTTTATCTGCACCGCGAGGGGCTTGGAATGAATCAACGTCTTGACTCGCTGACGCCGTTGTTCAACAGCTCACCTGGAAGTTGCCCACCATGACCAGGCCGATGGCGTTGGTGCAGCCGGACACGAGGGCGCTGGTGTTCACCCAGCAGCGGTGGCTGTGCTCGATCACCTGGGCGTAGCGTAGATAGCACACCATCACCACTGCAGGAGGGAAAAAGACACCGTCACCGAGCAATCCAGTGAATACTGACTGACCTGGGGGGGATGGAACGGATCCCGGCTGACAACGTGTGAAGGCTGAACAGGTCATCCGTTCATCGCACGCACGCACACAAAGAGAGAGAGGCGTGTCACAAATTCACAGAAACGTCCGTCTCTGGCCTGGGGGAGGAAGTAACAGTCAAATTCTGATGATCAGAGAGGTTGGCAGGTAGACGGAGTCTTGATGAGCTGCTGAAGATCAAACCAGGCACGACAATGTGATTTTGAATATTGCTGGGTTGTTGGTGCCACACAGGCTGATCGACTGGGATTTCAACACACAAACATCTCTGGAGTTTACAGAGAATGATACCCAGTAAGCCGCGGCTCTCCGAGTCAATAAGCCTTGTTGATGCCGGAGGTCAGAGATGATAAAAAGTCATGTGGATGCACATTTTCCCAGCTTTGCGTTCATGTTCTTCTCTGAGCCGAATGAGAGCGGCTGATGGAGGTGGCGTCAGTCATTCTGCTGACGTTAAGACTATCAGCCTTGCTTCACTGCCGTCTCACACAGGAAGCTCTCTCTCTCACCTATTGACAGCTCGGATTTCATAACGGGACCCACTTCTTGCATCAGTGTTTGAAAACTATCAACCTGCACCCAGGAAGAGGAATACGACCCAGGAAAGACACGACCACGATCAAATAAAAGTCCTGAAGGTCTGAATCAAAGCTTTTGAAAAGCTTTCAGTGAGAGAATGAAGGCGAGTACGGACGAGACCGAGAACAAAATCTCTAGAAACACAAATGCAAGGGAGTCAAGATAACGAGGGCTGGAATGCACCGGGAAAGCCTTGGAGGAGTAAAGGTGGGGGGAATAACGAAGAAGGAATACAGGACAGACACAATTAAGTTGAGACTGAAGGAAATTGGGGCAGGAAGTGAGCTGTGATGAAATGAGACGGGAGGAATAATGGCCATGGATACCGGGTGCACACAGGGGGAAACCACAGAGGGGGGAAGTGGAAGGAACACTGCATTCATTATTGATTAGAGAGCATGGGCTATTTCTCGGAGGCCAGTGGCTGATGTCTGCAGGCACCACAGAGGATTAATATGACACACAGAGCAGGCAGTGGAGATGCATTAAACACCTCTCACCTCACCTGCTCACCCTCTCATTATATTAGTGTTACCGAGCACAAGGTAGCAGTGCCATTGTCATTGAAATGTGGGCCACAGATCTAAACAGATTTATGTTCATTAAATCCTAAATAATCAGGATTTATCAATTCAGGTTTTTCAGGATATACTGTAATATTTGCATATTTGTCAAAAACAAACCACTCTACTACACTGTAACAAACCAGGTATGAAAAGAGAAACACCGCTGCAAAGAAGATTTCAGGTTTTTATGAGATTAAAAAGCGAAGGACAAAGTTATGCCATGTGTTACTATTTTTGGAGGTTCGCTGTATTTTGCACCAGGTTGAACTACCAACTAACAAACATTCACTTAAACATGGGCTATTTTTATTGTTATTTTACTGACGCGGCCAGCTCTGGATAAAATGTGGCTCCTGAACTAAGATGAGTTTCACTCCCCTGATTTATCTGAAGAAATAAACAAATCTACAGGTAAAAAGGATTTTACAGCAATAATCACACATTTTTCAGGGTTTTCACTGGACCAGGATGCTCATCTCATTTAGATCTTCATTTTACAATCAAATCGCTTGAAAGGTGGCGTAAACTACTGTCCCACAATGCAATGTGTTACTACAAGAGTGCAGTAAAAATCAAATAGACTTAATGTGTGTATGTTTGGATGTTTAAAAATAGTCACGTCAGACGTTTTCTGTGTACAGTGTATAAGTTCAATTACAGTCTTTCACAATTTTATAATTGGATGAACTTGATGCTGCAACTGGGATTTAAACCCACGTTCCCTTCACTAAGAGTCTAAGCTCATCATCATCATCATCAACAACAACAATGATCTGAGGCCTTACCCATGAAGGCTCCAACGTTGCCGATCAGGCTGAACAGGCAGCTTTCAGGAGGGTAGGAGCCACATTTACTGTGGAGGTCGAGGAAAACAATAATACTGCATAAGCAAATACAAGGATGTCACGTCATAACAACATTAAAATGAGCTGCTGGTTCCGATTCCAATCCAGATATAACACTGATTCTTAGATGAGGAAATACAGATTACCGCATACTACAAGAAAAAGCCTCAGTTTCTAGATGCCGTCGCACACGAGTGCCTTCACTCGTCTGTGCTTAGAGGCTCATTTGCAGATTAAACAAGTGCACTTCCTGCAAAGCGTGGGTTAATGACTGTCACCGAATTACAGCATAACAAGGTGCTAATTCATGCCTGGGGCCTTGTCTGGCACAAAATGGCTTTGGTATTGTGCAGAAACAAAGATGTGAAGAGTAGCAAGGAAGAAGAGGAGGAGGAGAGGTAGAAAAGCAGACCTGATGAGGGGAATGTCCTGGATGGTGCAGCACGTCTTGGGGAAGCCTGGTCGCAGGAGCTCCTCTGTGCATGTGACATTGTAAGACCTGCAGTTGTGACATAATGAGATCAGTTTGTTCCTTTCTTAAAAATGGGTTTAAAAAGGAGTAAAAACTTATTTTAGAGGAGGTTGCATACCAGTTCTCCACAGGACACACGTGGTGATTCATCACAGCCATGGCATATCTACAGGGGAAGAGGACGCCGTCATTTAGGCCCCATTCTTATGACAACATTTCAAGGGAAGACATTGTTTTTGCATTTTCGTTTGAGAAAAGTTTTGGGTTTACACAGCAACGTTCTGAAAACGATGCTCATCTACACGGCAGTGGAAGAAACACTGAAAACGATGACGTTCATGGGTGCTGTTTGTTTTTGTAATGAAACCACACGTAGAACAATGCGCTAGAAATATTAACAAGGGGAGTAAACTGACATTCGTATGGACGGACCATGAAGTTGGATTATTATTACTACCTTGTCCCAGGACTGGGAGTCATGACACTCTGGAGGCAAACGTTGTTGCACACGTGCAGAAGAACTTTTTACTATGGCCGTGGCGCACATGCACAGCAGCAGCGTTTCCGACTTCTACACGGAGACGGAACCCAAGCATTTTCAAAAACAGTGACTCTGAGCACTGTTGTGTAAAGTGACACCCAAAACGCATCATAAGCCTTGCATTTTCATTTGAAAAAGTTGCTGTGTGAACAGGCCATTTGAGAAAATGTCAAATGTCACACACACGGAGACGGGAGTGATTTAATCCCTGATGACACAAGATATTTACAGGACACTACGTAACTATAAATATATTTGTCCTTGTTCCTCCAGCACCTGCTAACATCAACAGTAGGCTTAAGTGTGACGGTGTGACACGGACACATTTTCATTTCCACTGCGACTCACACGATCCATATTCCTGTGATGGAGAAGGCAGACAGGCTGACAGGCAGGACGATCCAGGCAGTCATTGGGCTGGCAGTGAGCTGGTTACGTGGGGACATGAGAGGACAAAAGGGAGGAACGGCACAGCTCTTCAGCTCCACAGGGCCCTGCAACCAGCAGCAACCTGAAAGAGGAGAAAGGACTGTGGTCAGACGGCTGCGACTGCTGGAGTTAGAATAATTACCCTGTGATTGAAAGTTTTATTTTGCACAAGGTTTATTTAAAAAAAAAAAAATAGGACAGGCCTGAGCGTTATCAAAATCACAATAGCAAAGCACAATTGCAGTGTCTACTAAAACTCCCACAGATGACGCAAAGGAAGGTGTAATGAGCTGAACATCTTGTAGAGAGCACGGGGACATTTCAGAGTGTCCTGAGGGTTCTTTAATACAATCAAAAACAGCCTACTTGACCAGCTATGATGAGGCTTGTAACAGATAAATGATGTCTTGATAGGAAGTATGTTAAGCAGAGCAGCAGCAGCCACACAAAAGAAACAAGACCCTCACCATTGTGGAAAATATTAAATTACAATACAAGACAAAGGTAACAGCCGGCTGACGTGCACATATGTCGAGTTCCTGCATGACAGAGAGGTCCAACGTGCATGTGCTGCTACAGAGACGAATAAAAACAAGTCTCATTATCACACAACTGAAAATCTGATTAAAAGTCTTTTCATAGGCTTGTGATGTACAATGAGTGCTGGACAGAGAGATAACCCTACGGGAGAGGCCCGATGTGTCACGGTACCGAGAGGAATTCATTTCTTCGCATATCGTTGCAGAACATCAGTGCAAAATGGTATTTACAGAGGCAAGACTCCACTGTTGACTGTAAATGAAAACATTCTCTGCAGTCAAAGCTCTCTGCATAAAGCTGTACATTTTACACACTCCCAAACCGTCCAACCTTCCAACACTGGAAATGGAGCCTTTCCGCACCATGAAACCGACCCCGACTGCACGAGTACAACAGCACTTCTTGAAAAGAGAGAAACAGCAGAATTGAGCCGTTAACGGCAATGTCAAGGCAAAGTGTAGCCAAGGTCATCTCTGTGGTGGAGAAACAAGACGGGCTGTACCACTTCACTCAGTGTACAGTTACAAGTGTGTCCTTGGCTCGGAGGGAAAATAAGAGTCTACCAGGGTGAGCTAGACTTCAATAAATCCACACAAAAAAGGCTTTGTGATTATTATGATTAGTGAAGCAGAAAGTGTCTTCTGCAAGGATGTTAATGTCAGATTTCTGTATTGAAAACCTTTTCAAGATTATATAAAAGTTAGCTCAAGATTTACGATCTTTATGATAGTTCCATTACCCATCAGTCAATGCACAGGAATATTAGTGGGTATGATCTTTATAATATGATTTTCTCATCTTTTTTTGTCATTTTTCAAAGAAAATGGGTTAAATTCACTGATCTCAGCTTCTCAAAATCTCATTGGGGAAGAAACATGAAGACATACTTTTGGTATTTGTAAACTGGCTTTGATGATATTCAGCCTCAATATATTTCAATATTTTCCTAAAAACTTTACCTGCAATAAAGGTAAGTGGAAGCATATTTTGCAAAGTAAATTGTCACAATGAGGTGCTTTATCTTTTCAGGCTGGACAGGATCACAGCATCTCCAGATAAACAATATCAAAGGTAGATGTAGACAAAACTGACTACTCAGGCTTTAACAGAGGAACAAAAAGAAAAAAGAGGAACATTTGTACTCGGTGTTGAGTACTGCTTCTAATAGTTCTTATGACACGTTTAGAATTTAGATTCTTTTTACATCATATTACCTAATTTCATGTCAATGAACTATAATCTAAATTCATCTTCTCTCTCCCCCTCCTTCCTTGCAGGATGTCTTACAGTGGAACTGGAAGTTCATGGTCCGAGCCTCCTGCCCCATCACGTCTGCAGCCAGTGGATTTAAGTCTGTTTGCCTGTTGCTCTCCGTCATGTACTTATCTTTCTCTCTCCATCTACCCTCTCATCCTAACCACAACTACAGAAAGGTGCCACCTCTCAGCCTGGTTCTGCAAAGGTTTTCTTCCTGTTAAAAGTTTTTCATCACCACCATCACTTGTTCTTGCTCATGTGAAATTGTTTGGTTTTTCTCTGTAAAAGTGCCTTGAAATGACCGTGTTGTATTTAGCTCTGTATAAATAAGCTTGAATTGAATCTGCTGACACATTTGGTTTCTTTGTGTTAAACTTTATGAGGATCGCCTTCAAACTCACAGCCTTAGAATATTATAACACCACGAAACATTACCACGAGAGTAGTTTCCACTGGTGTCTTACAGTGACTGCTCCAGCTGCATCAGAGCAGAAAAATAAAGATTTGCAGCCGAGTGGAAATGTGGTCGATTACTTCTCTCAGAAGTTTGTCCCAGTTTTCATAGCCGGCGTTTGTGTTTTGGTTACATAACTTGGCTCAGGCCAATAACATGGCTCAGGTCATGACAGTGCAGGTAAGTGGCAGCTGTCAGAAACCAGGACAAGGTTTATTTGTGAAACAGTATCTTTACTTTATTCAATCAACTTGAACAAATGGAGATTCAAATAATCAGGATGGTGTTTCATCCTAGAAAAGGCACAAATGCAAAAGCCACATATACTTGAAAAACATAATCAGGACGCTCAGGTTAATGTTTAAATACTAAAATATGCTGATGTTTCTATGGTGAAATTATTGCAACACTAAAACTGTAAACTTGTGCTATAACTATGGAATTTTGATTGAAGAGTAGTTTTGCCTCGTCGTCGTGGTGGAAAACATTTTTATGCATGTTCACGGAATCTCATATGACATGTTTTGCTGAACGATGAGCTTAGCAACTGCTTTGTTAGGAGAGCGAGCAGGTGTTTTTTTTTTTTTTTTTTTTTAAGATAGGGATGCAGTTTAAAGGTTAATTGGTTTCCAACTCCATGTCCATTATTGATATCCTCTGTACTCCAGAGGACAATGACTCATCTGTCTCAATGACCACCCCCATCTGCCACACATGCTCCTTTCTCTGAACAGACATTATCAAAACAGACCTCAAGTCACAGGAGGACACAGTCATTTCACTTGAAAAGGTTTATATCATATTCATTTGTTCTTACTCTTCATTTTCGGGTGTGACTTTCCATGCCCACTGTGACCGTTTGTCTGCTGCTGTCAGAGATTGCCAACAGAATGTCATTTCATGTACAATAAAGGCATTTTGATCTTAATCAACTTGATTTGGAGGGTTTTTATTTATGCCTTAATCCGTTGTCCTTGTCCTTGCAATCCACTTTTCTTTGACATAAGGAGATAAATTAGACAAGACATTACCCAGATTCTCTGTAAACGCCAAATCATTCCATGATAATGAAAAAAAAAAAACCTCTTAAGCTCAATAAAATGTAAAAACACATTTACTTTTTGCCCTGAGGTTGTGATTTTGTTTTGTTTTAATAGTTCCAACACAGGCAGATCTCCAGCACTCGACAGCAGCTTCCTCGTGTGTTTTGGAGTAAAGCAAAGTCGTTAACTCGTGTGAATGTGTAAAGTCAGCAGTGGAGTGCCAGCTAAAGCTTTTGGTTTTGCCGTCTTATATGTAGAGCTGTGAGCGAAGGTCAGAGTACATTCTGCAAGGTGCACTTGTTCTAAATCTCTCCACGCCAGATAGTGAAGATGCAAAATGACCATTTTTAAAATATAAAGAAAATCTTTTTTTGCTGGACATGCATCAAAAGACATGACCTAGTGTTCCTGCTTACCCACACAAAAGGAGGAAAGGTTTGGAAATAAATCTGTAGTATGCACTAACTGCAGTGGTCAGTGATGTGACTAATCATTCTAATATTTTAACTTAGAAAACAAACAGCATTGTTGAAAACTTACATTCTTATTTGATTAAGTTTGGGTACTGAGACATCCAGACTGAAACAGACAAAAAAGCCGACACAATTTATGGCTGTCCTACTTAATTTGGGATCTTTTCCGGAATTTCTTTTCTTCGTACCTTCTGTATGTGAGAGATAATGAACTAGTCCCAAGTTTTTAAATGAGCTGCACTAAACTGAAGGGGAAAATAGCTTTTTGAAATGACATAGTGACAGACAGTCTCAGCAATTACACATGATTAATGTCTCTAGAAGAGCGGTGTCCAGTCTCAGTTCTCAAGGTCCACTGTCCTACAGTACTTGGATGTCTGCCAGCTTTGACACAACTGAATTGAATAAATATGTTATCATCAATCTCTAAAGAAAGCCTGATAATGGGCCAACCATTGCAATCAGTGTGTTCAGAGAGACGAATAAAACATGATGGTCAGCGGCCCTTCATCACTACGACTGGCCAGTACCATCATTTTTGGTTTATGATTGTGCTTTTCAGGATTTCTGTTTCCTCTTGCTGGTTTTGCACAAGATTCCAATCACTCTGCATCTCATTCTGACCATTTGTTTGTCTCAACTGTGGTCAGTTTAGATTTCTCTATTATCTTTCCATGCTTAATTCTGTTTTGCGTCTTTCTGTTGCCAACTTGCATCTTTGCGGTCGTTAGTATATATTTTGCATCTCTTTTCGGTTGTTTGGTGTATCTTTCTAGGATACGTGTCAGACTAGAAAGCCCTGAGCCAGGAGGTGTGATCCATAACATAAGCAGAGTGAAAAGAATGGGCTCGCTAATATCTCATTATACCAACTTGTAAGATTTTAGTAACAACAATAAAGTTGACTGTTTGATGTAGCAACTGCTGTGAACTGCTACGTCAATACATATCTACGTCATCCTGCAAGGGCGTGTTCACTTCCCCCTGTTTGATCCGGACCGGAGTTCTCTCCAGGGAAAAACTGTTTCGTTTGGGCGACGTGAACACTCCCACAAACTCTGAACCGGAGCCAAGAAGCGATCTCTGATCCCCTTCAAATGCTAATTCTCGGTTCGTTTACAAGCCATCTTTCTAGCGGGCAGGGTGAGGCGACAGGGGGGAGGATTCTGTGTAGTAAACAAAATGCTAATTACGTGAATCAGAACAAGCAGACACACAAGATAAAGGCCCCGTTTACACGACAACGAATTAGAGTGTATCCGCAAAACGTTCTTCACTTTTGGGGGGTCCGTTTCCACGGCACCAGTTTGCAGATGCACTCAAAGTTTTTAATCCGGCTCCCAAGGTGGAAAGATTCTTTCACGGCACAAATCCCTCCTGCAGAGACTGATGGAGGCTACAGAGCCTGTTACTGCGCATGCACATCTCTCCACCTCCCTCCTGCTCATTCAGTTGTAAACAAACATGGCGGCCGAGTAGTGGTACGACCCACGGTCCATATTCTAGTTTTCAATCGTCCAGATCAGTAGTTTAATAGTTGAGACTCACCCCCGATAGCATCCGATGTGCCATCAGTCCATGTGGATGTCGGGTGCTCTCCATTTTCATCACGTTTATAGTGTATTGTTCTCTGTTCACGTCTGTGTAGTTTCATTACAAAATCAAGCAACAGCGCCCTCCAGTGGCCCGGAATACTAACTACATCGTTGTCTCTGTGTCCGCTGCTGCAGTGTAAACGCACTCCTTTTTTTAGCGGATTAGGTGTTGTCACGTGAAACGTTGTCGTGTAAACAGGGCCAAAGTTGGAAAATATCTCCCGGGCCGACGTGGCGTAGTGATTAAGACATAAAGTAGTGAAAAATGCACTCATTGATATCTGGTCTGAAGACTATATAATATCATGGTTGTTTGTGGCTAACCATTAGCCACGAGCGAACTAGCCTAGCCACCATGGGCTAAAGAGGCGGGACTTCTGGGGTACATCCAAAAAGTCCCTCCTATCTCCTTATCGATCGACTTTACCTTAACCCCGTGGATGACGTCACGGGGTTAAGGAAAGGTGTTAGGAGGCTTCTTAAAGGAGTTAGTGAAAGGCGATCAAGTTGGTGTGGCAGTCGGACTGCACTTTCACATAGTGATGTCATAATAATCCGACGGCGGCGCAAGTTAGTGACGTCCAAGTTTCCGAAAATGGACTACAAAAAGCGCATTTGGATTTTATATGATTTAAAGTTGTTCAAGGCAGATTATTGCTTTGGTAACTGATATGATCTGCTCCCTTTTTCCGACATCGTGAGTTTCCCTGAACGCTCGTATGAGCGGGTCCCTTTGAATGTTGTCGCCACAAGGACTTGTGGGGCAACATGAGCACGCCTCATTTGCTAAAGGATGCATTAGGGGTTCCTAGGCTAAAGGAGGCTCTAAAGGAAGCAACGAGCCTCCTTTCCTTTGCTTATTTGGACAGTCCTTATCATGGCTGCCATACAAAACACTTCCGGGGTGAAGGAGAAGTGGATAGATAAGGAGTTAGGAGGGACAATTCGGACGTACCCCTGGTTTCGGTCTGGACCAATCAATGAGCCGTGTTTCTTCTTGACTTCCTCTCTGGTGTTTGTTTCTTGCGACAGCACCTCCAAACCAGCATCTATTGTAATTGCGTTACATTTTCCAGGGGGTTTGATTCAGTCTCAAAAGTGAATGTGAACGCCACCCGAACCAAATGCAGGTGTAAAAATTCTCAGCTCCCCTTCAAGTGAACCAAGTCCCAGACTATCTGAATGTGAAAGGCCTCTAAGTACACTACTCATACAATCAGGAGGAAAATGTATGACGCCAACCAAAAAGTGAGTAGTTCTTCTCCTACTATATATGTGCAGGAGAAAATGTTTGTATAAAGAAGACTGAGAATGTTCATTTTTACAGCATTTACATAATAATTAGTAAACCATCATTTTCAAGTAGTGACAGTGTCTTGCAATTTTCTCTGCTACATTTCTATCAGTTTTAAATAGCACCAATCACACTGAGTGGTATTTGGAGGCAGCACTTTGTCAGTGACAGCAGTTGCAGTGACATTAACAACAATTAATCCAATTTTACTGATCGGATTGAAATGGTGTCATGTAAACACATCTATCTGATTATATTGGTCCTGTCTGCTTCAAATAATGACCTGATCAAAGGAGGGAGACTAACCTTGATTATGATCTAATCAGAGTCCATGTAAACAGTATGTTGGATTGATTCCTGCTGATGGAGGTTTGTTTACGTGCCTGCTATGTGGCATTACTATTTGACACTTCAGAGAGGGCCTATTGAAAATAACAATGATGACGAAGCAGAACTGGGTGATGCAGGAGACAAAACTGCTACATCATGAAAAAAAACTTGGGAAAAAAACCCCCAAACCTCTGAACAAAGGGATTGTTTCTTTGGTATTACAGATTCAAAAGAGACACAACACGCTTGACATGTGAAGCTTGGTTTAGCTAACAAATCCATCTGTCTGACTCCCTGGTAAAGTGAGAAATAGGATCATGTACCATGTCATGGTAGCGATCGATCCACTGACTGGATCGAATAGTCTTGGTGCATGCAATACCTGCACATCTGACCACTTTATTCAGTGTCCAAGTCAAGGGGATAATCTGATTAGAAAGAATGCAATCACATTGACAAAAAAATAAAAAATGAACACGTAAACACAGCTACTGTCAGAAGATGATCTCAGGCTATCTTTGGTCCCAAAGCCATGACAACAGTGATCCGCAAATCTCACCATTTTCACAACACAAGACCACCTTTCTGGAGTGATTCCTTATCTTTCATCTGGAACAGGTCAGAAATCACACAGTGTGTCTCCTCTCTTAATGCAAGCCAAACAAGTGGACTGGAAGTGTGAATAACAGACCTCAGTGTGGCTCCAAACCAACGCTGGGCCAGTTTTAATGAACTGTGAACACACCACAAACCAAAACCAGGACTAAACAAAGGATGCTGGAAACGTTAGAAGCGCCACATCCGGACAGGATGTGGTCTTCGATCTTCGATCAATGAAATACAATAACAACTTCTTAACTGAAAACGAAGAGTCAATGTATTGATCAAACATGAATACCATCACAATGAATTGTTTTATTAGTTATATCAAAAAAACTAAAATCTAGTGACTCAGGTTGAAAAGCAAACTTATTTAAACTTTGGTCTTGACCAACAAATTACACCACAAGTGTTAACACTGCTGAGTTGAATTATTTTAACTTAATGTGACAACCATGACACAAAGACACACGAGATGTAAGATTAGGGACAACTTAAGAGGAGCAGCTAAAGTTCAGAAGCAAGTTGCAGATATGAGCCAAGTAGTTGAATAAGTTCCAGATTGTATAAAACACTTTGAGGAGCAACATGACCCAGGATAAAGACTTACTTCACAGGGAAACTGACTGTTGTGACGTCCTGGGAGGAGGGGGGGCATAACTGCCTTATTGCCCCCACAGACATTCACAGTAAATATTCGCCACTGCACTGGTAAAGATTCGAAACGACAGCGACAATGTGTAGCTTTTGCACACCTCTCCCTGCACTTACTCGCTCATTCACATTGGGCTCCCATAACCGGAGAAACCGGAGTCACATCCCGGAGCACCGGGACTCGGTACCGTTAGCCCCGTTAGCTCCCAGCTAGCCGGCTAGCCGCAGCTTCATTTCCGCTAACATAAGCGACAAGCGGCGCAACAAAAAGCACGCAAGGGATAAAAATACAAGCGGTGCCGGGAAAACAAATGTCGGAAAATTAGTTTGGACCTACCTTCCACCTGCTATGCCCGCACCAGACCCCAACAACCTTGGTTTCCTTTAAAAAAAAAAAACAACGATTTTCTTTTTAGCAAATGAGGCTAACCACGTAAAAGACTTCCGCTCGGGATTGTCAAAATAAAAGTTTTGGTTCGTAGGAATAAACTTTTTCCATATCGTAAGAATTACACTGCTGTTTCTTCCAATATAGCAGCAAGTGAAATATTTAAACTACTATTTCAACTATTTCTCATGTGTGGTTAAGCTACGCAAACTTTTCTGTCTTATTCCTCAATAAACGGGTCGTCTTGATGGAAGTAGTTGGGACGCTTTTATTTCCACACAATCTGATGATCTGATAATCTGTGGTGTTAGTGTAGATAATCTAACTTGACACAGACCTCTGAGCTCTGTCAGGCCCTGCACTGCAACACCTCTGGAGTTTTTGGTGAGGATGTGCAATAAATAGTCCAGTGAGAACCTGATCAGAAACACTCCAGGAAAAACACACATTTACAGAGATTAAATTAATATTTTCTGTTCAAAAATTTGTATTTCATGGTCTCGAATATCTAATTTGAGGAAACAAATTAATACTTTGTGTTCTTGACATACTATTTTCATGGTCTCAAATCAATATTTCATGGCTTCAAATTAATATTTTGTGGCCACAAAATAGTATTTTGTAGCCTCAAATTAGAATTAGTTGTTATTTCGGGGCCTCAAATTAGTATTCGTTTTTATTTCGGGGCCTCAAATTAGTATTTTGTGACCTGAAATTAATATTTTGTTGCCCCAAAATAATACTTCATGGCTTCAAATAAGTATTTTGTGGCCTCAAACTAGTATTTAGTTTCCACATATTACTATTTTATGGCCTCAAATTGGTATTTCATATCTACAAAACAGTATTTCTTGGCCTCAAATTAGTATTTTGCGGCTACGAATAATTATTTTGTAGTCTTGAATTAGTATACAAATTATTATTTCATTGTCTCAAAAAAGTATTTTAAAAAAGTTTTATTTCTGATGTCATATTTAAGGCTCCGTATGATAGTTATTTACTCAGAATAACAAAAAGTGACATTCAACAAAAGCTTTTGTAATATTTTAGAATTTGGTTTCATTATGAGACAGTTATTTAAACCCACATGTAGTTAATCACTTCACCACTGCTTGTTATTATTCACTTGCTGATTCTAGTTAGGCCGCTCAGCGTTATGGTGGCTAATGCTCTCATAGTGAGGATATCGTTGCATAATTTCACCTGTGTGAGTGATGTTCCTTCTCTCGACACCAAGATTTTCCTGGAAATACGAACCTGCACTTGGGTTTAAATAACAACGTTGTGTAGAAGCTGGATAGAGGGGTGGGTTTTATAGGTGACCAGTCACAGGGTTGTAATTGCAAACTTTTTGTTGTAAATCCTAAAACAAAAACAACACAAATGACCTTCCTTGTCTTTCCTAACTGAAAATTTGACCTGTGATAAGAGTATAAATGTTCATCCAATAATAATGAATGTTTTCATCGAAAAAGTGACATTGTAAAAATTAAATATCAGGCAAAGGACAAGTACCTGAGACAAAATACAACATGAAATCAGCTGAAGGTAATTTAGCCACAACTACTCTTATTTTATTTTTACATTTGTTTTCGTGTACATGGTTAAATTTTGTCTTTGTTTCAAATACTTTTGAATTAAAAGCAAAGAATATTTGACTTTATTCCTTGGATACTTTAGAAACTGTATGTCTGAACTGACCTACAATAATCTGCAGTATTGGTCTGTATTTGATCCTGCAGCACATCTCCGCTCGGAACAAAATATTGGACCATATTTCGATCTACATTTTCACGTATTATCTGCTTAACAGACCGAACAGTGATTCAACTCTTCGTACACTTAGATTATACTATATTATACACGGCAAACTGCCTAATAACAGACATTGTATTGTATTTTCTCTTGAGTCCCTCATTGTGCCTCATTTTTAACTTTCAGTCCAAACTTGAAATGTAACACTCGGTACCACCTCCTTTGAGTCATGTTTTTTAACACTTCACAAATCTTTGGCTTTAGTGTGAACAGAGTTGAGTCATTCATGAGTAATTCCTCAGGACAATATCAGAATGTCTCCATGAGAGACTTGGATGGTCTTTTTCCTCACGCCTCCCGTCAAATGCAGCTCACAGGAGCACTTTCAGAGCAAGAATAAAAATGATAATTAAAAAAAAAAAAGCATTATCAGATCTACTGTGACAGTATGTTTCCAGAGGAACAGACTTCAATCTCCATGTTGTTGCTGAAATGATTGTAAAAGCCACACATCCATGCATTTAGAGATCTAAGCTTTCACTTCTTTTATTTGCAAGATGCCGTCTCCTATTTTACTATAAGATGACTAAAATTCCATTGAGTCGTCAGTGGCTCCGTGATGTAATCTTCTTTTTAAAGAAAGAAAAGACGGGATGTTCTTTTGGGTCTTTGTGACCTTTCTTGGGATAACTCCAAGAAGTTTTACAATCATTAGTGGCCACGTTTATTCTTCTCTGCGTTTGGATTAAGGGACCCACCACTCTCTTACTTTCTGTCTTTTCTGTTTTCCCTCCCAAGTTTTTATTTTGTTACTGAATGTGTGTTTTCAGTTAATTGTATAATGTGTTTTTTAGAGTCTAACTAAAATTACTTTCCATTTTGTCACTATATTTAAAGTTTTTCAAACGAGATATGAAAAAACCCCCAAAAAAACCCAAACCAAGTAAGTCCTAATTATTGTCTTTGTTTTGAGATCTTTTGGTTTTACCCAGCCCCACAATGAAGGTCAGTGCTGGATAATTTGATCCGACCCTGTATTTGTATAATTTCATCAGCGTGAGGTCGGCCCACACACTACCATTGTTACTGAACAATCCGTGTTTGGATTTTGTTTTCAGCCGTAAATAACATAGAATGTATACAGCTCGAGGCTTTACCAGCCCATAGAAGGGATTATAACCCACATACTTGTTTTACTAAGCAGCTTTACAAAGAGACTTTAGTAAATTTCATCTGTAAGACATGCTGCGACGGGAAGGAAAACATAGATCTTCAGAGTAGATGATTCTAATCCCTGTGAAACACAAAGAGGGATGAATGTCTCGTTTTGCTGCTCTGCTTCCTGAAGGATTCCTGGATCAATGACCTAACAAATGCCGACTTCAAATGCGAATTAACTTTGTTCATCTCTTGCGTAATAACAACCATGAGAAAAAGATTGTGAGCAACGACCATCCCAAAGTGCTGTGGCATCAGTTCTCAGTCTTTAATTAATATCTATGAAAAGTTGTTGTTTTTTTATCCGTGTCTCATGCAACTCGACTGGTTTTAAAACCCCCACTGAAAAAAACCCCACAGATTTAATGTACATCATGACACAAGATTGTTTGTATTGTTCAAGGGCTTCAAAAATCAGATTTAAACATGTCAAAGAAAAGCAGAATGAAACATTCTGGGACACATCACCCTGCTTTTATTCTGCTTCTGTATGAGAGTAGATGTGGCCTTTTCTGGCTGTTCTAATAATCTGATAAATCAGTCAATGTGATTCAGTTCGTGTTGTGGAAACTACATTTCAACCTGTACCATCTATAAATTTACAGATTGTGAATAACAACCTCACTGAAAGGCGGGCCATTTGACTTTCATGTGAAAATAACACTGAATATTCCTTTTATTAAGGATTCGAAAAAATAAGTTGATCCAATTTAAACGACCACAAATTATATCCTCCTGCAGTTTTACTTCAAACTTCACAGCACATTTTATTGTTAATATAGTCCTTTTTTTTCTTTTTTTCTCGGAGGTAGGCCGTATCAGTTTGTTTCCTGAAAGGCAAGTTAGAAGCAAATTTGCTTTACATATATGAATAAAAGCTTCATGGACTGTCCCATATTACTATTATTTAACCATTAAATTTGGTAAACTCACATCAAAACAAATGTTGAGTCGATGGTAACCACAGTCCTATCTATAGATAGCTGTTGTATGCAGGAGTAGTAAAATGACAACATCTTTGCGTCAGACGAGTATCTGCTGCTCACAATCAGTGAACCACTACATCTAATTCCTTCATTTGATTAATTTATTCACATTTAAAATCCAACCCTCAGGCCACTCATGGCCGTGAGACAGATTTTGGATGGGCTGTACCATCTGTCTTAAAATGTACATTTTATTGTTTAGCTAAAACAAAGTAAATAATTGTGACATTTAATTCCTATGTTTAACTTATGTTGGCAGTATGACCGGGTAGCACACGTACAAACTACGTAATGTGTGGAGTGATCGCCGTTTGCCGTCTGACTCATAATAAATATTGTGTTAAGTGGCACATTTGTCTTAAGTATGGTTAGCTCCTAACTTCTGGCATCAAAAAAAAATCAAAGGAATAATAATAGTTTAATTAGTTTAGTTAATAATTAAAACCAGATATGAAGAGACAATCTTGATTGTCATCAAAAACAGTTTGGACACCCCTGAAACATGAAAATATGAAAGAATATGAAATATCTTGGCACTACATTCACGTATAATGCTCTGTACGTATAAAGCTCTTGCACTCATAGTCATCTTTATTTTCAACTTTGACCCAATGCATCCAGTATAAGTCACTTTTATTTATTGTTTGTAAACAACATTTCATTTTGTAAGGGAGTTGTGCCCAATACTGATTAAACATATCATATCATATCAAGTTTGAATGTTAAGTTTCAATTTCTATTCATTTATTCTTCCCTCTTTTAGATTTTGGCCTCATTCCTTCGTAGGTACCATGTCTGGGGTGACACACTGCCCTAACAAGACTACCTTAAGTCTTTTAACTGTATTTAAATGCCACATCATTGATGAGTTCAATCCTGAGCTCTGTGAGCCACTCAGTGCTGGCTCGCACTTGGAGGGAGAATAAGGGTTTTATTTTAAATGTATGTTGTGGCCCTGGATGCCCTGTTCTCGTAATCAGCCAGGCAATAATCTGATGTCCAATAAGAGGATTCCATGTTTGGGAAACTGTAGATTTTTGTTGAGTAAATGTTCCACCGGGTTAAAAATCCCTCATTCGTTGGAATAACGTGTCATGTTGTTTTACAGCATTGAAGCCGATGGGTTTCACAAGGTTTAACCTTAAAAAAGAAAGATTGCTTTCAGTGCACGCTGCATTGAATCACATCATGTCTGAAGAAACCTGCACCCCCTCCCAATCTGGAAGTAGGCCAATGCTTAAAGCCCTTATCCTCTTTTATGCATCCACCCATCCTCCTTTGTTTCCCCCCACTATAGAAATCTGAAGCCCCTGCAGAATAACAACACAAATAAGTATGAGTCCAAAAAGAGACACCCCACACCAATATATGTATGTGCAAAGTGTTTGTAATCAGTACAATTTATCAGTAAGTAAGTAAATGTTGGGTTATTTAGGCTGATTTCTTTAGAAAACAAGAAAAGACATGCAATCGTATTGCCTGGTCAACCAATAGGACTTCTTGAATAATCTGCAGGGATTTCAAAAAGATTAATGCATGACACGGTGCTCATGCTTTCTGTGAATAAAAGAAGAAAAAAAAACCCTCAAAGGTCTTTAAATTGATCCACATAACACAGGTAGGCACAATGACGTCTTCATTACGTTGTTGTTAAAAGTGAGTGTATTCCTATAGTTGTCATTTGTTGAGGAGCCACACAGGCAACGTCATGTCAGCGCAGCAGCTCAGCAGAGGATCAGAGTATTTAGATGTCCTGTAAGCACGAGGATCCTCTCAGTCAGCAACATTAATGGGGCCATGAGGCATCCTGCTCATGTCCTCCATGCTTAGGTGAAGGGGGTATTAGACAGCAGTAATGCTGGCCGGTCTGAGTGCTCAGTCTGCGGTGTAGCCTGGGGGGCATCAATATGGGGAGCACCAAGAAGGTCAACATATTCAACAGGAGGCAGAGCCTCTTCCCCAACTACAAAGTCACAGATTCCGAAATTAATCGGAGACCCTCGGAGCTCGTTTACCCGCTGGCGAAGGAGAGTTGCGTGAAGACATGGAACTCCATGCAGGAGCTGAGCAGAGACATCTACGACATCTACGCCGAGTACGAAGATGAAGAGGACGACAACGTCGTGTTTGGCTTCTCCAAGCAGATCAATCTCTCCAAGAAGAACTACGTGATCAACATCAACGTGGGAGGGAAACCCTACCAGATCGCCTACAAGATGGCAGCAAAGTACCCCAAGACCAGGATAGGACGCCTGGCCACCTACACAGACCACAACATGAAGCTTGACCTGTGCGACGACTACTCGGTGACCAACAATGAGTTTTTCTTCGACAGGGACCCGGACGTTTTCCACAGCATATTCAACTTCTACAGGACGGGAGTGCTGTGGATCAAAGACGAGTTGTGTCCCCGAAACTTCCTGGAGGAGATCAACTACTGGGGCGTGAGGATCAAGAACACCCACCGCTGCTGCCGCATCTCCTTCGAGGAGAGGCAGGACGAGCTGAACCAGCAGCTGAAGATCCAGCGGGAGCTGGAGGCGGAGGTGGAGATCGAGGAGAACGAGGAGCTGTTTCAAGACATGATCCTGGGCCACGAGCGCCGAGCCATCTGGAACCTGATGGAGAAGCCTTTCTCATCCATCAAAGCCAAACTGATGGCCGTAGCCTCCAGCCTGTTTGTGCTGATCTCCCTGGTGGCCATGACCCTGAACACGGTGAACGAGATGCAGTACCGGTCCGCTGCGGGTCAGCTGAGCGGGAAAACCTACTGGGAATACGTGGAGTCCATGTGCATCGCCTTCTTCACTGCGGAGTACCTGCTGCGGCTCATATCCACGCCTGACCTTAAATCCTTCAGCAGGAGCGTGCTCAACACCGTGGACCTGATCGCCATCCTGCCCCAGTACCTGCAGGCGGTGCTTGAGTTCTTCGACAACCACGATAACTACGTGAAGCACGAGGCCGACATGCAGGCGGTGGGGCAGGTGGGGAAGCTGGGGCAGGTGCTGAGGATCATGAGGCTGATGCGGATCTTCCGTATCTTGAAGCTGGCGCGTCACTCCACCGGTCTGCGGGCGTTCGGCTTCACCCTGCGGCAGTGTTACCAGCAAGTGGGCTGCCTCTTCCTCTTCATCGCCATGGGCATCTTCACCTTCTCTGCCATGGTCTTCACAGTGGAGCACGACATGCCGCAGACCAACTTCACCAGCATTCCTCATGCCTGGTGGTGGGCAGCAGTAAGTGCATGTTTGGAAAGGCACAAATTCCTTCTCATCAACTTGTGGACCATTTTGCTTGGGTCCAGTTAAAGTTTAACCAGGGGGTGTTTTGCATCATCATCATCGGTAGGCCAAAGAATGTGACTATGAATCTGAATTTTGGGGAAACTCAAGAGCCATTTATGATTTTAAAAGTATGTAGAAGAGTGACGGGGAATTGGCAGCCTGCAGGCCACCATCAGCAACATGCTCCCAAACCAACTTCCAAAAACTAACAAATGATTGGCTGCACGGCTCAGGGTAATCATCAAGTTAAGCACAATTGAACGTGATAGAGACCGAAAAGAATTCCATATTACTACGTGACTCTGTTTATCTCAAGCTTAAAAATATATAATATATGCTGGTTGATTAAAATAAGTGAAACGCAGTTAGTCCTTTTCATTAAATTGGCTACTGGAGCTAAATACATTGAAATAAATGTGTTTGTTCGATGTGCTCAATCACAGTTACTCCCTCTGGGAGAGAAGAGGGAATATTTGCAGCTTCACAATGAACAAAGTTACCTGTCTATAATCTATTTATGTAAGTATATCACATATGCATCAAAAATATTTCTATAATCACAATTATCATTATCATTATTCCCAATTCCACGTTTCCTTAGAGTAAACAACCAGGGTCAGATGGAATAAAGCATGTTGTTAAAGATAAAAAATAATATAAATATCAAATAATCTGTGTATAAAGTGTACTACATAAATACAAAGTGCAGCTGAAAGTGCTCAATAGAAATCAGGACAACGAACCATACGTAGGAGGAGAGGCCATAAGAGCTACAACCGGACAAAATGATTTAAAATGGAACACAAGTCAATATTAAGATAGAAGATGCAGGAATGTTGCACAAATCAATGGCGACCTGAAGTTACCTCCCTTAATATAAAGAAGGAAGCTTTGTTCTCTGTAATGCTCACGTGACTCTCGGATGCTGTGTGAACTGACTTTATTAGATTACACCACAGCACTACCTGACTTACAAAACTCATTGAGGTCAGCTGTGCTTCAGGATGCGTCTCCTCTTGCTTTCGCACACATTTGACCTGTGAAGTCAATCAGTAGATCCAAAGTGTAAAGTGTATATTAGCCATCTAATTCAGTCGTGACACCTTTCTCATCTGACGGGATACTTTTAACTACAGAAAGCCTCAACCTCAGTATGTAAGAAATGTTATCATTCAATCTGTCACCCAAAACATTGATTTAGTGAGTCTCCCCTGATAAACCCATTAGCAGATCACTCCCCTCCCTCTGAAAGCTGGTGGGGAATCTTGCTCCTAATCCATGGCCAGGAAATGATAATCCTCTGAGTGATACTGATGGGTGGATTGAATGAGGCTCGATGAGCAAATGTGAGTCATTGTCTTGTTTGGCCGGCTGTTTGCAGGATAACTTAGTGAAGGACAAGAAAAAGACAAGGGACACCCTAAAAGACATTTGTACAGGTTTTGGTCTGTGTGGTTGGGAAACCACACAGTTCTGTTGTTTGGCTGTCAAGCAGGAAGACGTATAGAAATTAAGACATCGTGTCGCCTCTGCATAGGAGGGAGCACATATATACATCGCATGTCGTCTAACAGGCAACATACTGTAGGGAAGGGCAGTGCGTGTATCTACTGCTAAAAGGGAACAGATACTATATCCAGTAAATGAATAATTTAATCAGGTGAATCGACTCAATTGTGTGCAATTAGGCACAAAGTAAAATTACACTAATATGATCATGATTAGCTTTTTTTGTGGTGCTGAAGTGTTTTTGTTTTTCCATTTATACATATACAATCCCTGCATTTCACAGCAAATACTCAAAGGAAAACTGTGGCTGACATAATATTTCCATCAGGTTGTAAACACCATGACAACAAGCAAGGCAGTTGTCTTGTCGTGTTAATATCAGGTTGTGCTTTTCCATGTGGCGAAGCTCAATTCCTCGGGGGCCCTGGAGGCCTGGAGGCCTGGAGGTCAGACTCAGGATTGTAAGTCTGCGGGTTTGAATCTTTTCCGTTCCCACTGTGGGTCCCTGAACAAGACCCATGACCCCTCAGCTGCTCCGCGGGCGTCGCACCGCGGCCGCCCACTGCTCCAAGCAGAGGGAGTTCAGGATAACTATAAATAGGATGAGTTCAGTCATTTCCCCAACAGGGTTGATAAGCTATGCTTTCTTCCTTCTTTTATTTGAATTGATGATGTTTGATACCGTTCTAACATCTATGTTGAAGTAAATGTCAATGTTTAACAGATAGAACTCAGCTATGGCACCTCTACTGATCTATTTGTCTATTTTCTATAGTGACTTTGTTTGAACTATGGTCGCAGTCACACAAATACAGATGAAAAAAACACACAAATTTCAAAGAACTGACAAACCTCGTGCAGAACATTTTTCCAACAGATAACCTGGGTCGGGTGCTAAAGATTTATTTTTCGAAGACATGAGCCAGATCTATGGAGCATGTTGAAGTGACTAGCAGTGACAACCCCCTGTAATAAAGGGAAGAGCAGAATGGACACGCAGGGTTCAGTATTACAGAATGTTCTTCAATTCTCCATTGGGACAGGGTCCGTTTGTTCACTCATGGACTTCTTGTGATATCAGCCTATAGACATAAACCACACATACATTTACACTTTTAATACATTTAGAGATGAAATTAACTGAATTGTGTCTCTGAATTGTGTGACGAAGCTGTAGGAGCTTTAGAAGAACATGCAAACTCCAAAGGCTCTTATGCTCAAACAGAACAACAAAAATAAACATTAAAATCTTTGTAAACTTCTTAAAAAAAACCCAAAGTAGATGTCCTTCTAATCTTTATTTAAAAACAAACAGCCGAACTTCATCAAACCTGAGCACATCAGGCTCATGTGCTGCTCCTCAACACGTTGCAGTATTTCTGGATGTATTTCAACACAACAGGGCTCACAAGGTGCATAAAGAGAGCACTGATTCGCGATGGCCTGCTTCTTCACTCTTGACCCGTCTCTCTCCTCACTTCCCGGCAGGTCAGCATCTCCACCGTGGGCTACGGAGACGTCTACCCCGAGACCATACTGGGCCGCATGTTCGCTTTCGTCTGCATCTCTTTTGGCATCATCCTCAACGGCCTGCCAATTTCCATCCTCTTCAACAAGTTCTCTGACTACTACTCCAAGCTCAAGTCCAACGAGTACACGGCCTCCCTGAAGAAACGAGGGAGGATCCGATTTGCTGAGAGGACAATGACAAAGATTAATGACTGCTTTGGAGGACATTACCACGCACATTGATTATAGTCGTTTTTTTTTTTTTAATGTATATATAATGCTTTAATGTAGATTTTGCAGGAATGCTCAACGTGTGGAAAGGGATTGAAAGGAAAGAGAAGTAATCGGCAGCTTGTATTTTTTACTCACACTCCATCCACACTTTGTCGTGTAAAGTATCAACAGTTTGGGGGTGAGAGGGCGGGATGTGACCGACTGATTTCTTAAAATATCTGTTGGCGTGTGTGAAGAAAATCATTCTTATCTAAATGAGAGGCCTAAAAACTTTCACTCAAGTATATACAACATACAGGATTTGTAGTTGTTATCATATCATAACATTTGATTTAATTTGATACAAGATTTTATATAACACATCTACAATATTTAGATTTGAAATGATTGTGTGGCAGCACATGCATGTCATCTTTGGGTTGAATTAAAGTGTCAAATGGCTTCAGTGAAGTTCAGTTATGGATATGTTTACATGTTTTGGTGTTGTTATTTATTGTGGGGAGATGTTTTCTACCTTTAAATCAAATCATGTTTTAACCAATGTTCAATTATTATCATAAATGCTGGATGGATTCTGGTGTGTATGAAATGTGTATATCGTCACAGATGCAACTCTCACTGCACAATGTACTGTACAGCTTTCTTTACATGCTTTCGTAGCAGTTTAAAGATGTATATATCTGACCAGTAAATGTTTACACCTGGAAGCAACTTCACGGTATTTCTGTTCACAGGAGATCTGACAGGGCCTGCAGGGTTTAGATACCTTTCAGACACTGCTGCTTTTTAAGTTTTCGCGATTCTCAGTTTTGCCTACAGTGCATAGAGTGTGATTTTTTTTTATTTTTTAAATGAAATAAAATGACATTTAATTCGACCCTTTTTTCAATAAAGACTGTTCTGCTCGGGAAAAAAAGTCTGATTGAATTTAATACCTGACCAGCGCTGACCTCTTCAGGAAGACATCAGCAACTGCAACACACTTGTGGCGTTCCAACACAGAATGGTGAGAAGATTATTTCTTTTGAAAATTGAGGCATAAGTAAAGTGTAGCCTGTTAATACAGAAAAAAAAAAAAAACGGACGTCACTGTTTTTGGCTTCAAAGAGGAAAGGTTAAAGGTCAGTGCTCATCTTGACTCCATGTCACTCAAGACAACATGAGCAAGCTAGAAATGTGGGTATAACTATGAATTCAGACTTGAAATCCAACAACCACATGAAGAAAATAACAAAATCAGCTTACTACCATCGGAATCAAATGATTTATGACCGAACAAGATGCATAGAAACTTGTTCAAACATTTATTTTCAGCATGCTGGATTATTGTAACAGTGTGCTTAAAGTCTCAGTAAAAAGTGTGTTATACAGCTGCTGCTCATCCAGAACGCTGCAGCCAGAGTCCTCACCAACACAAAGAGGGATGAAGCACATTACGGCTGAACTGCAGGCCTGTGGAGAGGTTTACTATTAGTGTTCCCAGAATCAGAAGCAAACAGGGTGAAGCTGCTTTAACTTCCTACGTCTCTCACATGTGGAACAAACTTCCTGAACACATGAGGACAGCTGACACACTCATTTCTTTTAAAGCGGGCCTTAAAACATGATTATTTGAAGTTTTCTAATAAGAAAATAGATTTCACTTTATTGCATTACCTTTATCTTAATCGTTTTTACTTTATGTATTTTTGTCTCCTGTCTTTCTGTTCTCAATGTTTTAAAGTATTTCCTTTATTTCCTTATAACGCACCGTTAATTAATGTCCCTTGCCTTGTTGTACTGGATTTTGCCGGTGGGTGGCGGTATACATTAAAAAGCTGCTGTTACACCGAGTTCTCGCGATAAGAAGCAGAGAAGAAGAAGGAGCGTCTCCTCTGCGTCGGTGAAGTGACCTCTGTTGCTAACTGTTAGCCTGCTGTATAAACATGGTTCCTCCGGTCGCAGTATCTCCTCTCATTAAGGTTCGTATCACAAAAGTATCTTTAAAAATGTGTAGTTTTTGTTTTCCTGCTAAAAGACTCGCGTGTCTGAATATAACGACGCGGCGAAGCGTGCTAAGCTGCTAACTGTTAGCAGCGAGCTGCAACGCTGTAATGTTGCTCAAAGCTGTTATTGTAGAGAGATAAATAATTACTTAAATATAATATTCCATTTCTGCCTTATGAACTCTTCACACTGCACTTAATTGCTTTAATATGTTGTGAAGCGTGCATCTGTGAGACATCATGTTTGACTTTGCTGACAGCGAGTCGTTCAATGAACCACGTAGAGGTGAGTTAGTCAATAAATGGTCATTTAACAGAAATCTAATTCTGTCAAGGTGTTTTGTAGGTCTTATTGCTGCTGTATGCTCTTAGTTGGTGTTAAATAAACTCATATCCATTTAAATGATCATTTACGATCCTCGTGTGTTGGAATATGAAAGCAAATATCCAAGTTGGCCATTAGTTGTCGAATACTTCAGGTGTAGTAGAATTTAAGTATCAAGAGCACATGAGTTTGATATGTAGAATAAGTGGGTGCACTAATATAGTTTATTAGCTGATTTATTTTTTTAATTATTTTAAGACTTTTCCTCTTGCATATCCAGATACTCTGTACCCTGTCTTTTAAGATTAACGGTGGTCGTGATTTTTATTATTTACTCCTCACAGACAGCCAGGTATTCAATGTTGATCGCTGGCATCGTCTATGGAAAGAAGAGATATGGTAAGTTATTTCAAGTGCTAAACCTTTGATAAACCGGTACATGATCTGACAGTGTTATTAGAAAAAAAAAAAAAAAAACCCTGATGTATAGGAAAACCTTTTCAATGTCAAAAAGAGGACAAAGTGAGTGTGAGCCATGTTAGGTTAGAGGACATTAAAAGGGTAACACCAAAGTCGTGTAGCAATTTTCTGTTGGTTCGAAACACAACTTAATAACATGAACATTTCACTTAATAGAACTAGATGTGGCAGTGCAAACTAACAAGAATATGCAGCTCGTTGTCGTCACCGGAAAAGAAGGAAATTACTAACTCTTGTTCCCGTTGAATCTCAGCAGATTAAAATTTTTGAAATCCGCCTTTTTTGATTTTCGCAGATTACCTGAAGCCAATTGGAGCCGAGGAGAGGAGGATTGAGGAGGAGGAGAAGATCATCCGTCAAGAGCAGGCGCGCATCGCCAAGGAGCTCGCAGAAGGTATTCCTGCCGGTTGACGTGTCCCACGTTCAGTTTGTGTCTGCATGCGGCAGCGGCAGCGCTCATGAGTTACTGCTGCAGGGATTTTGCTCAACACAATATATTGGATTGTTGTGAAACACATTTGCGCCAGTAAAATCTCATCTTTGTTGCTTTTCTTCTCGCAGCCAACGAAGACACCATCCTGAAGTAAAGCTCGAGGCCACTGTGGGAGGATGTCCACGTCCCTGTGCAGCTTCCAACCTCTTCCTCCTTTTTCTGGAGCGACAACTTTAGATCACAGCCCGTCAAACACTTGTATTTTGTGGACGTGTTCACTGTTACCGCAGGACGCCCCTCATGAGGACCAGATAGATCACCTTTATGTTAGTCACATGATATGAAATACAAATCTTGAACCTGACAATGTGGCTGCACTCGGAACTTGTAAAGCTAAAGTTTGTAATGAAACGATGTTCTAAATACACCAATACATGATCACTGGTGTCTTTCTTTGTTTTCCACCTCCACACTGAGTTAATGAGCATTCTCTTCTCCATCAGACACAACACAGCAGCAGCTGCTGAGGTTCTGCTTCCCTGAAGCCAAAATAAATACACCCGATTTGAAATTGTCCTCCTCTTTGAACCACTTACATGATTTTGTCTTTCAATAAGGTGAAAATCTTTTTTTTTTTAAATGGAACGAAAATACTGTTTTTATTAACCCTTTACCAGGCAAGTAAACAAATTTAGTAACTTCATCTTTAGCTGTTCCATCTAAACTAATGGGTTAACTACAATGTGAGAAATATTAAAACTGTAGGACTTTAGAATTTCTGTAAATAAAGCACAACACTTTGGTTTTATAAACATAAATAATAATATATATACACGCACACAATTTTATTTGACAACTTCCATCAACAGTCCTCGAGAAGTTTGAGACATGGGGTTTAGACATTTTTTTGTAAATAAACTTGTAGGACAATACTGCTAAATATTGCATCATTGAGTGTGAACATATTACTGAAATTCAGAGAGGAAAATCCCAGTTCGGCTCAAGTTTAGAAAACTGACTGTGATGAAACATTGACCTCCATGTAGGAAGTCTAGAGTGGACCAGCGCTCTTAACGTCAGGGGACCTCCCTGTTGGACAGGATAACTAGTGTGTCGTCCTCTTCAGCTGCAGAACAGTTCTGATCTATTCAGACTGGAATATGAACGTCGATGCGTCGGCATCAATATATTTACAGGAGATTTAAGTTCTGTCAGTTGCAAGGCGAGGGCTTCATCAAAACGTGCAGACGACCACTTTTCTTGGCTCCCCACGAGAGCTGCACTGTGGAGATTCTCTGCTGGAACCTTTGCATCAAGCCCGTCTTGGTTCAGTCTCATGCTCTGGCGGCGCCTGGTCGGCCTGTGGGACGCTGGAGAGGAATGAGAACTCATAATGGGAAAACATGTTTTACTGTATGTTTGCATCACTGCCGCTTTGTTTAAAGTTTGATTTTATAAGCACCTTCACCTTTACTGTGTCCCTTGGCTACAATAACAACGTGCAGTTCTATTAGTTTTTTTAAGAGACGCTGTATTTAAATCGACAGTCACTTTGTTCAGAATACTGGAGTACTCTGTTGTGGTTGCTGTAATCCCCAAGAGCCTGAGTGTGGGCGGCGTTACGTCGGGAGCAGTCGACGTCTGAACAGCATGTTTGTTAAATAAATACCTCTGGCAGGCGACTGAGATTTGTTTTCAGAGCTTGGATGTTATTTTTTAATTTGTCAGTCACAAACAATAGAAATCGCTGCTGTTATTGTGATTTTGGACACAGAAGATCCATTATGTCCATCAGTATTTCAGTATTTCATTGTTGACTAACCTCAGAGAAACATGCCTTTATAACTAAATTATACTATACTGTGAATATATTAAAGCATCTTTGAGTACATCAAATTTGTAATTCAATATTTGGTCACCCAAAAGCTCCCAGAACTAACAATTATTAAACTTAAATAGTTAAACTATTAGACTGTATTAGACTATAAGACGCAGTCGAAGGTGGACCTGTGTGTCGAGTTTGTGGGGGGAACTTTAGAGACACATTCAAATTGAAGACGGACGTAGAGGAGATGTAAGAACAACAAACTCAGTATAACAACCAAAGAGTGAAGAATAACAAGAGTCTGTTTCAGCTGCATTTAGTCACGTTTGTTTGTTTCTAACCCAATGTGAGTCTTATAATCTAAAAATAAGTAAACAAAAGCACTAAAACCAACCAAAACACAAGATTTAATCCACTTATTTGTCCCTGAGATGCCCGAGCAGAAGATACGACACATAAGCGCTGTGGTTATACAACATGGCCGCCGGGTCACACCCGCTGTGACAGGTGATGAACCTGAGCTCACCTGGCGGCGAGCCGCAGGGCGTCTGCGGCAGGATCGTTTAAACCAAGCGTTTGTTTTCAGATTAGAGCTGCACAGTTCACACGGTTGGCATGTCACCGACTCCATCTGACGGCGGGTCCGACGTCAAAGGTCAATGCCAAGGCCGGCTAAAAATACGTCTGGACTTCCTGGCGTAGTCTTTTCTTCACCCTCGCCGACGGGCAAATAAAAAATATCTCCACCAGGCAAGTTGTGAGGGGGAATAACTGTGATCTGCTTACTATTGTGTTTCTGGCACAACAAAAGAAAAGGCTGCTAAAATAAGGATTGTGACATTATATTTAGATCAATACTTAAAGTTCTGATTAAAAAAGTCCAAATTAATCCAGATAATCTCATAAATCACCTAAAAGAAGCTTGGACCGAGTAATCCTAACAAAGTTATATCATGTGTGAATAAATAACATTTCTTAAACGCAACATCTTCACAATTCTGCGTGTGTTTTTGTGTTGTAAACTTTCTTTGTCCCGCCTCAGGTGTTTCCAGATTGAGCGGGATTACAGTTTGAAGCTGCCCTGGCAGCGTTTACCAACATGACTGTGGGTTACTTAACGGAGCGGCGGCGGCGGCGGCAGGCAGGAACACCTGAGGCTGTGCTGACATAAGGTGACATGAGTTCATTATTCAACGCCGCTCCAGGTTTCCATCTGAGGCGCCTCGCCTGCTTACGTTTCCGTCTCTCTGCTGCTCAGATCTACACGTTGAGGGGTGAATGTAGATATTTTTAGCAAAACTTTCCAACAAAAAAAGACAAATAGAGTAAAAGATCATAACAAAAGAAAAGTTAGTTCATAGTAATGTCTGTTTAAATTTTTTTTTTTTTTTACATATTTTCAATATGTGACGTCAAATTATACAGGAAAATCATTATTCTTAGATTTTATTAAACCTTTTTGTTTTGAGCTTTGAATAAATAGCCACAGCTATTTAAGTGCTCACATACACACACACACACACACACACACACACACACACACACACACACACACACACACACACACTTTTCCCCCCGATTTTCTGTTACTGGCCATGATGATAGTTGTAAATATTGTACGATAAGAGAAAAACTCTCAGATTCTTGCTTATAGAAATTATTATTTTTTTATTTCAATAGAGACAATTAAAGGTGCACTGCAGGAATAAAAATCGAAGTTAAAACAAATTACGTGTGAAATAAATAAACTCTGTAAAAACAATTTTTTGTATTTAGTTTCTTATCTAACAATTTAAATTTTAATGGTCTTTCAGAGGTAAACCGATCATATTTGATAGTTATTAGGGCAACAGGTTAACGTTCAAGCGTGTGATGAATTTAATGATTCATATTCAGCTGTGAACTCAGGAATCGATGAGTTTCTGTGGAAAGGCTGAAATGTCAGTTTTTATGCTTTCCAACATGTTTCCGTGTGAATAAATGTCACATAATGAAGAGTAAATTAATGTGTTAGAATATGATAAAACAGGTTGTAATTCTCCGATACTTCAGTGATTATACTATAAAAGTTAAAACCGTCCGTATCGACGTGTCAGACTCGGCCTTACTTTCCACTCCCATGTAACCACAAAGGCCCAGACGCGGCTGTCTGCACGTGGAGTAAACACTTGTTGTGGACGTGTGACATGCGGCTCAGGCCACCTGCTCCACCCCCCCCCCCCCCCACCCTCCATCTTCCATTACATATTCCATTATGTAGCCCTGCAAACAATTACATAAAGCCTATGCACTGCTGAATGCGAAGGTTCATCAGCTTACGGCGGGGGATTTTGTTAACTGGATTAACGGTAGATTTAAACTCTGCATTTAGGTTCAAGAAGTGAAAATAATCAGTGAGCTGGTCTTTGTGTCGGGTATAAAAGGGCCGGCACGCCGTCTCCTCGCCGCAACCGAGAAGCTGCAACCAGCGAGAGTTGAGAACTTCCTCCGGCTCCAGGCGACGCTTCAGGTAAGACCGTCAGAAGACCTGCTCACAGAGGGAAATGGAGAATAATCTGCTCCTGTTGCATCGTTTCTACCTCAGAAGGGACTTTGATGGGAGTGCAGTTTGATATTGTTCCAAAGTTTGAATCTACAACAAACTTTACGCTGGTTTTTTTTTTTTGGTCTAGAATGGACTTCCAGATCTTTTCCCTGGTGATGCTGCTCCTGGCCTGCGTGGAGCAGAGCCTGGCCTCCTGTGTGGTGGACAGCTTCACCGTCAAGCAGGACTTCGACCCCGCCAGGGTGAGTGCAGCAGACATCTTCTACAAAGCATAATCTGAAAACCTCCCAGCATGAAACTGAGAACCGAGTGTAGGTTAAGTTTTAATCTGGGACACGGATGACCACAACACCTGGTGACCGCGACCGTTAAAACATTTGAGGCTCCCTGGTGTACGACCTCAGATTATTTCTGTCTGCACAAACCAGACAACCTTAAAGTTCAGATTGTAATTTACATGACCGCCTCTATCAGAGACTATTTACTCAGTAGTGTTTATGTTGAGCTTTTCCTTTCCTGCTTGCCTCGCAGTACGCCGGGAAGTGGTACGCTCTGCAGAAGAAAGACCCCGAGGGTCTGTTCCTGCAGGACAACATCTCCGCCGAATACACCGTCGGGGACGACGGCTCCATGGTGGCGTCTTCCAGAGGCAGGGTCACTCTGTTCGGGTACGGGGAGGAAGCAGCCTCGGTGCGAGACGCCATCAATAACACTTATAGTTTCTAACCTTTCTTCAAATCTCCGTTCGACCCGGCAGATTCTGGGTGGTTTGCGCCGACATGGCCGCTCAGTACTCCGTGCCTGACCCCGGCACCCCCGGCAAGATGTTCATGAACTACCAGGGCCTGGCCAGCTACCTGTCCAGCGGCGGTGACAACTACTGGGTCATCGACACAGACTACGACAACTACGCCATCACCTACGCCTGCCGCAGCGTGAAGGACGACGGAAGCTGCGAGGACGGCTACGCCCTGGTCTTCTCCCGCAACCCCCGCGGCCTCCCCCCCGCCATCCAGAGAGCGGTCCGCCAGAAGCAGGAGGAGATCTGCATGGCCGGCCAGTTCCAGCCCGTGCTGCAGTCCGGTACGTCGACTCTCCTCTGTGACTTCAACCGCCACAGTTTTGGAGTTTTGGTCCTCCGAATACAGAAACTCATGTCTTGTTTTCCGTTTCCAACAGGAGCCTGCTGAACGTGGTCGTGCGGTTCTTCGTTAAACTGGACCAATCGTCAAAGCGCCGAGTCAGAACTCCAGTTAGGATCATTTGTGACGGCCCAACGTCAGGAGGCCCAACATCCAATCCCGAGTCCCTCAAAAGATTCAAATTGCCAAGATGAATGTAGAAATTGTGAAGCCAATTGTGTTGTAAAGTACGACCGACTCAGTGAATGTAAACATCCATCGAACCGAACAAAAACTGTCACAGCGACGGGAAACATCTGCACTCTGTATTTATTCTGTACTGGTGACAATAAATTTTGTAAAGAAACTTGCTGTTGTCCTTGTCGACTTTACTAACGACAAATAACAAATGATCAATAACTTACTGGTATCAAGTAGGATTCAATTAATGGTTGTTAGAAAAGGTTTTTTACTAAACGTTTTACTTTAACAACAAACAAAAAAAACTAAAAGAAAATGACAATATTCTCCTAAACAGTAGACATGTATGTACAATACAATATGTAAAATAAACAACTATGAATACAGAGACTAATTTAGATTATTTGAAGATTCTCTCCTGCTTCAGACCTACACGTCTTCACAAAAAATACCTCTCATGTTTAATTAATGAAAAACTTTCATACATTTCTTTTTTTCTATTGAGGATACAATCAAATGTGGTTAAAAACTTAAACTCTGAGTCGTTAATAAGAAACGTACTTTGCTCTTGAGTGGTTTTACAGCAACACCTTCCCTTGTTATTGAGTCCAATCCAAGCAATGTCAGTGGTTTTTATCTTATTTGACCTTTGATTACCAGACCTACCCTTTATACTATAAATATAAATGACCGACCGACAATCTTTAAATGACCTTTGAAATTAAATAAGCGAAAACAAGACGCTGGATCATATTCTAAAGGATGTTTTTTTTTTCTTAATTAATCCTTATATTTGTTGCACTTCAGTCTAAACTTTCAGGAATATTTCCACCTCTTTGTTCCAACGCATAAAAAAGCTTTTATTGATTGTGTGCAACAAATTTGCACAATGAGCTTTAAGAGTACAAATGTGAACCTGAAAAACTGTATAAAAGAAACAAAACTAAATCAAATAAAACATAAACAAACTCTGCGGCAGGCGCTTGGGAGAAAAGCTGTCGTAAAGACAATGGCATGTATTTAGTGAAAATCTAAATTAAACTCAACAAACAAATGAAAAAAAAAATGGATTAACTGTAAATATATATGTAAGAATTTGTGCAAATAAGTTATGATTGTGTAGGGAAATTTGAAAAAAGTGGTAAAAAAAAATACAACATATCATCACAACATTTTAAAGTGGTTCAAAATAAAGTCATCTAATTAATTAATTTTATTTCTGAATATATCTTATTTTAAGGATAACAAAAAAAAAAATTCGGCCTCATATCCCAGTGAAAATATCATATGTCATATTCATGTGTGGATGTTTATAAAGAACAAGTAGAATTGTAGCTTGTGTTGTTTCGAATGAATAAATCTTAAAAAAAAAAAAAAGATTGAAAAATTGGAAAAGCAGCAGTGTAAACGAATAAATAAATTCATTCATTCATTTTCTTCCGCTTATCCGTTTCCGGGTCGCGGGGGTGACAGTCTGAGCACCGTCACCCAGATCACATAATAAATAAATGATAAATGTAAACAAATGGTGAAAGTGATGATAATTCTGAATCTCTTAAGATAATCACGTTATCTTGTTGTCAAAAACCCAAAAACTTCAAACTGACATGTGTTGTTTTTTTAAATGTTTTAAGAATTTAATACAAACTATAGAAACAGCAACAGTATTTACATATTTGTTGTGTCGTCAACACTTTAAGAAGTGAATTTAATTTTTTTTTTTAAAAGTCTTCATCTGATCCACACACATATAAATCCAGAGACGGATTAAAAAAGTCTTGAAATACGAGCCCCAGCTCTGGTGTCGCTCTCTCACTGCTCTGAGTCGCTCTGGTGTCGCTCTCTCACTGCTCTGGTGTTGCTCTCTCACTGCTCTGAGTCACTCTGGTGTCGCTCTCTCACTGCTCTGGTGTTGCTCTCTCACTGCTCTGAGTAGCTCTGGTGTCGCTCTCTCACTGCTCTGAGTCGCTCTGGTGTCGCTCTCTCACTGCTCTGGTGTTGCTCTCTCACTGCTCTGAGTAGCTCTGGTGTCGCTCTCTCACTGCTCTGGTGTTGCTCTCTCACTGCTCTGAGTCACTCTGGTGTCGCTCTCTCACTGCTCTGGTGTTGCTCTCTCACTGCTCTGAGTCGCTCTGGTGTCGCTCTCTCACTGCTCTGGTGTCGCTCTCTCACTGCTCTGAGTAGCTCTGTGGGAGCGAGTAGGACCCGGGACGCCCCCAGTAGTCCAGCGCTCGGACTCTGTACACACCGCTGACCTCCGCCGTCACTACAACACAACGTTCACAGACACAGTCAGATTGTTTCCGCATGGAAGGAACTTTGTTTTGCACCAAACAACAGTTACCTGGTGAAAAGACGTAGGAGGTAAAAATAGTGTCCTGTGTGTTAATTCTTCTAAAATCCTTCTGGTCTGAGGAAAACTCCACCTCAAACGTCTTAATGCATCTGCAAAGGAAAAAATCACACAAACTGATGTTTTGGTTTGTTTTTTTTGTCTGAATGCTGATTCAGTTTGTCTTTTTTTTTTAAATAAGAAGCTCAGTAAATAAATCCGTACTTTGAGTTGACACAGTGGTCAGACCAGACAATGAGGACTTGGCCTTTGGTGATCCTGATGAAGCGCAGCGCACTCACCTGACCAGAGTGAGAAGACGGTGGACTGAGAGGGAAATCTTTTTCCAGAAGTTGAGACGAACGTTTAAAACGTTCTCATCTACACGGTCAGGACAACCCTGTGTCGGCACTGACCTGATCCGGCTGGGCTTTGGGGCGAGCGCAGACGTGCAGGAGGAGGACCGAGGGCACAGGAAGTGTGGCCTTCAGAGTCAGAGCGCCTCCTGCTGGAACGTCCCGGGGTCCGGCAGTACGGGGTTCCTGCACAACAACACAGCAGAAGAACACAACTCAACACAATCCTGACACACAACCACCCTCCCTTAACAGTGTCTGTTGCAAACAGACCTGGGATATGTAGAACTGAATCCAAGACTAACAGAAACATTAATATGTTTTTTTTTAAAATGTATATATATAAATATATAATAGGTTGTCTTTGTCATCATATGAAAGGCACAAAGGAGAAACACGACAATCAGAGTTGTGTCAGATAATACCAACTAAACCGCCATCAATATGAGCCCAATCCCAGAATATACAAAATATATATAAAAAACAACGTACACTGCTTATTGCTCTCAGTTAGTATAAAATAACACTTTATTTATTTATTTATTTAATGTGTCAGGATTAAAAGCATTTTCCCCATAAGAGTTCATCTCTACAAATGTCTTATAATTACAGTCTACAGTCGTACATCGAGTCAGATTTGTCTGAACAATAGGAATACTGAATGATTACTTCCTTTTCCCCCCATATACAGTATATATATAAATAAATATTTATGTGAAACAATGCTTTAATAAAGTGCCCTATTTGGATGAGCTTTAGTGAGATGCTTAGCGTGACAGCAACGTTCACTTAAACAAGTTAAATTAGAAACTTTACTCAGATGAGATTCATGCAGTTTCTCTACAAAACAGGCCGAATCTCACAATCTAATAGTTTATCTTAATTCTAGGTAGAAAACTCCACGCCGAGATCGTTTATGAATTAATGTGAAAAAATTATAATAGAGGGGAGATCTGTACATCTAAAGAAAATATTTTTTGTTTAAAAATTTTTTTATAAAATTAACCGAACATCACAATTACAAAAGCAATACATGTAAAATACACAAAAGGTTAAAAAAAAAAAAAACAGCTCAGTAAATGTTGTGGAAGAGAAGATGAGGTTATCTTGGTGCCGTGTCTCTCGCTCTACCTGCAGACTCCGGAGGCGTCTGAACTGCTCTGCAGTGGGGAAGTCCGGGCTGCTCATGCTCTGCCACAACTGGTACGGGCTGCTCACGTTGTTGTCCAGGTGATGCGTCACGTACACCAGGCCTGGACGAGAGACACACGACAATAACAAACATGGAAGAAAACACTCCAAACTGTTTCCCTCAATGAAAGCAGCACTTCATCAACACACATCACGAATTACAGAAACTAGAACAGGCACTCGGTGGAGCGCATACCGTCGCCAACGCCACATCTGTCACCATGGAAACCAACGGATTACATTGACCCCCAAGTGGTAACCAGGATGATGACATCACTTCATGATGTGGCACGTGAAATGATAGGGAATTGAAAACTGAACATTTTGGCGTTTGTTTGACACTAATCGGATTAAAATTGACCACGTTATGACAAAAATATGACCTTTTCATGACCTGGACCTTGACCTTTGACCCGATCGCTCTCAATATTTAATGGGCCCATCCTGGGATGAAGACAAATCATCCCTGAAGATTTCATGCAATTCAGATGATCAGTTTGAGTGAAAAGTTGGTCTAGTACATGCATACAAACGTATAAATACAAATACATAACCTTGCTCCTCAACGTTGGTTGGCGAAGGTAATCACACCTTTCTGAGCGGCGAGTCCTTTCAGTGTGACGGTGACGTCATCGCTGTTGGTGGACGTGTTGTTGTCGTCACTGTTGTAGATCAGCGCCACTGCCTGCCAGCTGTCTGAGCCGCCTGGTCTTACAGGAGTGTGGACGCTGGCCAGGACTCCCACCGTGCCGCCGCCGCCGCCGCCGCTGCTTCCTGCAGAGTCCAGCACCTGAGCCAGGACCTGAGTCTCTCCTTTACATCCAATCACAAGACAGCTACTTCAAAAACGCACACAAGTTAATTAAAAGCATCTTAACTAAATGGATGTGAATTGCTGGATGGGGAGTGACACGTCAGAAAAAAAACTCTTTACAAACTCCGGAGGGAATTCACTGATGTGGGGTGTTTTTATTAGTTCAGCCTCTGGAGCTGATTCATGCTTCTCCTCCAGAAAGTTCCCTGATATCAGTATTTTTATAGGTCTGGAGTCGAGAACCTGCCGGTGAGCAGCCTGAACCAGCTGCTGCTTCTCCGGTCCTTTGATGCATTGAAGGAAGAGAAAAGAGGAAGAGGCAGAAAACAGATGCCGTCTTCCAGAGGCAGCGTTCCGGTTCTGAGCTCTGACGCCGACGCTGTTTGTGTTTGTGAGCTAAATAATAATGTCTAACATATTTCAATCATGTTGTTTTCTCCCTGTGGTGGAGGACTAATGAACTGATGTGATTTATTGTTCAACTTAAGTTCGTCTCACCATAGAACACCAATGAATTAAAAATGATCACAATCTGTATCCTTCTTTCTTGTCTTTTGTTTCATATTTCCTTTTATCACCTGATTTATTTGTAATATTTATGGTGAAATGAGTATGTCCTATTGTACATTTCTGAAAAATCCCCAGTGATTACAAGCGTGGAGACGTATACAAAGACCAGCGCTGGGAGACGCTGGGAGACGCTGCTCCAGACGGAGTGGACCTTACCCAGCAGAGCCAGGAGGCCCATGACGGTGAGGACGGGCTTCCTGATGAGCTGCACGTGCGGCGGCTGGGTGTTGTTGACCTGGAAGCGTGCGGTGAGCGTGCGCTGGGTGAAAGGGTGAGGGTGGTAGCTGAGGAAGGCGTTGTCGTTGCTCAGCAGGGTGTAGTTGATGGTGCTGTTTGGGTTTGCCAGCAGCAGGTCCTGGTGCTGGTTTATGACCTGTGGGCGGAGAGCGAAGGGACAGAGTGAGGACTCTCCACCGACGACTCCCACCTCACCGCTCGGCCCCGCCGTCCCTCTCGTCACCTTCACCACCATCGCGGCGTACGTCACATCCGCCCTCCACTCCTGAGGCTTGGACCAGCCCACCAGAGGGTCCGCCTCGTCGTTGAAGACAGGGAGGCTGCGGAACCGAGGGAAACGCTCCTGGATCTCCTCCACCGTCTGAATCTCCTGCTGGAGGATGGGCAAAGAGGATCCTCCTCCCTGGAGGACACCAACACAAAGTCAGGACGTCTTCATCACGGGGTCACGGGAGGCTGCAAGATTATGTCTTCTTTTACAGTTCTACCATAATAAACATGGGGAAGTTTAAAACATCCGGAACTCCTTCAAGGTTTAAAGTTGTCATAGATTGATTCACATACATGTATGATTGTGTTCTAAACACGTTTCTTATTTAAAACTTTTAATATGTTTTTAATATGTTAAAATGACGTCAACTCACAGAGACAACACTTTGTTGCTCTGCCATGATCGTACAGTCGTCTAATATGGAAATACAGAGTGTTAGGGCCAATGAAAAAATTTAATTGGGGAGGTGAAGAAAAAAAAAATCCTCATTCACTTTCAGAAAAAAGTCCAAAATCAATGTCAAGTTTTATTTGTTTTTTTTTTTAAAGACAAACTGGAGACGTCTGTCTTCTCTGGTCTTCCCCTCATCATTTGCTCATGGATGCTGAAATAATCCCATTAAATCTGATTTCATTAATAATTCTTGACTATATAAGGTTGCTTACTGCTTATTGACATCGGATTTTACGCAGGATTTCCTTGTTTAATAATAATACCTTTCATAAGCACTCTGGGATCAGTACCCATGTCCCCCGTTCTCCACAGGAGGAGGACGGAGCGCTGCAGGCTGCAGTGTCTCCTCAGAGTCTAATACTGAGGACAGCTGTACTGTGTTTATGAGCTGAAGCCTGTTCTGAAGTGAAGCGTCACCGTTTCATTAAACTGCCTGCAATGCCGACCGATTTTAGACTTTTTTCTGAAGTGCCTGTGTTTTTTTTTTCTTCCATCCATCTAAAGCAAAGAAGCCAAATCTCCGGGTTTCTTTCTGCAGCTCCAGTCGGTTCTCCTGGCACTCTGAGGTGTCCAGTGAGACGAGGACGTTTCACATGGTTGCATTGTGTCCCTCAACATATTTATGTCCAAAAGAAACTGTTGGCTGTCTAAACTGAGGCTGACCCACCTTCTTGTGCAGAGCGATGTAGTCGATCCGGACTCCAGTCTCTCCGGTGAAGAAGTTCTTGCCGTCGTGGCAGTGCCGCAGCAGAGCCCAGCAGTACGGGGAGTGCGGGAGGGAATGACAAGAGTCTCCTGGACCTCCAAACCTGAGGAGGCCGCTGGCAGCGCGCAGACCCTCCGAACAGGCATCGTAGTAGTTCAAAAACCCTAAAAAGTTCAATTCAGAGTCATTTCTTCTCGGGAAAATTCATTCTGCGATCGCCTTCAAACCTTAACTATGAGTAAAATAACACTTTCTCATTTCAGGAGAGATATTCAATAATAACTCCATACATCCACTTTGACGTTTGGACCCCATGGGGATGCAGAAGCAATGTGGAGACAAACTCTGTCCCCCCTGCAACTTCCTCCTCAGTCAATCTCAGTCAAAACCCGAGGAATAACTTTTATCAGACATCCAGGGCGCCTCACACGGCTTCTTCCTAAATGAAGAGTCGGGGCTGAACTTCTCGCCTCCCACAGATTCCAGGTTTTCCTCACGGTATTGCGGACCGCGTGTCTCCCTCCGTTATGATTCTTTCAGTCTTCATCCAGAGTTCATGAGCACAGTTGAATGCTGGGACGTAAAGTGATCACTAAGCAGAGCCCGTTTCTGTTGTCGTAAACAAACTAGATCTTTGCAAAATGTTGGATAATGTAACTCCGATTTAATTCAAACGATATGTAAGAAACAGTATTTTTCATACCGTGTGTCCTAATACACAGTCTGTTCCTTCCAATGGATGTATAGTATAGTTTGGGTTTTTTTAATCAAATGAAACATTTTAATAATGACTTTTATAAAAACTCTAACCTCCTCATATCTGATGAGAGAATATAAGAGAAAATGAGTCTTCTCTTCTATCAGTCAACCGTCCGTATCCTACAAATAAACACCTGGTGAAATGTGAGGTGGACGGCGGGTTTACCTTGAATTGACACGGTGACGTTGTCAAAGTCGTGGTTGTTCGGCTCATTCCAGGTTTCAAAGTTCCACTGAGATACGCTTCCAAGACCGTACTCATCTGAAGAGTTCCACAACAAACACATAAATGTAAGCTGATGCACTGAGGGCTGAGGACCTGGTTCTATGCTTCATCCTGTTGGAGGAAAGCTGGTATCTGTTTTTATAGAAGCACTCTTACAAAAACACCTTTAACTTCACTGATAAACTGTGAAGTAATGAAGAGCAACAACTTTAACATAAATGATGCCTTTGTAAAAAAGTATGACAGGCTTTGTTTGGGCTCCTTGCGGGTTGTGTTTTGCAGTTTTTACGAGCTGTACTGCATGATAATGATATTTCTAATATTTTACTCCCTCCTTTAGCATACTGGTACACGAGAGCAGAATATTGGACACTTAGTAAAATATAACGCAGACCAGCTCAGCACTACTACAACCTACAATCTCTTGAATGAACATAGTTTAACATTTTTTTGACAATCTCAAGTAAAAAGTATTTTATTTGTAAAGGAGTGGAGGAATTTATGCCAAAGCAGCTACTTTGGGTGTATTCCTGTCGATATATATACAATACACATCACCTCAGAAGTATTCACTGCATGCATCTCAATTCCAATTTCTTTCACGTTAAAAGAGTGTCGCTGACATTAAATGATATGGAGAACAGACATTTACTCACCAATATACCTCTTGGCTATGAGATAAATTAAATTCTTCCATTTGATCACTTGTGATTTATCCTCAAAGTCAGTGAAGTAGTTGGAGACACTGCCCATCAGTTCGAAACCTAAAAATAGCAAAGAGAAACTATTTTACAAATCAATTTAGTCCAGTTCGACTGTTGAACGAACTCCGTTAGGAACTTTTAATCAAAGCATCATTAATCACAAAACATCCACAGCAGTCGAGGCCAGAACAAATGTGGTGATTCTTGTGATTTTAATCATGCATCAACAAAAACACAACGCGATTGTGGGCGTAGCACCTGGGCGAAGTCCATTGATCCATAACAGATCCATCAGCTGGTCGAGTTTAGTAAAGTTATACTGAGGTTGTCCTCCAACATCTCTGCAACAACAAAATCAAAGACAATTTAAAGAATTAAAGGAGTAAACAAACCCAGCAATGGATTCCCAGTCTGTCATCTTTTACATTAAAAACAACAACAACAAAAGCTTTATTGACTTACTGTGCAGAGACCAACTCCAGCATCCAGTGTATCCGGACCTGCTGGATGCCTCCATGGGGGACTGAGCCCACATAAGCCAGATTCAGCTGCTGGTCGGTGCTCAGGTCGTACAGGTGGGCCTGGGTGTGAGGGAGCGGAGGACTAGACACAAAACAAAAAACTAAATCTAAACTGTCTTTGTGTTATATGTTCAATATGTCAGCAAGTAACAAAGTGCAATCTTTAGGTATTGGATATTTGGGCCCTGATTTCAGCTGTCACATTCAGCACCTGATCATCTCCAATGAAAGAATTTCAAATTTTGCAATGTTCAAGCAGTATGCACACATGTGATATTTCATGTCTCATACCAATCACAACAAATCTCAGCAATGAACTCTCAGTATTTTTTCACCTACCAGAAGCCAGTGCTTCTCCAGAAATGTTTAAGGTCTCCTCTCGGTGATCCCACATCAATATTGATGACATAAGAAGTACCTGAAACCTGACAGATCTTCAGGAGGCAAACCAAGAGAGAAAAAGTTCTCCAGAGCATGTCTGCAACTCCACATTCCAGTGAAAACACCGCGACAGTTTTAAAACATGATTAAAAAAACCCAGTCAGGATTATCTACTAATTAACTAATGGTTCAAACACTGTTAGATAATGAATGCAAAAACCTAGGAGACAGTTATCTTTCTAATGAGAATAAAAGAAAAGAAAAACTGTCTTTCTTCCGTAAACATGTGCCGCAACGTCGCAGTCACGTGAGCGTGATGACGTTGGTCGTTTTTTGGGCGGAAGTCGGGCGGAAGTAAGGCTCCGCATGGACGAAAATGTCAAGTTAATAACAAATATACAGCTATTAATAATACATTTTATTATAAATAATTAAAAACTACTAGACAGCTTATTTATTTAATTATTGCGTTACTCTTTTAGACTTTTTTATTTGCACAAAATAATAATATACTACTTCAGAATAACAAAAAATAAAACCTGACTCTACAGGAGGGGAAATAAGCCCAAGAGGCTTAAATAAAATTCTCTCCTTAATGAAAATAAAAAAATAACAGAAGGTCGAGGAAAAACATGCTGTGAAAACTAACAAATGGACTAACAAGTCTCCAAAATCACTCAACACATCAACTCAGTCAGGGAATCTTATTTGAGCAGGAAATATTTAAATAATTTAGCCTTAAAGATGGCCAAAGAGGAAAGGAACTTCAGTGATAAGTTAAAGTTCCAGAGTTCGGGTTCATGAAACTTGATGAAAAGTTTATACTTATACAAGTTTTTAGTACCTTAAGCAAGGAGAAGCACTTATGGACATAAAAATGGCCACTCAGTCGCAAGATTGAAAGACACAAGTATAACCAATTTGCATGTTATTTTAAAATTAATAAGTGGCAAGTTGTGTCTTCTTGATTTTTCACATTAATTTATGGTGAGTGCTTCTTGTTCTGTACTTGTTTTGGTAATGACAGTAAAGCTGCTTGTTCTAAATTCCACGTTGAGAAATAAACACTGGGTTTGCATTTCCTCTTTGCTTTCACCGTCAGTGTGACCCCAGTAAAACTTTATAATGTAACATCAAAAACCTCAGACACAAATACAAATAGTTGTTAATGAGACATTTATTTTCTTTAAAAAAAAAAAGAAAAAAAAAGGAGAATCAAGAAGGCATGAAAGGAAAAATTCTGATGACATTTACAGTTTAACTCCGATACTGTTAAACAGCAAGTTATACACAGCCATTTACACAACCTGTACAAATATTGTTTCAGCAAATTAGCATTTTAAATTCAAAATAACTTAAATAGGTTTCTATGTAAAAGTGCAAATCCTTATGCGTGGCATGTGTGAGTGAGTTCATGGCGACGGAGAGGCGGCCGTGATGAGCTCGCTGGCCGTGGTGGTGTTCAGGTGTAAGGCATCACAAGCACTTTTCAACATATACCAGCTCTACATCATGAAGCTCTGTCATGTACTATAAAGCTTTTAATGTACAACTTCATCTGGGGTATTTCTGATGCCTTCCACTGCACTGCCGAGCACGCACCCTCTCAAATACAAATCGTTGCGTTTATGTGGATAAAATAGTCCGAGTTTGTGATTTTACAGAGAGCCCTTTCTCTCTCAAGCGTGTTCAGCCCCGATAAACTACTAAAAAAAAAAACAACAAAAAAAATTAACATTTCAGTCTAGTGTTTGTTGTCGTGTTCTGGGATTGAAAGCATCGGAGATCTGATCTACAGCACAGCAACAACGCACTGTTACCAGTCTGGTAGTGTTCTAGGTTAGCAGTAAAGTCACAGTTATCACAGGCTGCTCTGTACAAGATGAAGCCAAACGAGGCCGGGGGGGACGCAGCCTGCAGGTTTCAGGCTTTGACCGTCCGTGTAGAGGTGAGAAGTCGAGGGGCTCGGGGTGATTCTCCACAGTCACATGGCATGAGGTGACAAACAGTGTCAAACTGTTAATGCTGATACTTCAAAGTCTCTACAAGCGTCCTTCCTGATCGACGAGGAGAGAGAGAGACACTCAAAAAAAAAACTAACCCACGCACGCTATTGGGCCTCACATGCTTCTTAACATGCAGCCAATGCATTACAAAAGAAAGTGTGTCATCACCATGAGTAAAGAGTATTATACAGCATAAATGCTCATGAAGCACTGGTCACCATGGGTTCTACTGGACAGACGACTGGAAATGTGTTTGGTAAATAAACGGTGGTGTAGGCATTTGCAATACAAAGGAGAAAGTAACGAGCGTCAAGTCCGTGAAGTAACTTGAAGTAACTACGACTTCTGTTCGGCTCCTGCGGCAGCCTGGGCTGCACTCTCCGGCTTAAGGATCTGGTAGGTGATGAGGTACTCCGGGTAGGCCTGGAGGGGAAACGCATCAAGACGTTAGATTTGATTCTCTGTCTCCAGGTGATCGCATGTCAAATCATCATTCCACAATAAAAACATTGGCCTTTCTAGTGTCCTTCCTGGTTTAAAAACAAAACAAAACATTAGGTATATTTTATTTGACTAAACAAGCAGTTTGACTGCCTCGTAGCAGAGCTGAAGCTTCACCAGCTATCAGGTCTTTACGCCTGCTAAACTCCAATGCTCAGTTCTGGTCCAGAAAACCATTTGTGAGTTTCTGGTATATTCTGGTTAAACCCGGAGAACTAAACATGTAGATAGTACTTTTTCTATTCAAGCACAAAATATTCAGACTCCCTACTCTGAGTTCTTTCCAAACAAAGTTGAAGTCATTTCTGTTTGCTGTCGATTTCAGTGGAAACAATTATTCATGCATCCTTTTTTTTTTTTTTACTCGTAGTTTTACGTTCATTTACCACCGATTTCTCTTTAGCAGATTCACTCATCTTCTCGTTCTCCGGCTCTTTTTCACATTAGATTCTGTGAAAGCGTTCTGTGAAACGTCTGAAGTGTGCTATTCAAATAAAGTGGCCTTGCCCTTCCCTGATTGAAAGTGAAGTGGTGCCTTCATTTACCTGCTCTCCCCTGTAGATGACGTACTCGGCGTAGGCCAGGCCGTTGACGCTGGGCCGCCCGATTACTGAATGGTGTCCTGGGGGGGCGTGAGCCATCTTCATGGCACTGAACTGTAGGAAGGACTTCCCCAGAGTCACTCGGCAGAACAGCATTTGCCTGATGGTTCACACGAGAGGACAACGGTCTTTGTTAGTCTTTGGAACAAACAGGAGCAGGACTTTGTTTTCAGTCTGCAGCGGAGTCGCTTACCTGTGGCACAGGTAGCAGGATCGGTCTTTGTGTGTCGGGCAGCCGGTGCCTCCGCCTATGCCGTAAACGTACTGATTGCTCTTCGAGGAGTTCTCTGCAAAGTAGATCCCCGCCCCGAACATTCCTCCTATGTATGCGTGGCGCTCATCGAAGCCTTTGTGGATGATTGCATTGATGAAGGGAGAACCTGAGAGGGAACAATATTACACAGTAAAGCAGATGTCATGATTTACATTAATAAAAGAGTAAATCTGACAAAGTAAACTAAAGGTGCCTGACGCTGACACACAAACTGTGTGTGTGTGTGTGTGTGTGTGTGTGTGTGTGTGTGTGTGTGTGTGTGTGTACCGTGAAACAACATCCGCTCGTTGTGGTGGTTGTGGTTTTCATCTGCGATCTCCTTCTGCCGGTGGGTGTAACGCTCTCTCAGCTTCTTATTCACCACCTTTTGAATCTGTGGAGCAAAATATGGGTTCTTGTGAAAAGGAGGTGCGGTGAATTCTGCCTTCTGTTCTGCGTTTTTGTGAAATTCCAAACTAGTTCCAAGTACAGAGATTAGTAGTTCTGACCTTGATGATATTGTATCTGCTGAAGACGCCACCCGCGTTGCCGCCGTCTCTGTGCTCCCTGATGGTGCTCTGCATCTGAGAGACGCACAACAACAACATTGAACAATCCTTCACTGCTCTAAACACATTTATCTCAATCCTGCCAGTTTAGCTTCTGGCAACATGTTTATATAGACATTCAACACTTGTAGAGAGCAGACAAAACACAGCGATGAAACGATGCCAGAGGAGTCAGACGCTGGACTCACCTCCTCCTCCACAGACTGGTACTCCTTGTCATCCGGGGCGAGGTCGATGAGGATGGTGCCCTGGTTGGCACAGTGGAATGTCAGGTAGGGGTTGGCACCTGAGGAGTGGAGAAGAGTCACAGTGTAACGTTCCTCGGTGTACATTGGGAAACTTATCTCCAAGGCGGAGGTGGGAACTCAAATGAAGCACGGTTGGTTGAATGCTCACCTTGCTGGCCGCCCAGCAGCCTCTCAATCCCTTTGATCAGCTTGTGTCGGTGGCCGTACGCATTTATCCCGATCTCTTTGAGCTCCTCGTGGCCCATGTCGGCCAGCACGTCTAACGTGATCTGAAAACCACCAGCAACCCCACAAGTTCAAACACTCAAACCTGAGCTGCATCTTATGGGATTCGGTCTGTTTGATCTCTAATAGCAGTTGATACAAGAGCAATCACATTCCTGATGTCCGCCAAAGGTCACATCTATCAGTGGTGAAAATCTGTCACGGAGTTGAGACATAAATCCTGAAAAGCCTATAAAATGAAATCCGAATCCAGACTCTGGATCACCTCCAAAATTTAATGGGCCCTTTCATGGCCTAGTATCTATCTGTGGTGAGAATTTTGACAAATATTGTTCAGTAGTTTTCATGTAATCTTGCTAACAGACCGACAAACAAATATACGCTGATGATTTTATTACGTCCTTGGCAGATGTAATTTAGAACTATAATGTATATATATATTACATATATATAATAATATGTATATCGGTTCATCGTTTAAACATTTTTATAAAGCTAAAAAAAAAAAGAGAAGACGTCTTACTGACCTGCTCCCTCTCAAAGATGTCCCTTAGGTGTTCCAGTCCAAGGCTCTTCATGAACTGACTGATGTTCATATCCAGCATTGTTACTATAAAAAAACAAACATCATGCTCAACTAAATTCAACTGTAATTAACCCTTAAATCTCCACAATGGAGCTACGATTCCTGTGAAAACTGAAGTATGACAAATCTTTGTAAAGAGGCCTTACTTTCTCCTTCCTTGCGATCGGTGCCTGAGGCGCCGTCCGCCACCCCGGAGGACCCGGAGGCGGCGGCGGCAGCCAGCTCGGTGAGCGGCCCGGCCAGGTTGTCTATGCTGCTGGCGGCCGAGAGACAGGACGGCGTGGAGGCAGGGGAGATGACAGAGGCGCTGACCACGGTGGCCTGAGGCTTGAAGCAGCTGGGGAGAGCGTCTGGGGGCATGGCGTCCATCAGCAGGGCGCGGATATCATCGGCCTGCAGAAGAAGAAAGAGAAAAACGGGTTGGAAAGAGACGATTTAGTGTTCCGTTTATACACAGCAACACATTTCGTTTCAGGGTGTTTTGCATGAATCGTTAAACAGCGACGAGATGATTTCACAGCTGCTGGTGGCCTTACCGTGGCCAGGTCCAGAGCCGTCTGACCCTCCTGGTTCTTCATGGTGGGGTCGGCTCCATGAGCCAGAAGCAGCGCACACAGCTGTGTTCGCCCCTTCTGGGCAGCTTCATGGAGAGGCGTGAAGGCCCATTTGTCTGTAGCATTCACGCATGTGTTATACTTGATCAGCAGGGCGGCGATGTCCACATGCTGTGAGCGGGAAAAAAAAACACCAAAAACACTCTTTAGTTTAACAGAACTTCAATCCCACTGACTTTGTATTTGGTGTTTTGGTTCATGTTGCTGGGACTGACCCCGTAAGAAGCAGCGTTATGGAGAGGAATAAGGCCTCCTTTGTCCTGAGCATTGACATCAGCGCCATGCTCCAACAAATACTCTGCCACCTCCAGGTTGTTGTAGCCAGCTGTGGAGAAAGAGCATGACTCATCGAAGTCATGACAACGTGTACAACACGGCAAGAGAGACTAAATCCAAACATTTCAACTTCACAGTAACTGTCTAAACCAGAGTAACCTCAAAGCTGCCGGTACCTGCCAGGTGCAGCGGTGTGGAGTTGCGGCCCTGCGTGTCTCTGCAGTTGATGTTTTCTGGCGAGCAGAGTTTCTGGACTCGAGCCAGGCAGCCTTTCTTGGCGGCGTCCAGCAGGGCGGCGTCGCCCCTCAGCAAGTCCTGGATGTCTGTGTCTCCATCTTTCACCATGTCCAGCGGCATGTTACCATCGCGGTTCTTCTTAGAAGGGTCCGCTCCATGCTGAACAAAAAACAACAAAAAAAACAGTTTTACCCTCAAGAGTTTGATCATTTTTAGACTCTTTTATACCATCACTGGATCAACAAATAGAAGAAGTACAGACTGCTTTTATCAGCACCATGATCAGAATCACAGTAAAAACCAACACAATGAAAAAGTACTCCAAGTATCATAAATAAGAAATGCTCACTTTCAGCAGCAGTTTGCAGATCTCATATTTCCCTTTAGCTGCTGCTTCGTGGAGCGGCGTGAACTTCCAAAGGTCGGCGACGTTGACTGAAGCGCCGTGTCTGACCAGCAGCTCCGCCACTTCATAGTGACCGTAGGAGCACGCGTTGTGGAGGGGAACCAGGCCGCTGGAGGGGGAGGCAGAGAAGGGAAAAAATTGGATCATAGCGCTGAAAATCACAGATTGTAAAACAAAACGCACATGAACTTTAAAAAGCATTTTTATGTTTCAACTCACTTATGAGTCTAATAATATTCAGGCTGCCTGAAGGTATTAGAATTGTGCAATAAATAAAAAAAGTGCAATATGAAAATATAAGTTTCTTTCCAAGATAAGTTAAAACTTTCCTTATTTGGTTTTTTTTGTTCTTTCATACGTACTGTGTGCTTTTGACTGGTGCATGTTAAAACTGTTTGACCAGCTGGTTTATCATAAATCCTCTAAAAGTTGTGGTTATGAGGAGGATGCAGTCAGTAGTGAGAAGATGGTTACATAAAGGCTCAATAGATTCTGGATAAAGGACCTACCCCTTGTCTTTGGCATGAACATCGGCTCCATGATGTAGCAGATACTCAACAACAGCCACTCGATTGTAACCAGCTGCAAAGTGGAGCGGAGTGGAGTGGCGGCCCTCCAAGTCCCGGCAGTTCACATTCTGTGGTGTGCAAAGTTGCTGCCGTACACAAAAACAACATGTTAAGACACAAAGTCTCCAAAGTGGCGTGATTACGTCTTTATGGGACAATAAACACATCAACTGCTGCGACTGATGAAATGACTCAAGGGTGCAAATCCTCCAAAGTACAGCAACGACCTTTGCATGATAATGTATCTGGATGAACGTGGCCCCAATCACCAGGCAGAGTAAACAGTGAACTTACTTGCACTGTGTCCAGATCCCCTGCTTTGGCTGCTTCCAGAAATCTGTAGTCCACATCAGAATTACGTGTGGGAACATTTTCTGTTGGCAAAAAACAAAACAAAACAGCAAAAACTGTTAGAATTTTAAAGAGACACATGAAATAAGAACATAAAGGTGTAAATTCTACCATTAAGAATCTGCTGAACTGCCTCGTTGCCCATCTGAGCAGCAGTGAAACCCTGCAGAGAAACGATGGTGGGGTCGGCTCCGTAGCTCAGCAGCAACTTGCAGGTCTGGATGTGACCGGCCAGCGCCGCCCTGTGAAGAGCCGTCTGACCAAGAGTGTCTGCAGCATTCACCTGAAAGCACATCAAGACGGGTCATGTTTCTTCCTTTCAAACTTTTTCCATTTACAAATGAGGACAAATACCAGATGAGTGCAAACCTTAGCTCCATGTTTCTGCAGCACCTCCAGGATATCATTATGCGCTCTCTCAGCAGCAACATGCAGGGGCGTCATGAAGCTGCAAGACACAACAGGCCCAGTGTTTAAGACACGATACTTTATGATTCAGAGCAGTGATGCGCCAGTGTGGTGGTAGTCAATTAGGATTTCAGTTGGTCTGATGGAGGAAATCAGCACCATCAAGCTGAAGCTGCATCACAATCAAGTTATACATAATCTATAAATACTGACGTAGCGTTGTCATTTTGTCAACATGGATGACTTCAATCAAACAAAGGAACCAATAATTCTACATTTATGTTCAGTGCAACTCTAAACTGAACAGCTTGATGCAGAAATACAAAACAAAGTTAAAAGAATGTTAAAGCTAAAAAAAACTAAAATGTCACTGAACTGGGAATTCTATGGATACATAGTAATATCTTCATGTTTTACCTTTTTAGGAAAATAAAACATGGCTGCATTATAAAACCTTTTTTTTTTTTTTTTTTTAAATGTGCATAACTGAACAAGATTGACTAGTTTCAAAGTAAATGTGACCTCCTTTTTATAACCAAATGCACCTTTTTAATGACTAACTCACAATTAAGCAGCTTTTCCCTTTTGTCTTCTCACTCCTTTGTATTTTTCTCACTGTAACTGCAGCCGCAGCTGCTTTCACCCTCTATTCAGTCCATCTCCACCTACACTGTCTGTGATTGGCTGGATTTCCTATCCTCACGTTGAACAATCGGTCCACGGACAGGCAGGGTATTACCATCACTGAGCAGCGGTGCAGAAATAATTAACTGGTAAAAAGTTCATTTCAACACAAACTGAATGAAACTAAGTTTGGACAAGACAGAGTCTAATCCATCCATCCATTACGGACCACAGCATTAGTAGTTTGCCTTCTAGATTTTATTTCACACGTGTCAAAACGTAATATTACTGACTTACTCTTTGTTCTTGTCATTGATGTTGGCACCTTTACGCAGCAACAACTCGGTCACCTGCTTCCTCTTGGGGTGGGGGGAGGCCACAGCACAGTGCTGAAACACACATTTCCCGAATCCATCACGGGAACCGTCTGTACGTCGTGACAAATTATACCAAGAAATGCTTGCTGTGAACTACACCAGGGCAAATGAAGATCTTGTTCTTACCAGAGCCGTCTCATTGGTTTGAGGATGTTTGAAGCCGATGATCTCCAGCGCGAGCGTCTTCTTCACTTTGGCCATGTCGGCCTCCCGGGCTGCCTGCAGCAGCGAGTGACCTTTGAACTCATCTAGATGGGGGGGGGGGGGGGAAGAAAAAGAAAAAAAGGAATAACATGTATAAATACAATAATGGCAAAAATACTCTGAATGTTAGACTAGTACAAAACTGCAAAAAGCAAACTATGTATTTATTTTACGACGCTGAACCTATGCAGTGTGCACTGTGGATGAGTGAGCGCTCACAGGTTAGCCTCTCCTTCAGCTCTGGAGTGGGAGCCATGTCCACGGCGCTCTTGCTGTGACAGTTGAGCAGTGTGGGATCGGCGCCGTGGCTCAGCAGTAAGGAGCAGACCTCCACTCGGTTCTTGGATGCTGCTTCATGAAGAGGAGTGAACTGCCACAAGTCCATGGCGTTGACACAGGCCCCATGCTGCGGAGAAAATAACCCATCAGTCCACAGAATCCCTCTGCGCTTCCACGGTAGCCCATCCCGCCACAACTTAGGTGAAAGTGATAATTGCATTTCCTCACTGTGACCCATCATCACAGGCTATAGAACCATCAAACCCCACCACGCAGTCGCAGGGTGAAAAGTGACAGTCTTGTAAGTCTTACTTTCAGAAGAAGCTCGGTGACCTCAAAGTGACCGTACGAGCAGGCATTGTGAAGAGGAACCAGACCGCTGCAGAGCAAGACCAAGTTTGTGTTAAAAATAATGACCGAGGAACAAATATAAAAAGTTTTGAGTTATAACTAAAAGAAAATAAATAAATAAATAAAAATGTCTGACCCTTTGTCCTTTGCGTGAACATCGGCTCCGTGCTGGAGGAGGAGCTGGACGATGCGGACCCTGTTGTAGCCCGCGGCCAGATGGAGAGGTGTCGACTGCAGGAGGGAACAGAGTGTGAACACACACACACATATACACACACACACACGCACATCACTGGGCGGGTTCACTTTGAACTGCCTTCGATGGCCACAGGAGCAAGCGGCTGATTAGGGCCAGAAGCAATGTGCTACAGCAGGCTGTGCTTGGTGAGTTGCAGATGAAGGCCAGATGTGATGATGATGATGGTGCAAGATCAATGAAGGTTTTTCGGCAAATTTCAGTGACAAAATCAATAACGTTTCTGCCCTGAGTGGAGCAACTTTAACACCATTACTCTTACCGCAACTTCCATTTGAGAAGATCACCAAAACTAATCTATTCTTGTAGGTTTTATACCGTCAAGATTAAGTGAGGAAGGTGGAAGAAAAACAAGAAAACCCACTTGAGCTGTTAAAAGTATCAAATTGAAAATGGCTGGTTTGAATTACGATTGGGATTCAACATCAAAGTAGTTTAAAATGTTAACCTCAAGGTCAGAGTGTTAAAAAACAAAGAACTAAATTGACGATCATTTTCACTTAATATATCTATAAAGTTACAGTGGGGGATTTTAATCTAATTCCAAAGTTTTCTTAATAAAAACCGGTTGAATCCCAACTGTAATCAGATGCAGTGAAGTTACTTTTTTTGACAAAGCATTTCTCCAAGCTTTAAAGAGACCCAAAAAACGGCTTTATTTCTGCCAAGGAAAATGATTGTTAGTGCGAGCAAAGCTGCAAAATCAACTTCAAAAGCTCCTTAAAATCACAAGCTAAGTTCAAGCTTATAATCAAAAGTAGCAGACATCGTTCCTGTGTGTCCCCATGCAGTGGTGTTAAGATAAAACCCAAAATGCTACGTGAAAGCCGTCAAGCCACAGTGAGAGCTGAATCATGAGGCATCATTCAGTTTGGATGACACGAGCAATCATTACCACAAACGGTAGCACAGCACTTGAACGACAGGTGAGATGTAATTCATTCATGACTGCATACCAACCGATCCAACAGGCAGTGTGAGGTACACAAATTCACAGATTGGCTTAACAGAATGCAGAGGGGGAGGGCAGGCCTTCAGGCATGCATGAGTGATCAAAGAAAGTAACATAAAATCAAAACCAAGGCCAGATTTGACTTGTGAGCAAGTGATTGAAAGTTGGAGAAGTGTGGGTGAGTGTGCACAGGACAGAAGCTGAAGAGACGCAGGCAGTGGACACATTTTGAGGCTCCTCTCCGAATCCAGAAAGACGCGTCGTCACCGTGACACCAACCCAACTCACTCGCTCGCTCAGCCCACATGCCACACGCACAAATACAGACAGTCACGTACACAGACATACAACAGAGGAGCATCAGGGGAGGAGACATGAGTGACCCGTACACCCAGGTCCATGGTGTGCAATTAACGAGTGACAGCCAGCTTATTGGTCAAATAAAAACAATGGATTATGAAGGAAGAAAAAATAAAATAAAAATCACAACAGTGCATCAATCAAGTGGCCGTTATCAAGGTTAACTTACCAGCATTTTTTGTGATGTTGACTGATCGACAAATGTTGCCAGAGTCACACGGAAAACAAAACGAAACAAAAATTACAAAATGACAGTAGCTTTTTCACAGCAATTCTTCTCTTCCTTTCACGTCAATGAAACACACACACACCGCTGATACAAAAAAGAAAAAAGAAAAACTGGTGAAGGTCCGTCAAACATGGTCGCGGATTAAATGCGACGCGAGGTCAGAGAGGATAAGTAGCTGCAGGGCGAGTGCGACTTTTTCTTCTCGCTTTCCTGCGTGTGCCTTTGTTAAAAAAGCAAGGGCGGGTTAATTCCTGCTGGTTAAATCCCACAGTGAAGTTTCACTGGATGACTCCTACACCATGCAAAACTCCATATGCTGTGATGGGTTATTACTTTAACCTCTTGAGATCAGAGGAAACATTTGCGTGCATCCCTTTGAAGACTGGGTGGAACGACTGTCTCCATTTAGAGCCGAGTGCAACATGACTTCACCTCTTCTCTCTCTCTTTTCAAAATAAATCATAACATCCTTTGTAGTGAACTCGCCCTGCATCCGGCTCTAAAAAGGCGAACAACACACACACGTCGCTGCAGGTCTTAGTGTGTAAACAGATGACGAAAATGCAGTTAAGAATGAATGAGCTGAACCAGTACTGTTGGACAGTGAGCAGTGATGGATTTCTATGATAGAGTGAAGCTGGAACTAAACAAAAGAGGGTTTGTGCGATCGCTGAAATATTAAGCGAACCACCCGCCTCCTCATGCACACATTACAGTGAGATTACATATTCTAGTTCATGACGTGGGGATGAAATCCAAAAATGACAATTTACCTGAATTTGCAACAGCAAAAACGGACTACAGTCAGGAGGAAAAAAAAAAAAGCCAACTATGCTCTTTAAACAATTATGGTTGCCATATTAGTGCAATTAGTGTAATTAACTCTAATCCACAAGGACAGAGAATAACACAACATAACATAATGCTCTAAAGACTGTAAGATGATCAACCCAGCAACGACACAGTGAGGTTAAAAAAAGTAGAGGTTCAGAAAATACACTTAATTACAAAAAACTGTGAAGGAGAGAGATAGTTGTTAAAACAGATGCTCCCTTTTAACAGGGTTCAGTATAAAAACACTTTCACTGGGATGGACTCCTCGTCAATAGATTGTACACACACTCAGCCATAGTAAGAATGATAAGAGTGTCCATTTTATTTTCATAAAGCCAAAAGCAAATCACCGGGCCAAGCAATCTACAATAAAGTGGAGCTTTTTATTGTAACAGTTTAAAAAAATAATCTAATACCGATCACATACAAGTGAAAATTAATGAGGCTGATCAAGTCGAATCAATTTGAATGATATTATCACTGGCATCACACATGCAAGATTGAGAAAATTAAGTCTCCAACATGTACGTGGGACAGTGGTTGGTTTAAACATATGGTGGTTCCCATCGACATCCTCCTCAACGCGCAATGACACAAATCCTCTTTATGCCCACACCACACCAGCTAATCCATCCGTAAGCAGACTGCAGGGTGGATTTCTTTTCTCACACGGTGTCTGACTCAGAGGGCTCGTCAATGTTTTCCTTCACAACTATTAAAATCCAGTTTGCAACCTTGCCCAACACAATTTGACAAAATGTGACTGGTGTGAAATGGTGCGACACAAGTAGATCATTTACCTTGCGCCCATCGCTGGCGTGACAGTTGACGTTCAGCGGAGTCAGCAGTGCCATCAGCTTTTCTTCATTTCCACTCCTGTGAGTTACACAGTTGAGATAAAAAAAAGCAGCGCTGTTAAGAATACCTCCTGTATTTGACACTTTCTGGTATTATAATGACAAGTACCACACTGGCGATGATGGAATACTGAATAAAATTAAGAACGTCTGTTTCTGGCTCCACAGATGGCAATGGCATTAATCCCAAGTATAAATAAAATATATGCAAACTTCAGGTGTGAAGTTTGCTTTTGATGAACGTCATCATTCAATTAGGAATGGAGAAGTATAATATGTGATCCTATCACTGTACCAAAACAATTTGCATTGTAGCCAAAGACACACTCACCTTGCTGCTTCCAGAAGTTCATCCTTCTTGTATTCACCTGGAGGAAAAAAGTTATTAGAAAAATGCATTCAAAAAAGTTTAAATTGTTGACATTTATAAGTACATAATAATTCCTTATAATATATTATATTTGTGACCTTCAGGTCTATTTGATGCCAAGCAAAACTATAAGAAAGTTTTTACTTCAAGTAAAAGGAAGTTGGGATCAAGGGAAGATGCATGATAAAGCTTCTGTAACACTTCTGTGTTTCTGGTGAATCAAGCTCCCCCCCACTAGTGGTGGGGGACAAGAAGTCAGATTATCTAATGGTCACATTCAGTCATCAGGATTATCGGTAAATATAGTACACCGATGTCTAGACAGAATAATGATGGCCTTCTCTTGCATGAAAGCAGGCCATGTTTTACATCTTGCTACATTAAGGGACAATTATCTGCAGACTAAAGCTTTATTTGGTCATATACTCGTTTATCGCTGCCTGTAAAGCTGAGAGTTAAATGTCTGAATATAAAAATTAAGTGACCATGAGGGATTTACCGGTGAGCACAGCCTTGGCTGAAGGGTCGGCCAGATCCAGAGCAGACTTTCCGTCGGTGTTACGGATGTTTGGGTCAGCTCCATGCTGGAGTAACACTGCAAGAAAGAAATGAGGAAAACCTTTCCATTGACCCTTCATAGTCCCCCTATTGTGCCACTCACTATTATAAATGTATAAAACACAATGCACATATTTAAAACCTATTATATACACGAACACCAGGAAAACTCACCAATGCACACGTCTATTTTTCCCTTGATGGCAGCCTCGTGTAATGGAGTGTAGTTCCAGTTGTCTCTGGCATTAGGATCTGCACCTTGACACAACAGCAGACTCACAACTTCTGCGTGTCCAAAAGAGCAGGCGTTGTGCAGGGGGATGAGACCGCCGTCATCCCGAGCGTGAACATTGGCGCCTGTCTGCAAGAGGTGCTCCACCACATCTTTTCTGCCAAAACCTGCAAAAAGTCAGAAACACCCATCAAAACAATTAGCTTCTAGTCCCTATTGAAACCAGAAGCTTTAAAAAGGTCTTGTAAACCCCCTGGTAGCTTCTCTTCAGTACACTGTTCACCACATCTATGGCTAAAGAAGACCAAACTGATGCAACACCTTTACTGAAATGGCAAAAAGTACATTCTTTCACAATAGAAATGGTACACCGATAACTCAGGTGTAATCTGTTTGAGCCTGTTTATCCAGGTTCCGGACGTTTAGGCTATTAGTCACTACTGGGAACCCCGTGTTTCGGTTTCTCAATGTATCCAGCTGCTGATGAGTAGATTATGCCGGTGACAAAGTGAAACACTGTAAACTAGTGAAAAAAAATAATTATTTCCAACTTAATATGTGCCGTACAATTTAGCAATAACGTTTCTCAGTCGTCTTCTAGATTTTGTTTTTAATAGTTACCAGCCTCATATTTTTGACATGTGGCGTCTGCTTTCATGTTTCTCTCAGCGGATGATGTGATCCGCATGTTTGATTTGGCACAGGTTTAATGCCAGATGCCCGTCATGATGTTGCCCTCAGCATTCATCAAGGCTATGGGACCAGTAGCAGAAGTACAACTTTAATGGCTGGTTTCATAGGGAGAAGTAGGGAGTTGATGAGTGGCTCGAACACAAAAAAAAAAGTCATTAAAAATGTTGGTTGGATTATGTCTTTATCAACTAGATTAGATCTTTTTCTTTTTTTTGCCTCTGGATTGTTGGCCCACCGATCCAGGTGTCAATAGGCCTTAACCATCATACTAAAGCGAACACACAATTCAAACAGCCATCAAATGCTGGCTTTTAGATGCCATGTCAGTGCAACATTAACCATCATCCAATAGAAATGCTCTCATACTGTCAACAAAGAGTGTTTGAGCAAGATGGGGCGACTGTGGCACAGCTGGCGTCAGAAGGTTGCAGGTTCAACTCCTTATCCGTCCATATCCTGAAGTGTCCTTGAGCAAGATACTAAACTGCTCCCAAAGGATGGACTGAGCGTCTTGCATGCCAGCCGCCTCAATTGTTGTGCTAATGGGAGAATGTGAGGAACAATTTAAAGCGCTTTGTGGAAAAGTGCCATATAAGTGAAATCACTTATACCTGAACACTAAACCCCAAATATTTACTGTCATGACTGCCATGGTGGGATGAGAATGTGATTTGAGACGGAAATGGACCGCTGGACATTGTTCCAAGCTTCTAATGAAACTGTAAACACAGAAATCTACACCCAATACATTTGTTATGCTTTTTATCAAAGTTCACCTAATGACACTAAATGGATACGTCGACTCCAAATTGTGTTTTAATGCGCTGTTGTTCCAATATTGTACGTAAATAGTTACATTTATCCTGGATTAGGATTCGAGTTTTCATGGATTAAGACGGAAAGTCTCGAAAGCGTCGAATTAGCAGGTTAGCATCACTAAACTAGCATCACGATACAAAAAAAAAAAAAAAAAAAAACTGCTGCAACGTTCAAAGTGATAAAAATCCACCAAACATCTAACAGATGAACGACGATCACGACATATAAAACGTGCGACCATCCAGCAGTGAGCTGTCTTGCGTGTATTTAGCGGTAAAGCCGTGTTGTTTATTAGCGTTAGCTCGTCGTTACCCGCAGCGAAGTGAAGCGGAGTTGATTTGCGGCCAGCCATATCCTTCGCGTTCACGTTCACCGAGTCCACCAGCCGCTTCACCCGGGACACGTCTCCGTTCCGACAGGCCTCGAACAGCTCCCGGAACGCCCCTCCGATCCCGCTGCTGCCGTCGGTGGGACTGGCCGCCGCCGAGCCGGGGCTCGACACGCCGCTGCTGCCGCCGCCCGAAGTCGTCGTGGTGGAGCTCGCGCTGCTCGCGAGGACCGCGGCTGGCAGGTCCGGGGAGGCCAGCGCCATCTCGATCCCCGCTCCGCTGCACTCCCTCTCTCGCTCCGTCTCCGGAGCCCCCACGGCCGAAGCCAGCAGAGCCATCGGCGGGGAGGCCGGCGGAGCCCCCGACAGGGAGCTGTTTCTCGGCGGGGACTGTAACGTAGTCTGCTGCTGCTGCTGCTGCTGCTGCTGCTGCGAGGAGCGACGAGACACCGCCATTACAGCAGCTCGCAGGCGACGATACACACTGCGCCTGCGCCTCCTTTCCGGTGAAAGTGCTCCTGCTTCCTGTCAGCTGTTTACTCCCACACAGTAAAGAAACACTGGTGTTGGATGATCTTAAGCTCCCACAGCGCGATTGTCTGCCGTTTTACCACACATTATTAAAAAAAACAATTAAAAAAAAAAAAAAAAACGCTCTCAGACACTTGAAATATCCTCCTCCTGTAATGTGTCTCCACGGCGCCTTGAAGGCTGCATGGCTCCAGTCCCAGTCGTCCAAGGTTCATGCTCCTCTTCATCATCTTCCAAAAATGCATCCGAGAAATCCCACAGAAACCAAAATCCAGCCTCTCTACCCAAGAGAAAATAAAGATCAGCAAATATCAGCTAATGACATGCAGACATGCTACTGATGAATAAACAAATCCATTTAAAGAAGGGGCAACAACTGTAAATATTATTTTATATGTAAATTTGACGATTATAGACATTTCTCTTCATTTAAGTCTTGTGACAATGCAAATCTTCCCGTCACAAGCTTAAACGCCAGGAATTATTTTTCCCTTTGAGCATTTTCACGAGTCCAAAAGTCATTTACCACTTCAAACCATCTCCTATACTAAATAAATATCAACAAAATAGTTATTGACTGCTATATTGGGCTAAGACATGTAAACATGTCTGTTTCTGATGGATAAACAAATCAGCAGAATGAGAGGGTGCAGTGTGATGGTATTCAAGTAGGAATTTATGTGTCAATCTGATGATTATAAATATCTTTAAGTCTTGTGAAAATGCAGTTTCCAATCAAAAACATAAAAAAGTGAAAGGTTTCATTGCTGCAGCAGTCAGCTGTTTGAGCATTTTCTTCACAGAGAGGCTACAAGGTCATTCACTCCAGGAGTCAAACTTTAAACCCTCTCCAGTAGTATACACACATCAACAGAATGGTATCAGCTTATTGACTATGGTCAAAACATGTAATCAAGTCTTTCACTGCCAAAATATAAATAAAGTTTCACAATGTTACACTTCGGTTTCTCTAATTTCACCACATCCATCATCATTCATGTGACCACGTGAGCACTTCAATAAGCATTCAGTCATCGTCTTCTTGTTGGTGTCCAATGTAAAACCACTTATCAAAGTTTCCTATCAATGGCCAAAAACTAAGATATCAAAGGTTATATTGTTTTTATACTTTGTGTTTTTCTTTATATGGTCATTGCTTCGATGTGTCTAAAGTCTGGTCAACATGTCTACACAGAAGCCAAATGTTCCTTCCCCCCTCTAGAGAAAAAGGTCATAGATCAGTAAAATTGTTAAAAAAACAAAACACCTGCTAATAAAGAAACACTATTTCATTTAAAAGGAATCACAGTCTCATCTCACAATGATTAATCGTGATTGTAACCTCAAACAAGCACAAAAGCAGTGCTGCTGGAAGATAGTTCTACCCATCAAAGTTTGGCCAAAAGGTGCAAGAAAAACTGTAATAAAGTCAGTATGTGGGTTGAATTGACTCTTACTTGTAGCTTTATTTCCTTGTGGCTTTTCTGGATTCTGCCAGAGTGTGAAACAAACTACTGGCATCATCATCCTTCATGATTGTTTCAGTTTTCTGGCTTTTTCTTTTTAGCCTACATTAAAGCTTTTATTGCTCAATGAATGAGGCAGTTCCAGCAACATAAGCCACCGGGTATCTGGGGCAAATCAAGAAAAGCTGGCTCTTTTCAGGGACAGCCAAGATGGACTTGTCCGGTGATTTATAAACTTTAATAACAAGAAATGGCATTAAAAACTCAAGGTAAAATACGATTCACCTTTAGTAATGACTCACACTTGATGGCAACTTCATTAGATATTGTGCAGCCTATAGTAATCTAGTACAACAAAAATAAATAAAACAGGGTTGAGGTTGGAAGTTTAAGTAGGAAGCACACGAGAGGAAGCCTGAATTGTTTATTTGTTGGGAGTTTTCCTTGTACTTGTCTGCCGCATGGCAGTTTCAGGTCCTTTTCATTGCACTTGACAGAAGAGGTGTACGAAGACGTCAGCGTCAGGTTTCCGACGCCCCGTCAGTCAATCGAGTCAAACAAATATCAATGGCTGAGCAGAACTGAAAACTACAGCACAGCAACACACACACAATGAACTATTATTTAAATTTGAAACTTGGCTGGGTGAAGTTTCTCTCTTTTGGCAAACAGAGATTATAGCGCCACAATATAATCTCTAGTGATTACAGAATGCAGTTCCATTAACTGAACCACCAAATATAAATCACATCCTTTGTGAAGCAGTCTGGTCTTCTTGCCCAAAAACGAGCCACCCAGTTTCATATGCTGCTCCTCCAAAACGTATGTCAGGGAATTCCTCTTCTTCATCGCCACTGGAGCCTTTAAGCTGCCTGTTCATCATGTCATGGGTGTGGATCCCCTGTGGAGCTGCTGGGTCCATTTAGTGGTCAGAACATTCTGTCACCATCGCTGGCAGAAACCAAATACAGACTTGCACACAAAGTTAAGACCTGCCAGATTCAAAATGAAACTTAGAATGAGTCCTGAACACCTGTAGATTCACAAATACTGTCCCCGGGGAAGTTCCTTCTTGGAAGTGTGTTTTTCTTATTCAGATCTTCCACCTTTCATAGGAACCATCGACTATAACAACGTGTGTCGATTCTCTGAAACTTCATAAGCTTACAAAATGAAACTAAGGCAATAGAGAGCATTACAAAAGGGTCTGTATTTATTCTAGTTGAAGTTTTTTTAAACGTATGCATTTAAACAAAGGATTTGTCAAGAACAATTAAAATGAACTTTGATGACACTAAATGCAGAAATACACTTCTGGGATTCACTTGTGTCACCGAATACAAACTTAAAGCGCCACACTGGCAACGTGCAAGAGGCAATAACAGTTTAAGCTTGTGTGTTAAGTTAGTTTTTTTTTTTTTAAAGCAGCATATCAAACGATCTTTTTAAGCAAAGCAAAAGCTGACAAACTTCTATTTCTATTTCGGGGTTGGGGGTGGGTGGGGGAGGGAGACGACATTGTTTGGAACGTTCACATAACAAAAAGGCCAAACAGCCTCCTTGTGTCGTCTGGAGTGGAGCTCACAGAAAGAAGAGTTTCTCTGAGAGCTGGATGGCCGGCTCCGAGTGCAGGTACTGGCCCGCCAGGTAGGCCAGTTTATGAGCGTACTTGCAAGGTGCCGGGACACGAACAGTTCCCGGCCAGTTCCAGTACAAGTGGCACATCTTGAACGTCAACCTGGCACGGAAGAAAATCAACAATGTTACGTTATCGGAATGTTATTTAGCGGAACATTCAGCTCTTGTCTTGTCTGTCTTGCCTCACTCGACCAATTGTTATTATTATTATTATTATCTGCTTGTTTGGTTTATTGTGTGTCTTTATTTGTTATGACGTGCCAAGAAATCACAAAACCTGTAACACAAGTTTACCCATGGGTACTAATAAAGTAATGTCCTGGAGGGAGCTGGAGGTGATCATAGAAAGCTGCTCCATTTTAATGGGGCACAAAAAAATAAACTAAACTAAACACAGAAGCAAACTGGAAACCAGAAATAACAACATTCAACTTTTTCCTCAAAGTACTCGTCTTATGACATTCAAAATAATCAGAATAATAAAATAAAGAATGTTCTGTAGGTTCTTCATAAAAATGAATAAATAAATATATATATATATATACACACGGGCCTAGAATCATTGACTTGGCACGTAATAAAGACTATTAATGACTATTCTTCCCAAACATTGTTGATTTGTTAAAAAAAATAAACAGTCATAATAATAAATAACTGGTCCACTGATGTCGCCATCTGTTTTCACTATGGATTAACAGGTCTAGAAAAAAGCTTTTTAATCTGACCAAATCTGCTGTTTTTTGTATGTTTATAAAAACATCCAGCATCTGTAGCTGGCTTCTCAAGCTCGTGATGCACCTGAGAGAACGCATCAAGAGCTGGACATCAGACCCCATCAGATAACCTCACTTTTGTTATTTTTAGATGCATTTCCAGGAAAATATATCTCTTTAAACTCAGAACAATTTAGGCTTACATTTATGCTTCTGCAGCCTGAGGTAACTTGTTCTGCCATATTAAAGTAAATAAGACACTAATGCTGCAGTTGGCAAATAACTTGGGTCTTTTGGGATTCTATTAATTTTCAAATTGACATTTCAGAGAAATACTTTAACTGATTTAAAGACACTGTATTTGTCGATAAATCAAATTATACTGCACTTTTGTTGATGAAGAAATGCAAAATACATTACCTTTAAAGTCATCATTAAATGTTTTAATTGCATTATTATGCTCCAAGTCCAATCATTGCCCAGTACTTATATTGATCATGAATAGTAAAAGTTAAACCAGGTCGCTTCATGATTTTGATGGTATTTCCAGTCGATCGCAACTAAAACAAGATGCTCCTTATAGACATGAGCAAATAACTTACAAGCCGTTATGTAAAGATTCATAGCATGTGATTCAGGATAAATAAATAAAAATGAGTTGTGCACCGTTGCAAGTGGTCCGGCGAGAAGTTTGCGGTGTTGTACAAAGTGATGTAGTGTGTGGGAAATGCACAGCCTCGAGGAATGTGGTGAGCCACCATGTAGAAGTCCACCCTGCACAGAGGAAAAGAAATACACACAGGAAGTTCAGCTGAACAAACTTTAAAATATCAACAGCAGCCTCCTTATGTTTACTACTGCTGATGTGCACAGAAAACTAAGGTAACATCTTGTCATCTTAAGTTTGATTGAAAAGAAAGAGAATACCATCCATTTCTGATCTGGTTCATTAGATTTAGATTAAAACCTTTACGTAAACTCCATTTCTTTTCAACTGTGCAGCCAGGGAAGAGGTTGCCTGTCTGAAGCCATCCTTCTCACAGTGAAAACTTAAAAATGCATCTTTCTTAACAGGCAGAGTTGCACCGGTGGACGTGAACTGCTGAGGAGACGTGCAAATAAAACGGCACAAACGTTCTCTGTTAGAGAGGCTGAGCCTCACTCACCATTTACTGGAATTTACCCAGCGACTCATTTTGCCATCGGCGGATCAAAAACTTTAATCAAAGCTGCTCAACTAATCTGAAAAAAGTATCCAGGTTCACCGAGTCTTCAGGATGGAACTTCAAAGTTAAAATGAAAGCGCATCTTATCAGGTCAGTGTCTGGATGAAAGTGTTCAGTGAAGGACAACATTCCAGGGTGGAGAGTTGAATTCTACCAGTTTCTTTTACTGACAGTTTATATAATGCCTTGTTTAAATCAATCAATGTGGTGAAGAACTGCACTAGAATTACATGACAACGTCGCTTCAACTTCCCACCGGGATGTAGTATAACTGCAGTCTGAAGTATAACTGCAGTCTGAAGTATAACTGCAGTCTGAAGTATAACTGCAGACTATCTAGGCTGCTCTGATGGCTCTGTAGCCCCCACTAGTGGCTGGCTAGGGATTGAGAAACTATTCAACTGTTAGCCGACTTGTACCTCCCCGTGCATCACCACAAGATGGCCTGTCTAAGAATAACAAATTACATGTGCCCCCCTCCCCCCGCCCCGACAACTAACCAGTTTTTATTGGTGAGGGTATGATCCAACACCGTTCCAGGTGGAGGAGTGCCAAGGCCGTTTCCTGCAGAGAAGTACAGCACGGTGTTGATGCGCTTCTGGACCACGATGAAGGCGAGTTTGGGCTCGTAGTTGGGAAAAGTGTTGAAGCAGGTGATCAGCTGCGGGATCTCGTACTGCTCCACAGCCTTCAGCTGGGAGTCCGACACACCATCCCGATACACCACAATCTTGTCCGGCAGGTTGTGGTTCACCTGCATGTTGATTAGATCAAGAAATGCATCAGACTTAAGCATTTCTGGAAAAGGTGATTCACATGCAGGCCGTGTGCCTTAAAACCAGGCGCAGAGGAAAAAAGAGTCTTGTTTCAAGTTAAGGGCCATTTCAGCAGGACAATTTCATTCTGAAGAAGCTTTGCTATGGAGGTTAAAGACGCTTTGATGGTTTCAGGCTGGAGTGACTCGACATGACTAAAGAACACGTTACTTTACTTTTTATCACTTCATGGTCTCACTTTAAGAAACACGTCACAGCATCCAAACGGGTTCAGTTTAATTGGTTAATATAAACTGATTAGTACAATGAAAAAATAATTGTGACGTTATTACTGCTGAACTTAGAAGCCTCATTATGGGTTTGACACCAGATTTTAATAACTTTACAAAAGTTGACAAAAAGTTGAAAAAACAAAACAAGCGTCTAGTTAGTGCTTTGTTTGCATTTCAGTCTGTTGAGTTTTACAAAAAGTCTTTGATTATAATCACTAAATAATTTCTCATTATAAAACTCATGACTTTAGAATCTACTTCATAATTAACACAAAGTATTTCTCCCCATCTTTTCTTTGAGATCATTTCTATTACATACAAAAATTTCCTCCAGCTCTTCTTTGAAGATCCCAAATTGCTCAAGTCTAAGAATCTTTTGTTTTGTTTTTATTGCCCATTTTTCCTGAAATCAACGTTTTTTTTTTTTGCAAAACACCAAAACACGCAACAACAACAAAAGAAAAAGGCAGCTCATGTTGGACACCCCCTTCATTTAGAAATCTCTTAATATAAAAAAACTAATTCCGGACCCTTCAAGGGGCATTTGGGGAATTTATTACCTCAAAGTACTTCTGCAGCGCCGCGAGAAAACAAACCCTGAAGCCACTGATCAGTTCCTCGTTGGGTCTCTGGAAAGTTACCCTGGAGTACCAGCGAGTCAGTGCCCTGGAGAAGACAAAAAATATATAATAAAAAAATCAGGAGAAAGATAGTCATTCTCTTGTTCCAAATATTTTTTCAGATAATAAGCATATTCAGTACATTATATCTGTTGACAGAACATAAACTGCACAGAAACAATGTCAACAGAAAACCATTACATTCTTGTATATTAAATGCAGAGAAAAGCACAAGTCTATCTGAAGTGTAATTGAATGAAATGTTCACCTGTTCACACTGGCAACAAACCCCATGACGGAATGGCGGGTCTTGCTGGGGTTGTGGTGGACATCAACTCCAATCACCATCAAGTTTTTCTGTTCAAGCGGAGCAGGATTACAATCATACACGTTTCTCTAAAAACAAGTGTTTCTCTGTCCGGCATCAGAATCTGAAAAACTTAAGACATTCCATTTGTCATCAATGGTTCAATTATTTAATTTTATTTTTTATACTCAAAATGGAAGGCATCGATGAGTACAATATATTTTTGTAATTCGTAATACTCACGAGTGGAACATTGACAGTCCACAGCTCTCCTCCCAGTTTGCTGTTCATCTGCATGAGCACCTTTTGAGCAATGCCTCTCAGCTTCTGTTTCTGGCTAATTGTGTTGATATTGATTGCCTAAAGATAAAGAAATAACAAATTCATCTAGATGCAAAAACTCTTAAAAAAATCAAAACAAAACTCAAAAGGTATAGCGTTAGGAGGATAAAAACCTGGGACGGGATAGGATGTTTCACACAACACAGCTTCTTGATGGCGCTGTAGAGATCTTCCCGGTTTCCAACCAAGATGCAAACAACAAGCTGCAACTTGGGCTGTAAACAGAGGAAAGAAACCTGAGGCAGGAGAAACTTGATTTACACAAGGAAAAAAACGAACCATGTGTGCTTTTTCAAATGAATAAAACTCGAAATGTAAGTTTTTTTTTTTTTTTTTAACTGTATTATAGAATTTTGTAAAACAGCAGAAGATGGACCCAACTCTGAATATTTTAATCACCATCAGTGGTGTCAGAGCAGTTTGCACTAAATCGGCTGCAGCATGTAAAAACTTTCACAGCTATGAGTTGTCCAGGTTTCCTCGGGCAACCAGCCAGGAACTGCTGTCAGTCATTTCATGGTCTTGTTACTCAGGCAACCACCATTAGAGGTAAAAATAGAGAAAGAAATGACAGCAAACTGTATGGTGAGTCAGAGCACACAAAGTTTAGCCACACATTTTACTATAAGAAATAGGAGGCAATATCATTTTTCTTCTTTACTCAAGTAGTTTATTTTCAAATATATGCATGTATGCCCTTGAGTGCATAAGCCTGTAAAGATGTGTAGACTATCAATACATAAGCAATTCAGCAATACTTAATACTGCTGAAAAGATGCTACTAAAAGGTAATGGTACATTAAATCAATAATGATAATGGAAAGGTGAGCGCTCTACCCCGTCCTCAGCCCTAGTTAGCTGGAATCAGCATCATTGACCTTAACACCCCCCCCCCCCCCCCCGCCCCAAAACAAACAACTTGCGCCTGCTGTCTGGCTGACTTCTTTGTTGTTGACAGCTGAAAAGCACAAATCCATTTTTTGATGTCCTGAATCCTCTGGTGAACATTTGGCACAGCATCCATACTGAAGTGAATTGTTGATGCACCATTGTTTATATGCTGTGGGGATTTTACTTGCATCTTCATACCAACTAAAGGAGGAGGGTGTGGCAGACAGATTATAATTTCCATTGAAGGAGATATACTCAGAAGAGCCTGTGTTGTCAGGGTAAAATGACACAGTCGGGCTCAATCTTTTGAAGATTTGGGTCAAAGCGTGTTATTAACACTTCATGAGGACACCCAGGGCTGCAATGGGTAATGAAAAAAAGCACTTTCAAATTCACATGATATACTGGAACAATTATGTTCCTGTTTTCAACTACATTTCTCCTTTTTACCTCACTGGTGAGATGAGATTGGATGGAATTGATGTAAGTGTCGGTCCGATCATCCTTCAACACCACCCGATTGGGCCGCGCCAGTCGGACCCCGATGGGCTTGCCCACCTTGCTAAAGGTGGCAACCAACTCATCGGCATGTTCTGCACAGCGGGGAGGGTAAAAGATGGCCCAGGTGTTCAAGGGGATCTAGAAGCCACACGAGTCAGTGATTAAAGAATCAAACCGAGACAACACACAAGATCATGGACTTTCACTAAAGCAGGAAATGTAACAAGTGTCGCCTTAAAGAAAACTTTCAAAATCTGAACACATGCTGATCAGCATTACTCCCCTTTCACAAAATGCCCCGGGTTGATCCATGTTGTTGCTCATTGACCAACTTAATCAACTCAGTAAAACTGTGATTATAATCACTGCAGTCGACATACTTACAGAACTGATTGAAGCGTCGTTCACAACCTCCCTGGACCAAGATGCATTGCTGCTAGAAGCAAAGGTTGAAGACTGCAGACAGATGGTTTCAACAGGCAGCGTTCTACCTTTAACCTGCAACACACACAACATGTTTACAATACACACACTTGTCTACCAATCTATTTCAAAGCCCACTGGATCTCTTTCGGATAGATAGCAGCATTAAAATGCTTTGAATTGTGCTTGAATTTCTTGGCAGTTCTCTGATCCATTTTAACCAACATATGCATATCCATCAATTGAAAGAAAGAAACAGAAGAGATGGGTACCTTTCACATTTGGACTGGTACGGTACTGATACCTGGTACTTCACGGTACCAGTTTTTGGTACTTTTGTGTGTTTATGTGGTAATAAATGGTATTTTGTTCAATAATAAGATCTCAAATTCAATTTAACATTAATTTTTCAATATGTAAACTTTAACAAATATATCAAACAACATGGAAATAGAATGGAAACGTAGAAATTTCTTCAACATGAAAACCTTTAACTGTTTTTTTCTTAATAAAGCCCAGCTCCACGCACTCCTATTCCTTTCCTCTTAGGAATTTCATATTCATTCACTCCATACCAGGTGGTAAACTATGTATGTAGCCGGTTCGGAGCAAAGAGGATGGAAGCCTAATTTTCAAGCTCCCTGAAGGTTTTATCAACTAACCCCCCCCCCCAAAAAACGTTTTTTTTGTCAATCCTGGTGGACATTTCACAAAAGAATGAGGAAAGGGGTTACTACTAGAAGTGTATTAACCGAAGATGACCCAGACACTCGAGGCAGAGCCCAAGTCGCTCTCCAGACTCGCACCCACGTGAGGAAGCTAGCTTTGAGGCTAGCCTGCCAAGTATTTAACGAATTTCGGGAATTCAGAAGAGACAAAGCACAACTGTCCGACATTAAGCAAGAGTTAAAGCGAGCAAATGACAGACTGGATGCGGTGGAAGGGAGAATTGATGAATCTGAGGCCGTGCTTCAAGCAATATGAACGCTAGACAAGCGGCTAACACAGTGGCAGGCTAGCCTGGAAGCGACGCCGATTGACCAGGAGGGTCGAGAGCGGCGAGATAGTTGGAATTATGGTATTCCCGAAGATAAAGAGGGCACCGACATGGTTGGCTTCCTGGATAACCTGCTGAAAACCTCACGCGACGGCAATTTGAGGTTTGACCAGGCGCATCGAGCCTCAAGGCCCAAAGAGATACGGAGCCTAACAATTAGTCTTGTACCACTTATACTTCATCTAAAAACTCCTGGATAGACCGTTCTTTTTCTATTTGCTTTTTGGTGACAGACCATCTTTCCCAATATGTTCAAAGTTTGTGTTTGATTTTCTGCATTTTGTGTGTGTGTGTGTGTGTGGGGGGGGGGGTCTATTGTGAGCGACAGAAGTACACGTATATAAGTGCAGTATGTCTGAAAGTAAGCATTATATTGTAGTAGGCTCCCAAATTTATATATATTTTTTAAATCTACAAAAAAAACCCAGAGCTGCACGTTTACGTGAAAGGGGCGGAGTTCGCAGCGTCTGACCAATCACACATGGAGAAATCCTGCAGCGCAGTTTAGATAACTGAAGGAGCAGTTACTCTGAGAATATTAAGAATTAAAACATCTATTAATGCCGCGTAACGGGCTATCTTCACTGTGGTCTAGACTGAAGTCAAACTACACCGAGTAGCTGCAGTTTGCGGTCTTAAAAAAAAAAAAAAAAAAAAACAACCACCACAAAACAACATCAAGACCCCCGGAATCAAAGAGGAAATGTCGATCAAATTCCTGTAATCTTTTATTCTATTTGTAAACAAGAAGGGTGACACATGAGTGACAATTATTAATTTATGCAGGTTCAGATGAAAGATTGATGAAATGAGAAGAGTCCATCTCTGACATTCTGCATGTCTCACATGACAGAACATAACTTCTTCTGCACGTTGCCCTGAATCACAAAACTGCTCACAAAGAGGCTGACAGGCGTCCTGATATGTGCAGGAAAAGGGCTGCATGGAGCAGGAGTGTCCTTATAGATATTCTGACATGTTAACATGTTTGTTTGGGAGTTCAACCCGTCAGACAACTGAACAGTCTGAAAGCAGGCAAGGTGCTTCCTTTCATTTGTCCGTGGGCAAGAAACTGAACTGGGAGGAGTCCAAACCTGGTTCAGTTTGAATTAGACTGATCAGCTGATGGGTTGATGTTACAAAAAGGAGAGCATGATGTCAAGTCAGCGAGAACTGACAAAACGTAAATGAGTGAATATCTTAAAAGCATCACACTGGATGTAAAGTTGACTGAAGTGAAGACGGCGGTGCTGAACTGTATTCAAGTGAGTTAGAGAAGCAGTCCGGTGCTAAATGGTGGACACATACATGCAGGTTCATGTCTTCAGTTGCAGGGAAAGTCCAATTAAAAAATAAATCTAGACATCATACTTTCTGTCACAGGCTGGGACACTGTGTAAAGACACACCATGTGGATCTTAGTACGTTTACTTCTAGCCTGTGAGGTGGGGGGGGGGGAGCTATGCAAATTGTTGGGGCTCCTATGAACCACCTTGGACGTTTTCTGAACCGTGTAACAAAAAAAGGTTTCCTCTTAAACAGGTGATAAATACGGGCTTAAATATAGATTATTTTTTAAATATAGATTCTCAATGCAGTTCAGGATCCTGTACAGAAGCCAATCAATCAATTGTAAAAAACAAAAAAAACAAAAATAAAAACAATGAAGAGTTTCTTTGGCCAATGATGCACGTTCTTACCTTCACAATTTCTGAGCCAATTTCCAGCCCCCATTGGTTCAGCTCCTTCACACTCTCTGAGCTGCTTTTGATGTTCTTCAGCAGCTGATTTATTGAGTGGATGTGCTGCTCGCTGGTCACATTGATGTGTCCAGTCACATCCTGCAGTTTATAAAAAGACATTCGACCAAAAATGAGTTTTGGATACTAATGTGATCTTGCAATATGCATGACAATACCAAAACATTATTGATCACCTTTCTCTATATATAAACACAGAATGTATGAGTGTAATTCAATGTGTAAAATGTGCAGCCTTTGTTGTGTGTTGCTGTGATAGCGTTGCATCATCGAGCATGTGTTGGTTTTACAATTTATTTTTTTTAATTTACACAAATTAAACCTGTAGTTACACAGGACTAATTAAGTTCTTGCACCTATTCAAAGGGGCTAAAAAATGGAAACTTTTCACCAACTCATCAAATTTACCTTCATGAATCTGTTGTCGTTCCTCATTTTCTCAGGAATCCCCGTCATGAAGGAAAGCTCGGGCACTAAAAGGATCTCCCCCGTGATGAGTTGCTGCAACAAATCAAACCATCAATAAATCACACAGATACATATTGCTTGTGTTTTAACAATAAATACTGCCACAATTAAGTGTTAGCATTTTCTTTGGGAAATACTGTTAAATTCAGGCCTGCAAAATATACATTCTAGATTTTCTTCACCCTATTTAAAAAGGACATCAAGCCTTTAAAGTATTCCAGAATGTGAGACTGCTTGTAGCCACAAGGTGGCATTCAAAGGCAAGAATTCACCTTTAAATTATATGAACAAACAACTTGTGCAAAACAGAATCTCACCTTCCCCCCAGGCTTGGATCTCTCCTTTGGCCTGTGCATGAGCAAAGGCTGTTCCATCTCTTTGATTGAAATCCCATAGTTCTTGCTGTTAAAATGTCAAAGAGCATACAATGTCATAAAATAATCCTATTATATAACTATATTAGCGTCAGTCACATATTTAGAGACGTGGTCTGAGCTTAAGATTTACATTTAATTGCACAAATGGCCTTTTGGCATGCTGCACTGCTTTGGTGAGTTTGTCTTCAGTGTCACTTCACCTGTAGTAGTCAACAAAGGTGGTCTTGGAGCCATCCATCAACGTAAACGTGTCCGTGGGTGACTTGTTCCACTCAATGGCGTCGATGCGGTAGGTACGGTTGTTGTAGCGCGTGATGACGATGGAGCCGACCAGCTCTTTGGTGCATTCGTCTTGGAAGTTCTCCCTGCTCTGCTTGTACAACACGTTCCTGGCAGACGGGACACGAAATTACATTGCTCCACTTTATTTAGACACAACTGTCCTCCGCCATCTTCTGGCCTTTTAAGGAAAATATATGGAATAGCTGGGGCACGATAATAAATAATCCATAGCCTCTGCGAGCCTGTTGCATTTGTACAGTTGTTGCCCTCTAGTTTACCTCAATATTCAACCACATCCCCAGAGAAAATGAGTATTGCAGTTGAGGTTATTTACAGTCCTGTCTCAGAGGACAGAGACAATAAAAACGTCCCCTCTGAGAACCTGATATGAAGTATGTATGGTTATGTAATAGAAGATGACATTTAAACATCTCCATGCAGGTAACGGTATAGACAAGGTTTAAACTTTTATGAGAATGTCCAAGTACCCATATTGAGGGGAAAAAGAAAGAAGCCTATTTCAAGATGCACTTGTTAAAGTACTATACGTCCAACAACAGCAATAAGAGAGCAGATTTAGTCCAGGCTCAGCGTTCAGGTTAAACTATTTTCAATGGTGTTGGATCAAAACAAATATTTCCCTTGAACATAAAGATGGACCAACAGTTCATAAAGTGGAAAACATGCAGATGAGTAAACTTACATAACATCCAGTACAGAATCGTTTCGCAGGATTTTGTGGGTGACTGCCACTAACAGGAAGAGACCTCCATCCGTACGCTTTATACAGGTCTCGTAACCTGGCCACACTTGAAGCCTGTAGTAATTAAAAACAAAACAAAAGGAGATCAGATGAGGCAGAATTGCCTCGGTTCAATAATAAAATACAACTGATTACTAACCGATGTTTTCCAAGAATGACTGCATTTTCTGGACTGTAGTGATTCCGTCCCACCAGCTTGAGTCCGAGGATTTTCATTATCCTGAAGACACAACGCCAAATTATTGAAGTTACTCAATATGATCAATTAAATGGGAAAATCAGGGCGGTGAAATGACAAGACCAATGAATACAAAGAAAGCAGTACCGCAAGTAGTAAGCGCATGTCAAGCTTTGAACCGCTTTAGAATATTTTTAACATTAACGTGAACATTTCCACCTCCATCTCAAGAGTTAAATTCAAGAAAACAAAAGCCTAACTTTCTCACTGCCGCTACACAGAAAAACTGACTGAAAATATTCCCTGAAATAGTGTTAATACAGTTTAACATCATAACTTCTCAAATAATATTTCTACATCAGCTCATGCCTGCCATGTTTGTTATCGTGTTTGTCAGTAAGATGTGAAACTCCACATTGTAGCACAAACCATTTGAGAGTTGTTGTGTGGGAACCGTAGGTTTTCACCAAACTAAATGTAAGACGGCCTCTGTTCCGAAGCACTCGGCCTCCTATGACATGGAGTCAAGACGATCTATTTGTCTCTACGTCATTGTGAGAGCACCAATAAAGCACATCACGGCTGCGTGTACATTTTATATTAAACACACAGGACTCCTATTCCCAACCAATGGCATTTCACAAAAAGAGCATCTTTAGATTCCCATTCTTGATTTTTAATCTTTCTACTTTATGATTATTGTCACCAGGTATATGTAAAATGATGTGAAACATGAGGTTTAACATGGGAGCTTCGTTGCTCGACTGTATGTGCAGCTTGTCTTGCCAGTCAAAAATACACTTGCTGAATATTGTTCAGTCACTTGTGGGACACGTTTTGTATAGAATGGCCACGTATTACTTTGAGTGTGCAACCACACATGGCATCAAATAAATAAGGAATTAACTGGGCATCTGCCGCCATCTGGCAGTGTCAACCTTTATTTTGTATTTGTTCCACCCGTTGCTAATATCCGATGGATTGCAGGTTCACACAAACACACCACTCATTAAGTTTGTGGCCTTAACATCTGCAAAGACGAAACATGGAAATATTCTATAACCCTGACAAGTTGATTTGTCCTGATTAATGTTGTGTGTTGGGGGAATCATTGTGTAAAGTATGTCTGACATTGTAAATGACAGATTTCCAGTGTGAGACAAACGCAGAGAACATCACAGGAAATGTCACCGCAGATGTCCTGCAATACGGACAGTTATGCATAAAATGTGTTTTTAAGATTTACCTCCTGAGCACCACATTGTAGAAAGGGAGGCAAAGGTCGGAGTTGGGCGGCAAAATTTTTGTCATCTGGATTTTGATCTGGATATTCTCCTTGTCAGTCAATCTCACACTCTGGAGCATGACCACCTTTACGCCATCAACAGAAGCACAGAAGATAAATCAGCATCAAATTAAACTAGGACATGCTTACGTCTACTCTGAACTATAAAACAAGTAAGCAGGTTACAAGTTAACTTCATAGAAACATTTCTGTAAAAAAATTGTGACTGAATTGCAGAATCCGTTCTTGCATCGTTGCCATACCAAAGCTCATCAACAGCATGAGTGATACCCACATCTTTCAGTTTCACGGGCAAGTACAGCATGGAGCCATCAAAAGCCACCACTTCCCCGGTAGTGGGCCGGTGTTCTTTCATCATGCCAAACCGCATAGACATGGACTCTACCGGAGGGCTGAAAATAAAATCAGAACACCACATTCAAAGCTTTCACAATGCTGCTTCACCACTTTTTTCCTTCAACTGATAAAACTCACAAAATGTTTCCTTCAGGGGTTTTATTGACTTTGGCGCTCCGCAGTAATTCCAGCTTGTTTTTGTTCTCCGTTTCAGTTCAAACTGAGAAATCTTTAACATTTGACACAGTTTTGCATCACGGAAAAATAGGCCGCAGTGATACGTCTCTTTTTGAAATGTGAATCAGCCTTCGTCACTGAACTGCTGCTACACAGAGAAGAAAAACATTAAATGGTACTTACCAAAATGTAACATGGTACTGATAGACTGCTTTATTTCTGAAATGGACCGGGATATGGTTCGATCCAAGAGTTATTGGAGCTCCTGTCGTCCCAGTTTTTTGTGTTGGCTCACTGTGACGAGACAAAAAAACCCAAACAAACAAAAACCCTCAACCAAAGAGCCAAAACTGTGAAGGTGAGGTGAAGGACAGACTGGAGGTAAACACCATAACTCAGTGTATAACAGAGGCATGGCCTGCAACAACACTGCACCATAGACTCAATAAATAGTAAACATATTACTTGGCTTGGTTTCCCAAACAGCAAAGAAAAAATACATTATGTTATGGAAAGGCTGATGTATAAAAATAATATGCATAATAGGAAGCAACTTGGCTATAAACTGCGACGTATAGAAGTCTCTCACCTTCTGCGGAGTCTATTCAGCCAGTTAGAGCTCAAACAGCAAAACAAAACTAATGGATGATGAGTACCTACTGGTGTGTGTCAAGAGATAAATGCAAAAGAGAAACAGCATGCTTACCTGATCGCCTCCATCGTCAGCTCCTTCTTTAAAGGCTCACCTGTAGAAGGCTCAAGTGGTTCTGGAGAGGTGGGCACAGGTCCTTTACAGAATTCACATGTAGAAAAAATTGTTAGGAGTTCTGAACTACTTTCTAACGAAATTGCCTTTTATGCTAAACGACAACTGAATTTCAAACGTACCTTTTTAGAAGTTAAGCTAAACATCTCGGATATTTAGACTGAAATATTACTTTTAACCTGGATGAGGTTGGAATCATTTCACAAACCGACAAGATTCACTACCTGCTTGAGGAGGAGGAGGGTGCAGGGCTGCTTGGGGCCCAAGTGTTGAAGAAGTAGCACCAAGTTGACCTGGAGGCAGAGAGGAGAGCAAAGGAAGCGCTCTTCCTACTGCAGGCTGTGACGGCGCTCCTCTTCCCCGGCCCATGAGCAGTGGAGAGGCTTGGCCATGAACACTGTTGACAGGTGAAACGCAACCATGAGAATGGATATGTTTATTCATCAACAGGAGAAAATATACTTTTACTTGCAATTAGTTTATAAAGTGATTTATGCAAATACTAAGCTGAGAAAGTAAAAAGAGGAAAAAATTTATTTCAAGATACAGACAGCTTTGCAGTGAAGGATTTTATGATGAAATACAGATTGTTTAAATTCCTGCAACCCTCAGATCTCCACCCAGGCCCACAGCATAACTACTTCATTTGCTTTGGCTTTTTAACTTTTTGCAGACACTCATAATGCTTGAACTTTCCGAATACGCCAACCTAAAGATGTCAGGGTACAACAACGCATTTTTATGTAAAACGTCTTAGAATTCTGCAGCACTATTAAAATTTGATATTTGCTGTTATTTTATGACGGCACATTCCTGACATTGTTCAATACACAATAGTCAGCCTATGATAAGCAATTATTTGCAGGACAACTTCTACTTTAGCTAAAAAGCTAAATTTAAATTCATTATCTATTGGGACACAGTACTTTGTGAATCGCATCTTATTCCTGTATTGTTGCATATGTATGGAATTACTGGAACCTCCAACAAACCGTGCTCACCACCACTGACTCCTTACCTGCTGCCTTTAGTCATCGTGTCTCCAGGCTGGGCGACACTCTCTGGGCTGCTGGCTGCACTCACTGGAGCACCTGGAAGTTTCATCTCACTCGTAGGTCCTCGACCTGTAATAAAATCATCACATCAAATTGGCACATTTTTCTCCAATTACATGAAATGTGTCATTTAGAACTGGACAGTTGACTATGATTGATGTGGCTCTTGCAAGAAAAAAAAAAAAAGATAGATTCAGGACAGTAGTTAAACATCAGGTAAATTTCACTGCAACTTGTGTGTGTGTGTGTGTGTGTGTGTGTGTGTGTGTGTGTGTGTGTGTATGTGTGTGTGTGTGTGTGTGTGTGTGCGACACAGGCTGCATAATCACCATCTACAAAGAACTTATTGTGTGTATTTATTTGCAGAATGAGCAAGTCACTGACCAACAGGTGGTGCTCCTCTCCCCCATGAGGTCAATGGCTCAAAACCAACTCCTCTGAACATTGACACCAGCGATGTTGGACCCTGTGCTGGCAAGGCAACCTGTAGAGAGGAAATCAAATTTATTTACAGCTTCCAATGCGAGACAATGACATTTAGCAAAGCATAACTTGTGTAGAAAAAAAGCCTAAAGAAAAGATGTGTAGGCCACACCTCTTTTTTTGTCACAGGAGGGGTGTCTCCAATCGGGCCTGGTTTTTCAGTTTCAAGTGTCGGTGCAAGTCCGACTTGAGGCTCTGGTCTGGACAGGCTCGCACCTCTGGATACACCCATCTGTGGTTCAGATAGAGAGAGCAGCAGGCCTCGTGCTCGGCCAACAACCGGCTGATCATGTGGTGCCACTAGACCTCTGGCTCGCCCAACAACAGGTTCAGCGGTCATGGGAAATGCTATTCCCCGTCCATGCGGGTGACCACTCATAGTGGAAAAACCTTGTCCACCAGTAGGGCTTTCTGTCGAGAGCAGCAGTCCTCTACCTGCAGCCAAATCTTTAGGTTGGAGTCCTCTTCCACGTCCCAACCAGGGGATGTTCGTCATATCGCCGGAGTCAGGGGGTTTCCTTGGATCCATCTGATCAATTTAGAGGATATCAGCTGACAAGGAGAGTGAGAAGCAAATTCAATAATGTGCAAATGAATTTAATACAAATATGACACAAATACAAAATCCAGTTTGTAGCAGGGTAAAGGGGCATATCCCTGAGAAACTCTGAAGTGAATCTATAATAGTAACAGAGGTAGAGAAAACCTCTTATACTTAATGACAAGACTAACAAGTTTTATCCAGTTTAAGCTGTCTATGTGTAAAAATTCAGCTGCCTAATTAATTCTAACTTTTCAGTTTCACTTCTCTTCATTCAAATTCAGTTGTTGCGCGAAACATCCGGGACCTGAGCTTGCCGCCAAGCAAAAGTAGTCGAACACAGATGGGAAAAGGTCGATTTTATGACAGCAACTTTACTTTATGATGCCATCACTCCCAAATTCCATGGATATAAAACGCTTCAAAATTACAACTGACATGGCATATATGAGTAAATGCGTTATTTTTCCATTAAAACGTGGTGCATAGTGAACTTATTCAAGTCAGGGAGATATCCCAGAATAATTTTGACAACCTAATTTATCCCCATTGTAAAGACAAAGTTCATTAATATGCTATTTAGTCCTATTACACAAAAAACACATTTATTAAACCTATATGAAACACTGCATTCAATTTCTCAACTTACTCAAGTTTGAAAACCAAAGGAATATCCAATACATACTGTTTCTCCACTTCTCGAGGAGTAAATATCGCCAGCTGACGCTCGAAGACACAAATTAATACTTATTTATTTTACAAAAAACAAGACAAAACAAAAAAACTTACTTTAGTCCGCGGTCCTTTAGCATTGGCAGTAACTAACACGTGCTAGCTAGCCTAGTGGCGCACGTGCCACGAGCAATTCAAGACAGCTGGCGACAAAAAAGAAATCCCATAAAACCCAACATTGTGATTAAAATACCTACAGTTAAAGTTATAATAAAATAACTCATATGTACCTGACGGAAATCCTCCGCACGTATTCACAAAAGTAGAATTGAGCACGTAAACAGTGCAACTCGACTCCCACTGACAGACCTGAAGATTTTCAAACCGGTCCAGGCCGGCATCTGTCAGCTGCGCTCTGATTGGGTAATTAAATGTCGTCAGCTGCAACCATTGGCTAAATCACCTGTCAATCTTTTTTTATCGTCCAATGATTCTTTGGATGGCAAAGCAAACTCGTTTTTTCAAACAAGATAATTCAATGCTTTACAATATAATAAAGGAAATACATTAAAACAAGCAGATAAAGAATCAAAATCTTTAAGCGATTAAGAAAGCTGCAAAAAAGAAAATAAATAAAGTAAAATCTTAAGGTTAGACAGACAGACGCCTGTTGTTTAAGGCAGCAAGAAGGTACAAACAACTTCATTTCGACTTTCATTGTTTTATATATATATATATATATATATATATATATATATATATATATATATATATATATATATATATATATATATATATATATATATATATATATATATATATATATATATATATATATATATATATATATATATATATATATATATATATTAATCGCTATATATTAATCGCTATAACATACAACACAATCATTTCAGCTCACTTTTACAGAGAGAACACAACAAGGCAGAAAGGAGATAGGACACGCACACACACACACACACACACACACACACACACACACACACACACACACACACACACACACACACACACACACACACACACACACACGCACACACACACACACACACACACACTATACGCCATAGAAGAAGAAATGGCGTAAAACCGGAGACAGGGGGAAGATCAACTTTAATTGTCCCTTGGAGGGTGATTTGTTGTGTCGCAGTTACAAGAATGTAAAAACACAGGAAATACACAGTAACATGAACTAGACATGGGCATTAGCAGCAATCTTGGTCCTCCAAACAGATGTTGTTAAGTGCAAACAGTCGCTCATTCAGAAGCATCAAGACGGGATACATTAAATAAAATACAGCAGGAAACAACCTGTCTTTTGATCCCTGTGTTACTGCCACACGAAGGCCGGACGGGAGCTTCTCCTGATCGAGAGGATGAGTAGCATCCATAAGAATAAACTGAGCTTTCCCTTTAACTTGTGTATTAAAAATGTCCTCAAGACTGTTAAAACACACCCAGCTACTTTAGAGTCTTCTTTCACAATCCTCCCGAGGGTGTTCTTGTCCTTGATGCTAAGGTTACCACACCGGCATATAATGGAAAAGGAAATTATGGACTAGAAGTAGGAGCAGTAAAAGAGCTTCATCAGGGAATATTGGACCAACAAGGGAAGTCTAAACCACGGCCTCTCCCCATCGAGTTGACCAACCATACTAGATTTCCTTCTTAGCCACCTTCAAAACCTGTTAAACACAAATCAGACGTTTCTGGGAGGTTAGTTGCAGACTAACAGCTTGACGACTGTGAATTTCTGAACAGAAATAGTCCTTGTACAAGCGAATACAAAATCCCAATAGATAGTCCAAAGAGAGAAGTCGTTTGTCCTCTTTTTAAAAACAACAGCAACCCCACAACAAAATAAAACAAAACAAAAAGAAACCCTGGGTTGATGAATTTAATTTGATGAATGCAAAGCGTGCTACAACCCCACACTTTCTGTTGAGTTGGTTAAGTTTGAGTCAAATTCGTGAGTCATAATATTCGTATGAATTGTGTGTTTGTCAAACTTCTCAGCTTCAGACATTTTTCTTTTTTTTTTAAATTCAAGCCGGCACAATTACAAAGATAATAATCGTACAAAGATGAATGAGACGATGCTTCACCACATACCCAAGGTCAGCCGCTGACATCCACGTAGAGCAGTTATATGAACAAGAAAGCTGCGATAAAGAACGTCAGCGGAGGCAGTTCAACAGTCCAAAACGTATAAAAGAGCCCGTAGAGCTTTGTTTTTCAGGTCATTGGTCAGGTGTGTTGGCAATTAGTCCTAAACTCATTTGAAATAATGAGAAAAGGCTCCCTGAGGGTTTGAGGTGATGGCATTTTGCTCCGACATGAACTCTTCGGGAATAAATTAATCACTGTTACATAAAGAAACCAGTCTGCTGGTCTTTATTTCCAACTTTTTTTCTTTTCAAAGTGGGGGACACACACACACACACACACTAAGGGCAAACAGATTAGTTTTTTTAACTTTTATTTTTTCAAGGAATCCATTGCCATCTATTGACAGATTATGGTAACTGCATCAGAGAGAAGAAACGTGGTTGGTCCTCGATGAGTAGATCCACTTCCCCTCTGCACTTCCCCTTTATTGAACGAGTGACAACATTTGGTGATTTCCTTGTTTATGTCTGCTGCTTTCAAACTAACAATGAGGATTTATCAACAATCACAGAATACATGAAAACTAAATTTTGCCAAACAACGAAATAGCAGCCGCTTTAAATATTCATAGAATTTGTGTAAATAATGAAAAAATATTAAACATCAAACATGACATATATATTTACATAGACACTGATGTGATTTGTCATTTTGCCTTTAAAAAAACTCCAACAGTACCTGGTGGTGCTTCTATTACAAATTTAATCCCAGTATCAGTAAAACAAGTGAAAACATACAAATTCGAGGTTTGCATAGAAACGTTTGTGGCAAATAAAACACTGCGTTATGCATAAGATACATCAATTACATTCTATTATTTATTACATAAAGTCACTGAGAATGAACTCTATTTATATGAAACCTTTGCGCTATAAAACATAAAATAGATGCAAATCTGGTAAGTTGACTCTTTCTCCTACTAAATAAACAAATAAATAAATAAATAAATCACGCATTCTGATAGTATCTTCTTCTTTTACTTTTGTGACTTTATCCTCTTAGTAAAAGGTTGAACATATTCTCTTTTCAGTGAATCCTGTGTGAGTAGCCAAATGTCAGAGGAGTCTGACGTACGCCACAGTTACAACATTCAGAATCAATATTAAAAACATGGGGAACCTTTAAGTATGAGGGTGGTTCCACGTTACCGAAGTACAAGCTTGTGCCTGAAAGTTTGACATCCCACTGCTCACAGGTCACTTCATGGGTACGATCCTCCACCCTTAACTTCAGGGTTCAGGTTGGTGTAAATGTTTTTGCCACTTCACGTTTGATGCTGAGATGATCTGATCATCACCACGGTGGCGACCCCAGGAGGGAGCGGTTGAAATGCTGTCATTTGTTCGCTGTGGTTCTGAACAGCTCTGCGGCAAAATGCCAACATGAAGAGCTCGAGTACAACAAGAGCAGTAGGATGTGCTTTTATTTCATTCTAATTTGGGCAGATTCACGGGGGTGGTAGTCAGTAATTGAATACCTGCTGAGACGTCTCAGCCCGGAGAAGTTTGACGTGTTTGTGAATTTGTACTTGTACTCCCTGTTGCTGGTATTTTTTTTATAAATTTTTTGAACTGACCAACAATTGGAGGCACTTTGTTCACAGTGTTTCAGAACACAACAGCAGACATGAGATGGCTAAGAATCTTCTTTTGGCTTGTTTCTGTTCAGGGTTGTAATTTAAATAAAAAAGAAGTTTATAAATATTGTGATAGTAAGATGAATAGAGTCTAAAATAACATAAATAAACCACAAGGCTTCAGATGTAGACTGTCCTCAACGACATGAGCACTCATCCATCATCTAAATCTACTTTAACCTCATTCTGACAGGCTTCCAGCTCACCGCGAGGAAAACACACAGAGACAGAGAATCACCCACACATACATTTACATGTGCATCACCTGAGGATTCAGTTCCCCCGACTGGCTCATCTTTTCCTAATTACCAGAGCTTAGGAAGAATGTTCAATCTCCCTGCAGGTGAGAGAAAAGGTCAAAGACTTAAATGCAACAACATCTATTGTAAGGCTGCGATGCTGTAAACTACAGTCATAATATCTGGAGGATCCAGTTTGCACTTTGAGCTTCATCTTTATGAAAAGTGCCTCATAAGAAGAGTTTGATTGATTGACTGAATGGACCTAATGACATCGTATGTTGTACAGCAGCATTTTCTCTGGGTTTATTTGGCTTTTCTTCTTCTCGCATGGTTTTTAGGATGCTAGAACAATAGATTCGCCAGCCTCGCCTCAATCGGCAATCTTTCAAATTTCCACCAAGAAAACCAAGCAAACGACATCTGTCTTCCTCCAGCCCATAAAGACGGACAGTCTCCACCTGTGTGCACTCAGTCATAATCTACATCTGAGGCAGGACTTCTAGTGACTGACAGATGACATTATTCCACTTCATGAAAGAGGCACAGCCGGACTCTAACAAGTCAGTTAAATGACACTACCTGCCACGTCGGCAGTTTGTGGTTGAAACCTTGGTGAAAAATGTTGCAGGTGAAAAAGAAACCGCTGAATCCAGCATTGAATGATTCATGGAAAAAGCTACACTCATATTTTGCATTATATTTTTGACATCCCGAATAAAAAGGAAGCAGCAAAAGTCACAAGCACACATGGGGTTTATTTATTAGTAACTCAGCATTCAAACAGGCTGCTGTGGATCTTACAAGCCAGAAAGATGAAAAGACATTTTTCCATGCACTTCCTGTACATTCAGATTACACTGATGTTTTGTTTTGTTTTTTTATTTAACCTGGTCACAGTTATTTTGCTTAATCAAACAACAACTTCAATCAATAGTGTTCTTGATGCCTTATGCCTTGTACAAGTTGGACAGATTTCCTGGTGGAAAGTGGATCAAGATGCATGGAAAATGACCTTATAAATTCACAAAACAACTTGAAAGAGCAAATTGACAACAATTGTCCATTTTCACAGGATGCATTTAAAGGCTGAATGCGCCTTCTCTCACCTACTTGCCATTTCTAGGTGTAATCCATACATGTTTCTAACCCTTTTATACCAGACCTTTAGAGGGGCTGAAAGAGGCAGCGACACACTGACAGATAGTTTTGCATAAGCTCCGAGTGTTTGCCTCACAGGCTTTCCACCCTGGAAACCTGACCCTTATCCGCTGACACCTACGCACGGGTAATATCCTCAGTCTAAATGGGCCAAATTTCCCTGACAGCAGGATGACTAGCAGAAACTGCCAATGGTCACTGGCAGTAATATGATGTGACAATCATTACCGACCTGTCATTCAGGCTGGGTATTAGGTAATGGTGAGTAAAAGGCAACAGCAGTGGTGGTTTGCTTGGGATGGTGTGTGTGTGTGTGTGTGTGTGTGTGTGTGTGTGTGTGTGTGTGTGTGTGTGTGTGTGTGTGTGTGTGTGTGGCCACTACAAGAGTCTATGGGGGATTTGTAGGAATCAGCTCTGGGCCCCCTCAGAGCCAGAGGGGACAAACGCACCACAGCTGTTGCTGCCTGGACCTTGATGCAAGCAGCTGAAGTCCTGGGAAGCATTTACATATGTCCTCAAGGTCTCTGAACATCTCCAACTGTGCTGGAGTTTCTCTTTTGATTTATCTTCAGTGCTTGAATTCAAGCGGCCATCATGATAACCAAGAAAAGCACTAACAGTAAAAAAGCAGCCTGTCCCCCGATGTCAAAAGAAAATGTGCTCTTTGTTGGCTATTTTGTGCTTGTTGATGACACTGGCAAAATGCCATGAGGTTTATTTCCGTCTCTTTTTCTAATTTAAGAGGCATGTGAGCAAAACAGGAGTATTTCTTTATTAGGGTTGTGCAAGTGTTTTAAAATACGAGTCTCTCCCATGGGTTTTAAACCATCTTTTTCTGAACATAATAGATAATATCAACAGTGGGGAAGATGGTGTGCCATTATGGTGCTGATATTCAACAACAACAACTCTAATAATAATAATAATAATAATAATAATAATAATAATAATAATAATAAATGTACGCAGGAAACGCAGCCAGACAATTCATGATTTTTCTAGTTTGTGCTGCTTAAATCCACTTCATGTTCATGTGCTTGTATGACTATCTACGTTTAAGTGATGCGTCACGGAGAGGTGCGGTTTAAGCAGCGCAACTCTCCAAACAGTCCGTTGTGTTCATCATGTGATGCGCCTCTGACAAGCAAACACTTCAGGAGCAAACCTTTTTGGATTGTGCGACTTTGTTTATTTTATTGTTTTGATGCAAAAGTTGTTTTTTTTTCCCCTCGAGAGATGAGTCAGGTGTCCTTATAGCACTTCCCCACCCCCCAGGCGGATCATTCATAAAAACCACTCAACCTCCCCCCCCTACCCTAGAGCTGAATTGTCGGCAGCTCTGATGTGGTGCAGCTGCGAAACGCTTCATCTCAAACCACTGGGCAGGAGCCGAGCGCAGGTTACACACATCCAAATATGCGCGTAATTGGAGAGCGCTGGCGAGGCGTCCCTTGCACCTCCGTCGGGATAACGTCGTGATGTTCAATACTTCAGGAATTGAGCTCACTTTCAATAAGAAAGAGGATATTCCCGAAGTTACCAATGGCACACCGCAGCTCTTCTACAACGTCCTCGTCACCGCCAGCCCCACAGCCATGTGGAACGAGTCCTGCGGGGAGCAGCTGCTGGATTTCGGGCGCCCGGAGAAGATCATCATCGGCGTGATGCTGGCGATTATCACCGCGGTCACCGTGATGGGAAACACGCTGGTGGTGATCGCGGTGTGCGTGGTGAAGAAACTGAGACAACCTTCAAACTACCTTCTCGTATCCTTGGCGGTGGCGGACCTGTCCGTGGCCATAGTTGTGATGCCGTTTGTAATAGTGACAGACCTCACCGGGGGCAAGTGGCTCTTTGGAGATTTCTTCTGCAACATCTTCATCGGCATGGATGTAATGTGCTGCACTGCCTCTATCATGACCCTGTGTGTGATCAGCGTGGATAGGTGAGTTTCGTAAAAGTTAGCAGCCCGACTGTCATCTTGCAGCAGCGGTGCTCATAATTACGCACGAAGTACGCCGCGCGTTCAAATGGCTCGCTGGAGACCGTGAAATGCTTTTTGAAAACATTAAGAGTTGCCTTAAGCCACATTAGTGCAGTGAAGGCAGGGGAGGATCAGCATGCACTTAATGAAGCAATGAGCTGTGATCTAACTTAATGAAGTAATTGTGCGTTTTTGCGCACGAAAGTGGCGTTTAATTCCCTAATTCCACATCAACCCCTACCTTCGATCATTTGTGCGGTCAAAGCCTCTCAACCAGTAAATTAATACACAGCCAGTGAATAATTTATACCAGGCTAAATTAATTTGCTTGACCGGAGCATGAACAGTGTTTCCTGTAATTAGTCTTTGTATTAAGGTTCATCGCTCATCGACCTCATAGGTTTTTATCATCACTTGATTTACAATCGCTTTAATTGTCTGCTGATGCCACACAGACCTGCTCTTTATCACATCATCGCTTCACAAAGAACCCCCCCCCCAACCCCCCCCCCAAAAAAAAACAACAACCCCAAAACAAACCCTGTTGGAATTCACTTCACGCACACTGTGTGTAAAGTTCATCCGAGAAAACTGTTTGGCTCCCTGACAACATACATTATGGGATTTATCACACTGGTGTTTTGCATCAACACCGTGCCAAAAATTATTCATGAAATTGAGCTCCCAAATGCCTCACAGCAAGCTGCTTTCAATTCCTCATTCAGAATGGGTAAAAACCTGAACACTCATCCCCACCCATCAAGATCCTATTCAGGTACAGCTCTTTAGGAGTCAGTGCTCATAAAAGCACAGCTGAGCCTGATAGCTTGTGACAAATGAGACATTTCCACGGCTCCTACTGCAATCCAGAATGAAATAAACGTCAAGTGGTTGGTGTATGACTGTTCTGCTACAGTAATGAAGACAAAAGCTTATTGTGGTATTGATGATCTGATTATTTCCTCCTGGTTGTCAATCAGGTATTATTACCGCAGTGTATTATGCCCAGTGATTTGTGTGTTTCCTGCTTGTGGATCGGCTGAGCACGAGGGATTTAAGTTTGCCTGTGGAGTTCTTGATTTTATGGGAGGAACTGGATCACAGAATCATGCTGCAGTAGTGTGATTACTCCAGTCAGCTGTGGCAAAGCTGACAGAAGTATGAATGTGTTTTGGGGCTTGGTGGAAAGAAGGATGAATTGGACTGAGTCTCAAGAGTACTCCTCAAGGGGACGGTGTGATTTGTATGTCATCTGTGGCCGTTAAAGCAGCCGGGTCAAGCCGTTTGTTCCAGAAAAGAAAAACTATACACGGGCCTATTAGTCCATCATAACAACAGTGTCTGTTCGACTCGTTTCTGTTAAGTGAGGGGACATACAAGAGAAATGTTTCTTCTTCTCATCTGGGAGGTTGTCAAATACACTAGTATTACTGTCTCCTTTATATTGTATGTTATTACGGGAAAGGTCAGATGGACCCAGCGACCGGTGTCCAAAAGTAGCAAGTGAATCCAGTGACTTTAAAACAATATTGGATCAATTTAAGTGTGTTGTCATCTTCCACACAAGCTGTTCAGACAGTTTTTGTAAAGTGTTTGTCTGGATCGCTGCCAAAAACAGGCTCATTTAAATGTTACAATGCAGATTGGACTTGGCATATGATTCACAATGGGTGTCGTGGAGATAATTCATTAAGACGAGAATTGCCAATTAGATGCGTGATTAGCTGTAATTAGGGTTCCCTCCTGTCATTTAGGCTTCCCAAGGACATGCCTTGTAAAACAGGCCTGCAGAGCGGGGAGGGCTACAAGTTAGGCTCTGGAGTGACCAGATGTGTTGGTTGGGGGTTATTCAGTCCCTGAAGCCTTGGTGCTCCACTGCAGAGAGCAGTATTGACTTACTATCATCCCTCCTTTCGTTGTCTAATGGAGATGGTGCACCATATACACCAACAGAGAGCATGTGATGGGCTGGTCCCCGGTGTATGTGGTCATTCCTTTATGATCCTGCAGGGACTTGACAGGGTTTGATGGATTCTCACAGAGCTACTGCTCCACATGCAATATGGCATATCTGAAAAATATGATCATTAATTCACCCAGAGTGCTGGAGCACGGATAGCTGATACAGAGATATGTATGGTGAAATCACATTTTAAATAACACATGGACATAAATATTACTTGGGACCAGGTATATGAGCAAATTGGTGTGGCCGAATGTGAGTCGTCTTGTTGTGTTTTGCAGACGTTCAGTCCTCCAAAAAACTCTCGGTCCTTTTCTTTGTCAGGAGCTTTCCAGTCTGATCAAAGCCTTTAGAAGCCTTTATAAAAAAAAAGAAGAAAAAAAAAGCTTCTTTTCAACATTTCTCAAGTCACAGAAGAAGTACTCATTGTGACAAAAACACTGAACATCATGTGTAAAAAAAAGAAAAAAAAAAAAATGCCCTTTTATAATGATAAGGTCTGATAGAAGACCCATGTAATTTATTTTCAGTTGAGCTAGAAAATTAGTGCGACATAATCATCAAGAAAAAACAGGGAATGAAGCAAAAGACTACAGACCCACTGGTGTATTCACTTGCTTTGCCCAGTTCAGCCCTGCTCTAACTTGATACTGCAAAATTTGTGCGTGCTGTCACTTGTAAATATTTAAACAAATGTTGAACGACAGCTTAAGAGACTCTTGACACTTGAGCAGTTTCTATTCTGGTGACATTGTTTAAAGAAGAAGAAGAAGAAATAGTGCACTTTTGGTCTCAGGAACTGAAAACAAAGTTTAGTTCCACTCTCCTCATGTTGCTTTAACCACATACGTAAGTCGAGCTGGCAAAAGTGTGGTCGTTTTCAGATGTCGGTACTTTATTTGAGAAATTCCTCCCTACATGTGAGAACAAATATGTTTACCTTCTCCTCCTTACATATATCGTTCAACCTCTCACAGTTATAGTGAAACGTGCTAATGTTGAACGATTCAGTGTAATAAAGTCACTTCAATAATAGTTCAATCCCCAAGACCATCCGAGTCTCTGCGACATACATTTCAAATTAAATTAAAAAAGAAAAGTCCATTGAGTGATAAAGTCTCCAAAACACAAGTTGAATAATAATTTGTGTCTTTTGACATGATTGAGCAGCTGTATCCATGCTAACAACATTACAATAACAATAATTCAGACGTATTTGTTTACATGTGTACATGGATGTGCTTTTCACCAGCACCACCAGAGAAGTCCTCACGGTGCCTCAATAAAGCATTTTCTACTTTATAAAGTCAAATACCATCTTTACTTTTAGACTTGAAAACATGTCAAAACATGTGTTTTGAAGTATCACTTGTATTTAATTCACTGAAATATCAACGTTTTTACTTTAACCAAAGTATATTTTTACACTAACAGGTTTATTTCTACTTCAGTAAAACATATGAATACTCTGCATATGTGCATATATAACCCCTAATATCTTGAATAATAAAGAGAAATCACATGGTATCTCCAAAGTTAAATATACAGCACATTGTCAAATATTTGTCTGTTTATTTTTATTACCCTGTGGAAAATATGGAACATAGTTAAAGCTTTCTTTATGAAACTTGGTTTTTTGTACCTGTTTAGTACCTCAGCGGTTGTCACTCAATAGCACTCATGATGGGCAGCATTGAAGGAGAAACCAGTCACGTCAGTGCTATTGATTTCACACTGTAGGTGTAAATGTTGACTTATAACTGTGAAAACCAAGCTCATAAAGGACTTCCTGTTCATCACCTCCAACATCTTTAAGTGGAGCGCCAATACTGCAAATCGAAGGTAACACACCAAAGCATTGACCCAGTGACAGCAGAGGAGTCCAGTCTGACTGTTGTGTGGTTTTTAAAAGAGAAGTTACATCCCACTAATGTTTTCTCTCTCTCGCAGGCTGTCCTTGCATGCACTTCCGCCACAGACTTGCCGTCTATTCGTGCCCACTTCTCTAAAAATTCAGTATCTCTTTTGGCTACATTCAGTTTTTTTTGCCTTCACTGAGAGTAATATATTGTATGTTCAATGATTCAGAAGTCAAACATGAATGATTTATTCCAACAGAGGGAAGAGAGGGGGAGTCCTTTTTCTGTACTCCCCCAGACGTCTGACAAAATTTGAGGCTGAAGGATTTCAGGGGCTCCATATGGCCCCGAGAAAGACGCCGGTTAAATGTGCAAATCAGAAATCGCCTGGCTTGACCGCCGGTGGACTCACAGGAGAAAGATGGGATCCGGGTCAAGAAACAATATGACATAACTGCAGCAGAAGCAAACTTTTTCCCTCTGAGGTTCAGACTGAAGGCTCAGACGGTGAAGGTGCGATCGCACCTGTAAGGAGGACATGGCGCCGTCCCGGGCCCCCCGGACCACAGACTAACCACTGCCTTCAAGTCCCTCCTGCCAACTGGTTTGTCACTGATGAGCCGAGTTCACACGCGGCATCCCACATCGACCCGCCTTCCACGTCTGATAATATTTCTGTGGGGCTGGTGTGGACGTCTGTCCCCAGAGAGACAGGCCATGCATTTACTGCAGCTGGGAAACATCCACCCGCAGCGGCAGACACAGATGACTTGACCTAGGTGATGCATCCTCTGGTAATGTGATGTGACGCCTGAGCGCCACTCCCCGAGACACTGTTCACTTCCCACTCGTCGGCCATCTCGCTCAGACGCAGAGGATTGGACGTCTCCTGCGAGGCCAGATCAAAGGCAGTTCATGCTTGTGAAGGAATATTCAATCGGGTCGCATGTTTCGGTACCAAACAGGACGTTGCACCGAATTCCTGAGTCCTGTGATCACAGCCAGTTTACAGACGGCGCCGCGTTTCCAGAAACCACAGGAGACACATTTCATGTTACAAACCACTACAGCTTATTTCATACTAAGGAGACAAACCGCTTCCATCTCTGAAGAGGAAACAATATTTGAATTTAAAATCCTTCGCTGCTTTCATCCCGTGTAAACAAGCACTTCATTTGAGGGCAAAATCGCCGTCAATGGAAATATTTCACAGCACCATTAAATAAACATGCTGGGAGCAGGCGTTTTAGGTTAATCATTGATAAGTGTTGCTTCTACTATCAACCACAGCTCTGTTTCCCTTCTGTTTGACTGTGTTTGACTCTTTACAGAGCCACATGAAGCGAAACACAATTTATTCATGGATTGTGAGATAAGATAAGGTAGTGTTTGTGTGTGAGTGTGGGAATGAACCTAAATCGGCCTGTGATGACTAAGAGAAGGATGCAGTGGTGTGTTGCCTCTTTCACTCTGTTTAATAATCATCTTGTTGAGTCAATGAGAAGTAGAACAGGAAAATAAGCTGTGATGAAACATGTATGTTTGTCATTCAGCTCACATCTGTCTGATCCACTTTGCTGATTTGGTGATTGTCTTTGTTGGGTGCTACTTAAATCAGATTTATCCTACGCAAGTAATCAGTGAGTCCTTGAATCTGAACCGTTTTAATTTAATTATAATATAGTATGGTGTATCAAAATGCAAAATATTCATCTGGATGAAAATTATAAAAGTGTTATTTTGGGTTGTTTTTCTAATCCCTTCAATACTTTGCACGGCCTCTCTGATAGGGTCGAATCCGTCTGAACCCAACATCATACTTTGCATTCCCTTTGCTGAAATTAAAGCCCCTCATTGATGTTTCAAGGGTTTTCACAAAACATAATCTGTACGTCACAATTCCATGTGCCGTTTTGACAAGCAGGATGATGGATTAGCAGTCGGCGGACAGAGCTCTGAGTTTGAGTTTGTTATTTGTGCCTTGTCACCCTCTTTACGCAGCCATCTCCGGGGACAGGAAGCAGAAAAGGGCATAGTGCTGAGTGACTTTACTTTGGCATAAATCAAGTGTTCTCTTTGGCATCACAAAGGTGGCGGCCACTATTCATCAAGATTGAACAAAGCACCAATGAGCATTTATTGAGCAGGGAGATAATGACTTTCCTGTTGATGGAGCTGAGAGGCAAAGCACACACATGCACACAGGCTTGGGGTCATCACATTGACTTACATTCTTTACTCTGAGACTTTTAACATAAAACATGACAGCGAGTTGCTTAAACTTAACCTTTACATTAGAGGCTTAAGTTTTGTTCCCATGATGTGGTTCAGTAACCAGATTTAGTTCCCCAAAATGTCAATAATGCTTGGACCACATGCTCAAACACACCTTTTAATCCATCCATCCCCGTCTGATGTGGGTAGAATGTGAAGCTGGCGAATCTTGCTGTGAACGCACCGCAGTGTGACCACCTCACATAAACAAAAGTCCTGGCAGTAATAGCTTTGAACCAGCGTGAGGCCACGTAAAGACAGACAGACCCGCTCAATTTGCCGTGGCACATGTGTTGTATAGTCCATTAAGAACGTCAGTCTGAGTGATCGGCTTCATATTTACAGAGAAGTAACTTTTTAAACCTGTGACCAATCCAGGGCATTTATGTGTATTTATGTTTTATGTATAACTGTCTGCAGTGGAGCGTACTGTAATGCGGCCAGAGGCAGCAGCTTTTAACAGCAATCCTTTTAGACATGCAGACTTTAATTAATTGCCTCATATTTCTCTCACTGCCACGTCGTTCTCAGGATATGTTCACTCCTGTGGCACTTGCCAGTTAATTCTCGACTCATCCACAAGTACTGTATCACGCATGCATTCATTGGATGCTCTTCATTGTGACCTGATAGTAGATTTTCTTTCCTGTTAATTGGGTCAGGTGGTTGCTGAGAATCCTCTGATTCATACCCCAAAGTCTGAACAGAGTTTGTATTTCAGCTGTGAAATGGCAAACTGAGTTATGGCACACCAATCACGGCCAAATCGCCCTTGAGCAATATACTGAAACCCACAACTGACAACTAACTGGGTCAGTGTGAAGTGTAGGCAGCCCAGCGCGCTTTGAAATGCCTATCTGTGTGGTATAGAAAGAGGGAAATTCCTGTACCAAGTAACATCAAACACAATCTAGTGAATATTTCAGATTAAATACTCACTCTTGACCAAAGGAAAGCGGCAGCTGACAAAAAAACAACCCCGGCATAAAGGGCTATTAGTAGTAGTCACCCGTGATCGAGCTGTCTCAGGATCTTCACTTCAAAGCGTCTACAAAATCACATTGACAGACGGTGCTGCGTGTTGAGCAAGCCGC